>NC_057800.1:154245782-154559127 GCF_018294505.1 Triticum aestivum | reverse complement strand
TCCCGGGCCGGCGGCGGCGACGAAGTGGGGCGGCGGCGCGGGCCACTGATGGCGTGACACGTGGCGGTGGGGTGGAGACGGACACGTCCGGCCCGCGGGAAATTGTCTGGCGGCGCGTGGAGACGAAGGGGACTAGGGTTTCGTCCGTGATTCGAAAGGGGGGGCCTTTATGTAGACATAGAAGGAGCTAGGAGAGTCCAAATGAGGTGTGGTTTGCGGCCACGCGATCGTGATCGAACGCTCTAGATGATGGAGAAGGCTTAGGTGGGTTTTGGGCCAAATTGGAGGGGTGTTGAGCTGCAACACACACGAGGCCTTTTTGGTCCCTCGGTTAACTGTTGGAGTATCAAACGAAGTCCAAATGATACGAAACTTGACAGGCGGTCTACCGGTAGTAACCCAAGGCCGCTTGGCAAGTCCCAGTCCAATCCGGAAATGTTTAATCCCCACACACGAAAGAAAGCTAGAAATGACCACTGGAGGAGAACGAAGCGCCGGAATGCAAAACGGACAACTGGGAAAATGCTCAAATGCATGAGACGAACACGTATGCAAATGCAATGCACATGATGACATGATATGAGATGCATGACAACGACACAACACATGGAGACAAAGACCCGAACCCGAGAAAATAAAATAACTTAAAGCCGGAAACTACAAGAGTTGGAGTACAAATTGGGAAAGTTACATCTGGGGTGTTACAACACTCCACCACTACGAAATGATCTCGTCCCGAGATCTAGGACTGAAAGAACGTCGGGTACTCAGAACGGAGGTGATCCTCGCGTTCCCAGGTAGCTTCACGGTCGGAATGGTGTGACCACTTGACATTGAGAAATTTGATTGACTTGTTGCGAGTCTTGCGTTCAGTCTCTTCATGAATAGCAACTGGGTGCTCACGATAAGAGAGATCTTCTTGGAGCTTAATGTCCTCGAAGTTGACGGTGCGGTCAGGAGTCTTGAAGCACTTTCGAAGCTGAGAGACATGGAACACGTCATGCACATTTGCAAAGTTTGAAGGAAGCTCGAGTTGATAGGCGAGATCGCCTCTCTTGCTGGCAATCTTGAAAGGTCCAACGTATCTGGGGGCAAGCTTCCCTTTGATACCGAAGCGACGAGTACCTTTCATAGGAGAGACGCGGAGGTAGACATGATCTCCGATCTCGAAAGCCAAATCACGGTGCTTACTATCATAGTAGCTCTTCTAGCAGGATTGGGCTGCTTTGAGGTTATCACGAATGACTTTGCACATTTCCTCTGCCTCTGTGATTAAGTCATTACCCAAAAGCACACGTTCACCGGTTTCAGACCAGTTGAGAGGGGTACGGCACTTCCTGCCATAGAGAATTTCAAATGGGGCCTTGCCCGAACTTGCCTGAAAACTGTTGTTGTGGGAGAATTCAGCATAAGGAAGACAATCCTCCCACTTCATGCCAAAAGAGATCACACAAGCCCTGAGCATATCTTTAAGAATCTGGTTGACATGCTCGACTTGACCGCTAGTTTGAGGATGGAAAGCTATGCTGAAGCGGATGTTGGTGCCCATGGCCTTCTGAAAAGAATCCCAAAACTTTGAGGTAAAGATGCTGCCACGGTCTGAAGAGATCACCTGTGGAATACCGTGCAGCGAGACAATCCGAGAGGTATATAGCTCCGCCAATTGAGCTGCAGTGATTGACTCTTTGATAGGTAGAAAGTGAGCCACTTTAGTGAGTTTGTCGATGACAACGAATATAGCATCATTGCCACGCTTGGACTTTGGAAACCCAGTCACGAAGTCCATTTCAATGTGGTCAAACTTCCATTCTGGAATGGCAAGAGGTTGGAGGAGACCCACTGGCCTTTGGTATTCTGCCTTCACTCTTCTGCAGGCATCACATTCATTCACGAATTGAGCAATCTCGCGCTTCATTCGAGTCCACCAATAAGCCTGCTTGAGGTCCTGATACATCTTCGTGCTCCCAGGGTGGATGGAGAGAAGGGAATTGTGAGCCTCGTTCATGATCACTTTACAGAGGTCACCTTTGGGAACAACAATACAATCCTCAAAGAAGATAGTGTCCTTGACATCAAGGCGGTAGCACTTGTACTTGGGTTGACTCTTGGCAATCCCAACCTTCACCTTTTTCACCATAGCATCAAGAAGCTGGGCTTGGCGAATCTGGTCTTCCAAGGTAGGAGAGACTTGAAGGTTGGCGAGGAAACCTTGAGGAACAACTTGCAGATTAAGTTTGCGGAGAGCTTCACAAAGCTCGGGTTGATAAGGCTTGAGAATCAGACTGTTGCAATAAGCCATTCTGCTTAATGCGTCAGCAATCACATTGGCCTTGCCTAGAGTATACTCGATACTTGGATTATACTCTTGAATCATTTTGACCCATTGAGTTTTCCTAAGGTTGAGATTAGGTTGAGTGAAGATGTACTTGAGACTCTTGTGATCAGTGAAAATGTCCACTTTTCTTCCCAATAAGAGATGTCTCCAAGTCAAAAGAGCATGCACAACTGCCGCCAACTCGAGATCATGAGTGGGGTAGTTCTTCTCATTGGGCTTCAACTGGCGAGAGGTATAAGCAACAACTTTCTTCTCTTGCATCAACACTGCGCCAAGACCTTGGAGAGAGGCATCACAAAAGACCTCGTATGACTTGGATTCATCAGGCGGAGTGAGAACTGGAGTAGTGATCAATTTTTCTTTCAAAGTGTTGAAAGCAATGTCACACTCCGGAGACCAAACGTACTTGACGTGCTTCTGGAGAAGATTAGAGAGAGGCTTCGCGATCTTAGAAAAGTTTTCAACGAATCTTCGGCAATAGCTTGCGAGACCGAGGAAGCTACGGAGTTGCTTCACGTTCTGAGGAGGTTCCCAATTCACAATTGCAGACACCTTCTCAGGATTCACCGCAATACCTTTGGCAGAGATGATATGACCAAGATAAAGAACCTCATCGAGCCAAAATTCACACTTGGAGAACTTGGCGTAGAACTGGTGTTCCCTGAGCTTATCGAGTACCAAACGCAAGTGCTTGGCATGATCTTCCTTGTTCTTGGAGAAAACCAGAATGTCATCGAGATATACCAAAACAAAGTCATTGGTGTAGGCGTTGAAGATGAAGTTCATCATGCGAGAGAACGTCGGAGGAGGGTTGACGAGGCCAAAAGACATGACAGTGTATTCATATGAACCATAGCTTGTCATGAAAGCCGTCTTGGGAATATCTTGCTCACGGATTCGAATCTGATGATAACCCATACGGAGATCAAGCTTGGAGAATACTTGGGCACCTTTGAGTTGTTCGAACAACTCATTGATGTTGGGAAGTGGGTATTTGTTCTTGATGGTCTTCTTGTTCAATGGACGGTAATCAACACAAAGTCGGTCCGTTCCATCCTTCTTCTTCACAAAAAGAACACCACAACCCCACGGAGAAGAACTAGGCCGGATGAGACCCATTTTCTCTTGAATATCGAGTTGCTTCTTCAGCTCCTTCAACTCTTCAGGTCCGAGCTTGTAAGGACGTTTGCACACAGGTTCCGTACCGGGCTCAAGATCAATGATGAATTCAACTGGCCGGTGCGGAGGCATTCCTGGAAGCTCTTCTGGAAAGACGTCTTGATATTCGCAAACGACTGGAATTTGCGAGATAGCATCCAGTTCACCCTTCTCATTGAGAGAAAACAGACGGATGGTATTATCCCGAGCAGCAAAGATAATTACATCCTCAGACAAATGAGTCAATTGAATATGTCTGGCTGCACAATCAAGCTGAGCCTTGTGCTTAGAAAGCAAATCCATTCTGAGAATAAGATCAATATTTGAGTTACCAAGAACCATTGGAGAAGCCAGAAACTTGAAATCACCCATCATGATAGAAATATCCGGAATCTCGTGGTTAGCGAGCAAACATTTGCCTGGAGAGACAATTGCTAACGGTTTATGCATAACTTGGGAAGTCAACTCATGCTTAGATGCAAAAGGCTTCGAGATGAAACAATGCGATGCACCTGTGTCAAAAAGAACTTTTGCGGGAACATCGTTAACAGGAAGGTTACCCATGATCACATATGATGAATCCTCTGCCTGGGCTGCATTCATCAAATTGACCTTGGCGTGCTTGGGGTTATGCTTGACCACAGCTGTACTTGCCGATCTGACAGGAGGAGGAGGAAGAAGACGCCTCTGGTTGAAACACTTGTTGGCATAGTGACCCTTCTGTTGGCACTTGTTGCACGAGACCTCTGAAAGCGGACGTTGATACGGAGCACTCGATCTTGGAGCTTGAGACGAAGTCTTGTTTTGAAAGCCAGGGTTGGGTGGGTGGGAAGAACCATTGCCACCTTTGCTCTTCTGCTGAAACGGCTGACGGAACGGAGGAGGAAGAAGCCAAAACTTCTGCTACTTGGCCACTTGAGTAGAGGAAGAAGGAGTAACATCTCTGACTCGCTTCTTGGAAGCATCACCTCAATTGAGAAGCCTCTTGCTTCAGTGCCATGTTGTAGAACTCATCGTACCTCAAGGGCTCAAAGAGAACAAGAGCTAGCTGAATTTCTTCTCTGAGACCACTCCTGAACTAATATATCATGCTCTTCTCATCAGGTACGTCCTGCTTGGCAAAGCAGGCGAGCTTCTGAAACTACTTGTTGTAGTCATAGACAGACAAAGAGCCTTGCTTCAGGTTGCGGAATTCCTCACGCTTGCTTTCAACCACGCTCTAAGGAATACGATGAGCTCTGAAATCTTGACGGAATTCATCCCAAGTGATAACACGTCCACCTCTGGAGTCCTTGTACTGCTGGAACCATTCTGCAGCTTGATCTTTGAGTTGGAAGGAAGCGAACTTGACGAAGTCCTCAGACCTGACGTTACGGCACTCAAAATGCTTGCACAGATCCACAAGCCAATCGTTAGCATCGGTTGCCTCAACACAATTGCTGAAAGTCTTTGGCCCGTTAGCAAGGAACTGGTTGAGTGTAGCAAAGTGATTCTGATTGTTGCCTTGTTTCCCTTGGTTGCCTTGATTACGCTCTTGAAGAATTTGCATGATCAACTGTGTGTTTGCATTGGTTGCGGCCATCACAGCTTGCCATGCCTCCGGAGGAGGTGGAGGTGGTGGCGGATCAGGATTCGGAGTCGTGCGCGTTGGAGGAGCCATCCTGCAGAGGTTGACATCCATTAGCACATTGATAGACAAATACTGAAGCTAAATCCAACGGAATGAAAATTGCAACATGTAGTCTTCACATCCGAACACAATGACCGAATGCATTCCTCTTGAAATGGTCACATATCCATAAATTGAGAAGCCACTTAGAATATAAGGTAGAGAAATAAATCAACAAGGTACGGATCAAGAACGAATAATCGGTAAGAAATCCCAATCTCAAACCAATATCCGTGGAAGAAGAACTAGAGCTACAAGAATTCCCACCTATGAAACTCCCGAACCTTTCCGGTTATGCAATCATGTGTTGGGGATACAGGGGAAACATAATATCTCACCCAATTCTAGCAAATCCTGCATCCAGTTGTATCCATCCTTCAACACATAACCAAGAAACCTTCGGAAACCATCTACCTCAACCTTCGAAAAGCATCCGTTATACAAGTTATGGCGATACTCCCGAACTCCCGCCCCAGTACTGGGTGGCGTCGAGGTTATCTCACCAACGAACTGCATAAAAGAGATTTTCGATGTCGGCATACTAAACTCAGGTATTCCAGAACTGCAACGGTAAAATTATGACGACAACACCTCAGAGCTCAACTCCCCGGGACACTTCCACAAAACCCCTGACAGGAGGCACCAAGACAATGTTCTCATCATAAAACCATCGGAACGATTCCAAGATACCCGCGTGATCCTAAATTTTTTTTTGTGAAATTTGAGAAGAGAAGTGTCAAAACTCTACGTCATGATGCCTTACCAGAGCGATGAGGAGACTGGGAAGTAAAAAGAATTCCTAAACTCTCCGATATATAATTCCTAAATGACTCAAAATATTTTTCTAGACACAACTCAGCCACTAAAAACGATCAAGCAATGGGGCTCCTAAGGTCGGGGAAGGCTCTGATTACCAACTTGTAACACCCTCGATGCGACTATATCTCCCACGTGTCGAGGCACGACTTAGAGGCATAATCACATTGAAGGCATATGTCGCAAGTTAGGCAATCTTCACAACATCCCATGTAACATAGATAATAAAAGGGGAGATAACATAGTTGGCTTACACTCGCCACGTCAATCAAGGTACATAAATAACATTACAACATCCAAAACACTCATGGCCCGACTACGGCGCCAAAATAAAAGATAACCCAACATGCGACACGGTCCCGATCAACCCCAACTGGGCACCACTACTGATCATCAGCAAAGGAAACATAGTAACGATGAGAGTCTTTCTTGAACTCCCACTTGAGCTCAAGCGCGTCTCCTGGAGCGGAATCATCAGGCCCTACATCTGGTGTAATAGTAATCTGTGAGCCACAGGGACTCAGCAATCTCGCACCCTCGCGATCAAGACTATTTAAGCTTATAGGTAAGGCAAGTTAAATATGTGGAGCTGCAGCAAGCGACTAGCAAATATGGTGGCTATCATGTTCGCAAAAGAGAGCGAGAAGAGGAGGCAAAGCGCGAGCGAGAAACTAGACAACAACCTACGCAAACATTACTCCAACACCGTGTCCACTTCCCGGACTCCGCCGAGAAGAGGCCATCACGGTAACACACTCAGTTGATTCATTTTAATTAAGTTAAGGTTCAAGTTATCTACAATCGGACATTAACAAATTCCCATCTGCCCATAACCGCGGGCACGGCTTTCGAAAGTTCAAATCCCTGCAGGGAGTCCCAACTTAGCCCATGACAAGCTCTCACGGTCAACGAAGGAATAGACCTCCTCCCGAGACGTTCCGATCAGACTCGGTACCTCGGTTCTTCAAGACACTTCGACAGGTTAAAACAAGACCAGCAACACCGCCTGAATGTGCTGACAAATCCCGATAGGAGCTGCACATATCTCTTTCTCAGGGCCCACTCAGATTGTCCAAACTTCCGGTAGGCCAGCCCAGAGTTGCCCCTGGTGGCCATCGGTGGCTGACGAGTTGGACCAACACTCAGAGGAGCACTGGCCCGGGGGGTTTAAAATAAGATGACCCTCGGGCTCCGGAACCCAAGGGAAAAGAGGCTAGGTGGCAAATGGTAAAACCAAGGTTGGGCATTGCTGGAAAAGCTTTAATCAAGGCGAACTATCAAGGGGTTCCCATTATAACTCAACCGCGTAAGGAACGCAAAATCCGGGAACATAACACCGATATGACGAAAACTAGGGCGCCAAGAGTGAAACAAAACACTAGGCGAGAGGCCGAGCCTTCCACCCTTTACCAAGTATATAGATGCATTAAGATAACAAGATAATATAATGATATCCCAACAAGTAGGAATGACAACCAAACAAGATGCATGGCAGGGATGCATACAAGATGCTTAACAAAAGTCTAGCACTGAGCTACGGCCAATTCATCCATTAACAGGTTCAACCAAGCATGGCAAAAATGCATATGGCAAACAGATCTCAGACTTAGTGAAATTAACACTTGTCTGGAATTTCAGATCAGATAGCACTCTTCGGAGCAACAAAACTACATGATACAGGAACTGAACATGGCAAAGTAAAGCATGGCATAGAGCTACTCAAAGAGCTTAACAAAAGTCTCTTAGTGACCTTGAGTCAAAAGGGATCAGAAAATACAATTGCAAGCATGTGAACATGGCAAAAACATAATCAGTTCTCAGACTTAGTGAAAAACTGGCACATGCTGAAACATATCTCAAGTAGGCATGTTTACGAGATCGATGCACTCACTACGGTGCAAGTCATGACAAGCTAAGCATACACCCATCAAGAATACACAAAATGCAAGCTAGACATGGCAAGAACAATAACATAGCATGCACGGATCAACTACAACATCATCGGCAAAATTGCAAACAAGTTGACAATCTGCCCAGATTCACAAAGTAGCAAAAGTAGAGCTCGATTGACTCAAGCTAGGATGCTCCATAATTGCAAACAAAGAGATGGATGGATAGAGCACTACAAGATTAACAAAACATCCTTACTGATCATCCTCAAAAGAGGCAGGGATCACTAGGAAACAACATGAACATATGGCAATATGAGATAAACAGCTCAAGGACTTAGTGGAATTGCTAAGTCCCTGAAATCAGCATTACCAAGTGCCTCACTTGGAAAGCTTGCTCTAGTCACCACACACATCACAAAAATACATGGGTTGCACCTCTGGAAATATGGCAAAACCCTTAACAAAACATATGTAGAACTCATGGGCTTATCATGCACACAGTAATCATGGCAAAAATGACAAATGTCTAAATGGAGTAGCAGATCTGACAATTATCTCAAGTAGCCCTCTTCTAACAGCATTTCGGGCATCAAGATGAACTCAAATGAAAATGATGCAATGGAATGAAATGATGTACTCTCTGAGATGGACATTTTGATATGCTATATGCATGAATCGGAGCTACGGATGCAAAGTTATAGCACGATGAACATGGGCACTTGAAACTGGAAATTCGGGGACTTGGTAGAAAAAAAACACCTCCGGATCTAGGGTTTCGCGGCACGCGAACCGAGGTGATTCTGGCGAGCACTGTAGCTCCGGCGAGGTCGGTTCGTCGGCGGGAGATGAAGGGGAGGCGAGGCCTGCCTCTCCCCGGGCTGGTTCTGACGGCGGCGGCGACGGGGCCCGCGGCGGCGGGGCGGTGCTGGCCGCAGTGGCCGGAGCGGGCGGAGGGAGCTCCAGTCGCCGGAGTTGGCGAGGGAGGCGGCGATGCGGCGGCGGGGAGCGCCCTGGCGCGGTGCGGCGGCGGATGGGCCTCGAGGGCCTGATATGGGCCTCCCGGGCCGGCGACGGCGACGGCGACGAAGTGGGGCGGCGGCGCGGGCCACTGATGGCATGACACGTGGCGGCGGGGTGGAGACGGACACGTCCGGCCCGCGGGAAATTGTCCGGCGGCGCGTGGAGACGAAGGGGGGCCTATATATAGACATAGAAGGAGCTAGGAGAGTCCAAATGAGGTGCGGTTTGCGGCAACGCGATTGTGATCGAACGCTCTAGATGATGGAGAAGGCTTGGGTGGGTTTGGGGCCAAATTGGAGGGGTGTTGGGCTGCAACACACACGAGGCCTTTTCGGTCCCTCGGTTAACCGTTGGAGTATCAAACGAAGTCCAAATGATACGAAACTTGACAGGCGGTCTACCGGTAGTAACCCAAGGCCGCTTGGCAAGTCTCGGTCCAATCCAGAAATGTTTAATCCCCACACACGAAAGAAAGCTAGAAATGACCACCGGAGGAGAACGAAGCGCCGGAATGCAAAACGGACAACGGGGAAAATGATCGAATGCATGAGACGAACACGTATGCAAATGCAATGCACATGATGACATGATATGAGATGCATGACAACGACACAACACACGGAGACAAAGACCCGAACCCGAGAAAATAAAATAACTTAAAGCCGGAAACGGCAAGAGTTGGAGTACAAATTGGGAAAGTTACATCCGGGGTGTTACATGTAATGAGCTCATTCTTTATTTATATTGGTGATAAACCTATTGTATTCTAACTTCTCTATGGTTCATACCCTCTGATACTAGCCATAGATGCATCAAAATAAGCAAACAACACACGAAAAATAGAATCTGTCAAAAACATAAGAGTCTGTAGTAATCTATAGGTTTCGAATACTTCTGTAACCCCAAAGATTCTAAAATAAATTGGTGGACGTGAGGAATTTTTCTATTAATCATATGCAAAAAAGAATCAACCTAATCACAATCTCCAGTAAAAAATGGCAGCAAATCTTGTGAGCGCTAAAGTTTTTGTTTTTTACAGCAAGATCTTAAAAACTTCCCCCAAGTCTTCCCAAAGGTTCTACTTGGCACAAACACTAACTAAAAGCATAAAACCACATCTAAACAGATTATAATGAATTATTTATTACTAAATAGGAAAAAAGCAAGAAACAAAAATAAAATTGGGTTGCCTCCCAACAAGCGCTATCATTTAATGCCCCTAGCTAGGCATTGATAATTTCAATGATGCTCACATGAAGACAAGAATTGAAGCACAAGGAGAGCATCATGAAACACGTGACAAACACATCTAAGTCTAACATACTTCCTATGCATAGGCATCTTATAGGCAAACAAATTATCGTAGCAAGTAAAAACTAGCATATGCAAGGACACGGAAAGAAACAATAGAAATCTCAACATAACGAGATGTAATTTAGTAACATGAAAATTTCTACAATCATATTTTCCTCTTTCATAATAATTACATGTGGGATCATAAGCAAATTCAACAAAATAGCTATCACATAAAATATTTTCAACACAATCCACATGCATGCAAAGTTGACACTCTACCAAAATAGTGGGATTAACATTAACTAAAGTCATGACCTCTCCAAACCCACTTTTATTGAAAATTTCATAAGATTGAACATTCTCCAAATACATGGGATCTAAATTTGACACTCTTCCAAATCCACTTTCAATATTGCAAACATTATTATCAATCTTATATTCATCTAAATTTTCAAGATCATAAGAAGAATCACCCCAATCATGATCATTGCAACAAACAGTAGTCATAGCAAAACTAGCATCCCCAATCTTGAGGTTTTGCATATCATTAACACAATTGACATTAAGAGAATTTATGATAACATCATTGCAATCATGCTTTTCATCGAAGGAACTATCAGGTATGGGTGCAATAGCAACGATCTCATGTTTAACATAAGGAACTATAGCAAATTCATCTTCATAAATATTGGCATCATGGCCACAAGAATAGCAAGCATCATGTTTATCAAGGGATATTTCCATCAAATCATCGGAATCAAAATTATCTATAGATTCATGCATATCATTATTTTCTTCCGAAGCAACGGTCATTCTTTTAATAAATTATTTGACACTGACATTATGAGCATAGTTTTCATAGCAATATTTAAGTATGTCAAAATTTTCAGATTTGTAGAGAGTAATATCATACTTTCCAATCAAAGAAGCAACTTCATAAGCACCCTTAAAAGCAACAAATTCTTCAATTTGTTTGATATCGTAGTAACTATAAACACCCTTTGAATAAGAAGATAAGATTTCATTATCATTAAACTCACATAGGTAGGGGAGGTGTTTTTTAGGGTTCTTAGAGCAACAAGTAAAATCACAAATTTCACAAAGATCCCAAGCATAACACAACAATCTGTTTATTTGATCCCATAAGAGTATCCCTTTTTCAGACAAACGGTGACGCACAAAATGAGCAAGCTCATCTAAAGATTTCCCATCAACTAGGCTAGTTGGGGTTTTAGCACGAGCGCATAAGGATCAAAGATGATCCAAGTAGAACACTTTAAGTGGATCCATATCAACAGATTTTTAGCAAGGAAAGATGCAAGCAAATAGAAGGCGCATGGAAACACAAACAAAGATACATACAGGAAGAAGGCGAATAAAAGGCAAAGGTGAAGTGGAGGAGAGGAAAAGGAGAGGCAAATGGAAAATAATGTAATGCGAGGGATAAGGGTTTGTGATGGGTACTTGGTATGTCTTGACTTGTGCGTAGATCTCCCCGGCAACGGCGCCAGAAATGGCTTGTTGACGGGAGATCAAATCTTGACTTAACTTGGTGCAACCTCCCCGGCAACGGCGCCAGAAATCCTTCTTGCTACCTCTTGAGCACTGTGTTGGTTTTCCCTTGAAGAGGAAAGGGTGATGCAGCAAAGTAGCATAAGTATTTCCCTCAGTTTTTGACAACCAAGGTATCAATCCAGTAGGAGACTACACGCAAGTCCCTCATACCTACACAAACAAATAAGAACCTCGCAACCAACGTGATAAAGGGGTTGTCAAGCCCTTCACGGTCACTTACGAGAGTGAGATCTGATAGAATAATAAGATAAATATTTTTGGTATTTTTATGATATAGATTGAAAGTAAAGATTGCAAAGTAAAATCGATTGTAAACTTTTATGATAAAAGATAGACCCGAGGGCCATAGGTTTCACTAGTGGCTTCTCTCAAGATAGCATAAGTATTATGGTGGGTGAACAAATTACTGTTGAGAAATTGATAGAAAAGTGCATAATTATGAGAATATCTAGGCATGATCATGTATATAGGCATCACATCTGCGACAAGTAGACCGAAACGATTCTGCATCTACTACTATTACTCCACACATCGACCACTATCCAGCATGCATCTAGAGTATTAAGTTCATAAGAACAGAGTAACGCATTAGGCAAGATGACATGATGTATAGGGATAAACTCAAGCAATATGATATAAACCCCATCTTTTTATCCTCGATGGCAGCAATACAATACGTGCCTTGTTATCCCTGCTGTCATTGGGAAAGGACACCGCAATATTGAACCCAAACCTAAACACTTCTCACATTGCAAGAAAGATCAATCTAGTAGGCCAAACCAAACTGATAATTCAAAAAGACTTGCAAAGATAACCAATCATACATAAAAGATTTCAGAGAAGAATCAAATATTGTTCATAGATAAACTTGATCATAAACCCACAATTCATCGGATCTCGACAAACACACCACAAAAAGATTTACATCGAATAGATATCCAAGAAGATCAAGGAGAACATTGTATTGAAGATAGAGAAGAAGCCATCTAGCTAATAACTATGGACCCGAAGGTCTGTGGTAAACTACTCACACATCATCGGAGAGGCTATGGTGTTGATGTAGAAGCCCTCCGTGATCGATTCCCCCTCCGGCAGAGCTCCGGAAAAGGCCCCAAGATGGGATCTCTTGGGTACAGAAGGTTGTGGTGGTGGAAATATGGTTTCGTGGTGCTCCTGGATGTTTTCGGGGTATATGGATATATATATATATATATATATATATATAGGAGGAAGAAGTAGCTTGGTGGAGCTGCGAGGAGCACACGAGGGTGGGGCGCGCCCAGGGGGCAGGCGCGCCTCACTGCCTCGTGGCCACCTCATTTCTTTCTTGACGTCTACTCCAAGTCCCCTGGATCACGTTTGTTCCAAAAATAACTCTCCCGAAGGTTTCATTCCGTTTGAATTCCGTTTGATATTCCTTTTGTGTGAAACACTAAAATAGGCACAAAAAACAGCAATTTGCACTGGGCCTTGGGTTAGTAGGTTAGTCCTAAAACTAATATAAAAGTGTAAAAATAAGCCCATTAACATCCAAAACAGATAATATAATAGCATGGAACAATCAAAAATTATAGATACGTTGGAGACGTATCAGGAACAGAAAAGATTGAATCTTGGGCACTGAAGCTCGAGGGCGGATGGGCTGAGGAAGAAGAAGGTGTGGGGTAGAAATATGGATCCTTATCCTCTTATAAAGTGTAACGCCCTCGATGCAGCTATATCTCCTACGTGTCGAAGCACGACTTAGAGGCATAACCGCATTGAAAGCAATGTCGCAAGTTAGGCAATCTTCACAACATCCCATGTAATATGAATAATAAACGGGGAAGGAACATAGTTGGCTTACACTCGCCACGTCAAACAAAGTATATAAATAGCATTACATCATTCAATCACTCGTGGCCTGACTACGGTGCCAAAATAAAAGATCAACCCAACATGCGACACGGTCCCGATTGCCCCAACTGTGCACCACTACTGATCATCAGGGAAGGACACATAGTAATGGCGTGAGTCCTCGTTGAACTCCCACTTGAGCTCAAGCGCGTCATCTGGAACGGAGTCATCAGGCCCTGCATCTGGTTGGAAGTAATCTGTGAGCCACAGGGGCTCAGCAATCTCGCACCCTCGCGATCAAGACTATTTAAGCTTATAGATAAGGCAAGGTAAAATATGTGGAGCTGCAGCAAGCGACTAGCAAGATATGGTGGCTAACCTATTCGCAAATGAGAGCGAGAAGAGAAGGCAATGCACGATCGAATAGCTAGAGAACAACCTGCGGCAAGCATTACTCCAACACCGTGTTCACTTCCCGGATTCCGCCGAGAAGAGACCATCACGGTAACTCACACAGTGGATTCATTTTAATTAAGTTAAAGTTCAAGTTATCTACAACCGGACATTAACAAATTCCCATCTGCCCATAACCGCGGGCACGGCTTTCGAAAGTTCAAATCCCTGCAGGGGGAGTCCCAACTTAGCCCATGACAAGCTCTCACGGTCAACGAAGGATATACCTTCTCCCGAGACATTCCGATCAGACTCGGTATCCCGGTTCTACAAGACACTTCGACAAGTTAAAACAAATCCAGCAACACCGCCCGAATGTGCTGACAAATCCCGATAGGAGCTGCACATATCTCGTTCTTAGGGCACACTCAGATAGGTCAAGCTACGAGTAAAACCAACCCTCGAGTTTCCCCGAGGTGGCCCCGCAGGCTGCCCAGTTCGGACCAACACTCAGAGGAGCACTGGCCCGGGGGGGTTTAAATAAGATGACCATTGGGCTCCGGAAACCCAAGGGAAAAAGAGGCTAGGTGGAAAATGGTAAAACTAAGGTTGGGCATTGCTGGAAAAGCTTTATTCAAGGCGAACTGTCAAGGGGTTCCCATTATCACCCAACCGCGTAAGGAACGCAAAATCCGGGAACATAACACCGATATGACGGAAACTAGGGTAGCAAGAGTGGAACAAAACACTAGGCGAGAGGCCAAGCCTTCCACCCTTTACCAAGTATATAGATGCATTAAGATAACAAGATAATATAGTGATATCCCAACAAGTAAATAATGTTCCAACAAGCAACGGTCTCCAGTCTTCACCTGCAACTAGCAACGCTATAAGAGGGGCTGAGCAAAGCGGTAACATAGCCAATCAATGGTTTGCTAGGACATGGTGGGTTAGAGGTTTGACATGGAAAATTGGGAGGCATGATAAGCAAGTGGTAGGCATTGTAGCATAGGCATAGCAAAAGAGCGAGCATCTAGCAAAGCAAAGATAGAAGTGATTTCGAGGGTATGATCATCTTGCCTACAAAGTTGGCAGAGTTGACTGGATCCTCGAAAGCAAACTCAACGGGCTCCTCATTAGCGAACTCGTCTCCCGGCTCTACCCAAACAAGACAAACAAGCAAACGGAACACAATCAACCACGTGCAAACTCAAACAACATGATGCTAACATGGTATGCTATGCGGGATGCGATATGTGATGCATATGCAAGATTTGACAAGAGATGAATGACCCTGGCCTCAACTTGGAAATCCAAGTGTGCCACTGGAAAGGTGAGATGATTTCTCTTGAAAACGATATAAAGATCACCGGAATCGGAGACACAGTTTGGAAATGGCAAGCAAAACGAATATGGCACCGGTCTGCGATAAACAGCAAGTAGCCATCTAAATGCAACAAGCTAAACATGCTACAGCACCCAAACATGGCAACAAAATACATGGAATGGGTCCATTCATGAAGCTTAACAAAAGATGAACACTGAGCTACGGCCAATTCATCCATTAACAGGTTCAAACAAGCATGGCAAAAGTGCAATTGGTAAACAGATTTCAGACTTAGTGAAATTAACACTTGTCTGGAATTTCAGATCAGATAGCACACTTTGGAGCATGAAAACTATAAGCTACAGGAACTTAACATGGCAAAGTAAAGTGTGGCATGGATCTACTCAAAGAGCTTAACAAAAGTACTTTAGTGACCTTGAGCCAAAAGGGATCCTAAAATACAATTGCAAGCATGTGAACATGGCAAAAACTTAAATAGATCACAGACTTAGTGAAAAACTGGAGCATGCAAATCAGATATCAAGTAGGCATGTTTACGAGCTCGATGCACTCACTACAGAGCATGTCATGACAATCTAAGCATACACCCATCAATAATACACATTATACAATCTAGACATGGCAAGAATAGCAACATAGCATGCACGAATCAATTACAACATCCTCAGCAAAATCGCTAACTAGTAGACAATCTGCCCTGATTCATGAAATAGCAAAAGTAGAGCTCGATTGACTCAAGTTAGGGTGCTCCATAAATGCAAACAAAGACATGGATGGATAGAGCACTACAAGATTAACAAAATATCCTTACTGGTCATCCTCAAAAGAGGCACGGATCACTAGGAAACAACATGAACATATGGCATATTGATAAAAACAGATCAAGGACTTAGTGGAAATGCTAAGTCCCTGAAATCAGCATTAACGAATGCACCACTTTGCAAGCTTGTGCTAGTCACCACACATATCACAAAATACATGGATAGCACCTCTGGAAAAATGGCAAGGCATATAACAAAACTCATGTAGAGCTCATGGGCATATCATGCACACAATAATCATGGCAAAAATGACAAATAGCTATTTGGTACAGCAGATCTAACAATTAACTCAAATAGCACTCTTCCAACAGCATTTAGGGCATCAAAATGAACTCAAATGAAAATGATGCAATGAGATGAAATGATGTGCTCTCTTAGACGAACATTTTGATATGATATATGCCCAAAACGGATCTACGGATGCAAAGTTACAGCATGATGAACAAGGGCATTTGAATCTGGAAATCGGGGTCTTAGAAGAAATTACCACCTCCAGATCTAGGGTTACTGTTCACCGACGAGATCTACTGTTCACCGGCGAGATCCGAGACCGCCGGCGAGAAGCTGGAGCTCCAGCGAGGTGGATGGGCGCGGGGGCGGCCAGATCCGTCCCGGGCGGCGAGGGGCGACAAGGGGAACGCGGTGGAGGCGGACGGGCGCGGGCGGCGCGCTGCTCCGGTGAGGAAGGTGCGGCGGCAACCGGGCGTCGGGAAGACGGAGGCAGGCGGCGGCGGAGCTAGATGGGCCGCGGGGGCCCTACGCGGGCTCGGGCGGGCCGGCGCGGTCGGCAGCGAAGTGGGCACTGGGGCCGCCACGTGGCGCGCAGCGATAGTTCCGGGCGAGTGGCGGACAGTGTCCGGCCGACACGGACGTGTCCGGCGCGGCGCGGTAGACTTTTTAGGGTTTGAGACGAGGGGAATCCGGGATTTCGGAGGAGGGGCTATTTATAGGCATAGAGGGAGCTAGGAGTGTCCAAATGAGGTGCGGTTTTCGGCCACGCGATCGTGATTGTACGCTCTAGATGATGGAGAGGCTTTTGGTGGGTTTTGGGCCAAAATGGAGGGGTGTTGGGCTGCAACACACACGAGGCCTTTTCGGTCCCTCGGTTAACCGTTGGAGCATCAAACAAAGTCCAAATGGTACGAAACTTGACAGGCGGTCTACCAGTAGTAAACCAAGGCTGCTTGGCAAGTCTCGGTCCAATCTGGAAATGTCTAATCCCCACACACGAAAGAAAGGTAGAAATGACCACCGGAGGAGAACGGAGCGCCGGAATGCAAAACGGACAACGGGGAAAATGCTCAGATGCTTGAGACGAACACGTATGCAAATGCAATGCACATGATGACATGATATGAGATGCAAGACAACAACAACAACAACACACGGAGACAAAAACCCGAACCCGAGAAAATAAAATAACTTAACGCTGGAAACGGCAAGAGTTGGATTACATATTAGGTAAATCATATCCGGGGTGTTACAACACTCCACCACTACGAAAGGATCTCGTCCCGAGATCTAGGACTAGAAGAACATCGGGTACTTAGAACGGAGGTGATCGTTGCGTTCCCAGGTGGCTTCACGGTCGGAATGGTGTGACCACTTGACTTTGAGGAATTTGATTGACTTATTGCGAGTCTTGCGTTTAGTCTCTTCAAGAACAGCAACGGGGTGCTCACGATAAGAGAGATCTTCTTGGAGATCAATGTCTTTGAAGTTGTAGGTGCGGTCAGGAGTCTTGAAGCACTTGCGGAGCTGAGAGACATGGAACACGTCATGCACATTTGCAAAGTTTGAAGGAAGCTTGAGTTGATAGGCGAGATCGCCTCTCTTGCTGACGATCTTGAAAGGTCCCACGTATCTAGGGGAAAGCTTCCCTTTGATACCGAAGTGACGAGTACCTTTCATAGGAGAGACGTGGAGGTAAACATGATCTCCGATCTCGAAAGCCAAATCACGGTGCTTACTATCATAGTAGCTCTTCTGGCGCGATTGCGCTGCTTTGAGGTTATCTCGAATGACTTTGCACATTTCCTCTGCCTCTGTGATTAAGTCATTACCCAAAAGTTGACGTTCGCCGGTTTTAGACCAGTTGAGAGGGGTACGGCACTTCCTGCCATACAGAATTTCGAATGGGGCCTTACCCGAACTTGCTTGAAAACTGTTGTTGTAGGAGAATTCATCATATGGAAGACAATCCTCCCACTTCATGCCGAAGGAGATCACACAAGCCCTTAGCATATCTTCAAGAATCTGGTTGACACGCTCGACTTGACCGCTAGTTTGAGGATGGAAAGCAGTGCTGAAGCGGATGTTGGTGCCCATGGCCTTCTAAAAAGAATCCCAAAACTTGGAGGTAAAGATGCTGCCACAGTCTGAAGAGATCACCTATGGAATACCGTGCAGCGAGACAATCCGAGAGGTATACAGCTCCGCCAATTGAGCTGCAGTGATAGAATCTTTGATAGGCAGAAAGTGAGCCACTTTAGTGAGTTTGTCGATGACAACGAATATAGCATCATTGCCACGCTTGGACTTTGGAAACCCAGTCACGAAGTCCATCTCAATGTGGTCAAACTTCCATTCTGGAATGGCAAGAGGTTGGAGGAGACCAGCTGGCCTTTGGTGTTCTGCCTTCACTCTTCTGCAGACATCACACTCATTCACGAACTGAGCAATCTCGCACTTCATTCGAGTCCACCAATAAGCCTGCTTGAGGTCCTGATACATCTTCGTGCTCCCAGGGTGGATGGAGAGGAGTGAATTATGAGCCTCGTTCATGATCACTTTACGAAGGTCACCTTTGGGCACAACAATACATCCTCAAAGAAGAGAGTATCCTTGTCATCAAGGCGGTAGCACTTGTACTTGGGTTGACTCTTGGCAATCCCAATCTTCACCTTCTTCACGATAGCATCAAGAAGTTGGGCTTGGCGAATTTGGTCTTCCAAGGTAGGAGAGACTTGAAGGTTGGCGAGGAAACCTTGAGGAACAACTTGCAGATTGACTTTGCGGAAAGCTTCACAAAGCTCGGGTTGATAAGACTTGAGAATCAGACTGTTGCAGTAAGCCTTCCTGCTCAATGCGTCAGCAATCACATTGGCCTTGCCTGGAGTATACTCGATACTCGGATTATATTCTTGAATCATTTCAACCCATCGATTCTGCCTGAGGTTGAGATTAGGCTGAGTGAAGATGTACTTGAGACTCTTGTGGTCAGTGAAGATGTCCATTTTTCTTCCCAATTAGATATGTCTCCAAGTCAAAAGAGCATGCACAACTGCCGCCAACTCGAGGTCATGAGTGAGGTAGTTCTTCTCGTTGGGCTTCAACTGGCGAGAAGTATAAGCCACAACTTTCTTCTCTTGCATCAACACTGTGCCGAGACCTTGGAGAGAGGCATCGCAAAAGACCTCGAACGGTTTGGATTCATCAGGAGGAGTCAGAACTGGAGCAGTGACCAATTTCTCTTTCAAAGTGTTGAAAGAAATGTCACACTTCGGAGACCAAACATACTTGGCGTGCTTCTGGAGAAGATTTGAGAGAGGCTTCGCGATCTTTGAAAAGTTTTCAATGAACCTTCTACAGTAGCCCAAGATAAAGAACCTCATCGAGCCAAAATTTGCACTTTGAGAACTTGGCGTAGAACTGATGTTCCCTGAGCTTATCGAGCACCAAACGCAAGTGCTTGGCATGATCTTCCTTGTTCTTCGAAAATACCAGAATGTCATCGAGATAGACCAAAACGAAGTCATTGGTGTAGGCGTTGAAGATGAAGTTCATCATGCGAGAGAAAGTCGGAGGAGCGTTGACGAGGCCAAAAGACATGACAGTGTATTCATATGAACCATAGCTTGTTCTGAAAGCCGTCTTAGGAATATCTTGCTCACGGATTCGAATCTGGTGATAACCCATACGGAGATCAAGCTTGGAGAAAACTTGGGCACCTTTGAGTTGTTCGAACAGCTCGTTGATGTTGGGAAGTGGGTACTTGTTCTTGATAGTCTTTGTGACGCCCCCGATTTGACCGTACACTAATCATACACGCAAACATGTACGATCAAGATCAGGGACTCACGGGAAGATATCACAACACAACTCTACAAATAAAATAAGTCATACAAGCATCATATTACAAGCCAGGGGCCTCGAAGGCTCGAATACAAGAGCTCGATTATAGACGAGTCAGCGGAAACAACAATATCTGAGTACACACATAAGTTAAGCAAGTTTGCCTTAAGAAGGCTATCACAAACTAGGATACAAATCGAAAGAGGCACAGGCCTCCTGCCTGGGATCCTCCTAAACTACTCCTGGTCGTCGTCAGCGGGCAGCACGTAGTAGTAGGCACCTCCGGTGTAGTAGGAGTCGTCGTCGAAGGTGGCGTCTGGCTCCTGGGCTCCAACATCTGGTTGCGACAACCAGGTAGAAGGGATAGGGGGAAAAGAGGGAGAAAGCAACTGTGAGTACTCATCCAAAGTACTCGCAAGCAAGGAGCTATACTACATATGTATGCATTGGTATCAACTGGAATAAGGCTATTATATGTGGACTGAACTGCAGAAAGCCGGGATAAGGGGGGATAGCTAGTCCTTTCGAGGACTACGCTTCTGGCAGCCTCCGTCTTGCAGCATGTAGAAGAGAGTAGACTGAAGTCCTCCAAGTATCAACACATAGCATAATCCTAACCGATGATCCTCCCCTCGTCACCCTGTGAGAGAGCGATCACCGATTGTATCTGGCACTTGGAAGGGTGTGTTTTATTAAGTATCCGGTTCTAGTTGTCATAAGGTCAAGGTACAACTCCAAGTCGTCCTGTTACCGAAGATCATGGCTATTCGAATAGATTAACTTCCCTGCAGGGGTGCACCACATAACCCAACACGCTAGATCCCATTTGGCCGGACACACTTTTCTGGGTCATGCCCGGCCTCGGAAGATCAACACGTCGCAGCCCCACCTAGACCAACAGAGAGGTCAGCACGCCATTCTAAACCTAAGCGCCCAGGGGTCTGGGCCCATCGCCCTTAGCACACCTGCACGTTGCGTGGGCGGCCGGAAGCAGACCTAGCCTAGTAGGCGTTCCAGTCCAATCCAGCGCGCGACGCTCCGTTGTTGACGTCACGAAGGCTTCGGCTGATACCACGACGTCGAGTGCCCATAACTGTCCCCACGTAGATGGTTAGTGTGTATAGGCCAGTAGCCAGACTCAAATCAAATACCAAGATCTCGTTAAACGTGTTAAGTATCTGCGAACGCCGACCAGGGCCAGGCCCACCTCTCTCCTAGGTGGTCTCAACCTGCCCTGTCGCTCCGCCTCAAAGTAACAGACAGGGGCCGTCGGGAACCCAGGCCCACCTCTACCGGGATGGAGCCACCTGCCCCTTTAGCCCCCAACTCCGAACAGTACCACAGGTAATGTAACTGTGTAAAGTATATAGTATATGCCCGTGATCACCTCCCGAAGTGATCACGGCCCAGTAGTATAGCATGGCAGACGGACAAGAGTGTAGGGCCACCGATGGAACACTAGCATCCTATACTAAGCAGTAGGATAGCAGGTAATGGTAACAACAGTAGTAGCAAGGACAGGCTATGCATCAGGATAGGAATAACGGAAAGCAATAACATGCTACACTACTCTAATGCAAGCAGTATAGAGAAGAGTAGGCGATATCTGGTGATCAAAGGGGGGGCTTGCCTGGTTGCTCTGGCAAGAGAGAGGGGTCGTCAACTCCGTAGTCGTATTGGGTAGCAGCGGCGTCGGTCTCGGTGTCTAGCGAGAGAAGAGGAGGGGAGAAACAATAAATATTTAAGCAAACAGATGCATAGCGATGCATGACATGACAAGTATCGGTGCTAGGGGTGCCCTATCGTGGTATGAGGTGATACCGGTGAAGGGGGGAAACACCCGGGAAAGTATCCCCGGTGTTTCGCGTTTTCAGGTAGAGGAGCCGGAGGGGGAAAGTTGCGTGTTTGATACGTTAGGGGTGTGTGGCTGATGAATAGGCTGCGTATCCGGGTTCGTCTCGTCGTTCTGAACAACTTTCATGTTGAAAATATTTTAATCCGAGTTACAGATTAAAAGATATGATTTTCTAAAGATTTTATTAATTTCTGGAATTATTAATAATTCGAAATAAAAACTAAAATGCTAGATGCTCCCAGCACAGGGTACACAGAGCTGTACCTAGTGGCTGACAGGTGGGCCAGGGGGTCCCATTTGACCAGTCAACATGACTGGTCAACAGGGGGTGGGGCCCCTGTCATTTACAACAGCTAAACTAACATGATTAGTTAGTCTAATTAGTTAGTTAACTGGTTAATTAAGCAACACTAATTAAGTTAATTAACAATTAAATTAATTAATTAATTTAATTATTTATATAAATATATATTTTATTTTATTTTATTTTAAACGTTTTCAGGGCGTGGGAAAGATAAGATGATGACTCAGATCAGAAGGCCATGAGGTATAAGGAGTAAAAAGAGCCTTACGTTCCATCCCACAATCAATTCCCTTATATAACTAAGAATTTCTAGACTCAACTTCGACCAGTTTGGCTTGGTAATCCTACAGGCAGTCAAGCTCTGATACCAACGCTGTCAGGACCCCGACTCAATGCCACATCGATCTAGCATGTAACACCTCATATCACTTTGCGGCCTCACGCACGGTATTTCCACGGGTGACGCCTTACCTTTGCCCGGGACCGTTTGCGCCTTTTGGCACACGTATATGATAGTGTCGCTAGCATCCATATGATAAGGAGCCCGGGCTGACATGGCTAGTCGTAAACCCAAAGTGGCACAGACTTACAGGGACAGGCATCCATGACCCAGCATCGAATGTGTCGGTCATCAGCGAGTGAATCCAGGCTGTAGCACTGGGCTAGCAGGACTCCGGTGAACCGGGCTGTAGCAGGCTAACAGGACTCCGGTATTCATCGCGTGACATTTCCCCGAAGGGACAGACACAGGAACGAAGAAGGACACATGCCGGCCAGCCTAAGTGTTCCGGAGCAGTAGCAAGCTACCATGGCTCGGTGGAAACACTAGGAGATATTTCCCGGTAAGAGAGGCTACTAAAGATAAACAACTAGATAGTCAGATCCCACACATACCAAGCATTTCAATAACATACACACAATATGCTCGATATATGCAAATACAACATGGCATCACAACATGACTCTATGACTCAAGTAATCTATCAATAGGCTCTGAGGAGCGAGATATTACAACATGGGTCTCATGACCCAACAATCAAGCATACAAATCAAAGCACAAGCGGAAGCTATCATGTCTGGGTACAGACATCTATAACTGAAAAAGGCTGAGAAGCCTGGCTATCTACCAAATCCTGCCGAGGCACAAGATCGTAGCTGAGGTAACAAGCTAAACGTCGAAGACCACGCGGAAATACTAGTGAGACTGAAGTCTCTCTGCAAAAACATAAAATAGGCAAACGTGAGTACAAATGTACCCAGCAAGACTTACATCAGAACTATCTACATATGCATCATTATCAACAAAGGGATGGTGGGGTTTAACTGCAGCAAGCCAGCTTTGACTCGGTGGCTATCCTGAACTACGACTGCAAGTAACTCTTTTGAGGTGGCGCACACGAGTCCACATATTCACCATATCAATACACCACTATGGATCCGCTCCCGTCTCCCTACGAGAACGCCATCCATAGCACTCACGCTTATCTTGCGTATTTTAGAGTATCCACTTTCACTTGTCTATGAACTGATATAAGCAACCCAGAAGTCCTTTTCCGCGGACACGGCTATTCGAATAGATCATATTAACCCTGCAGGGGTCTACTTCTTCACACACGCTCTCACCACTTACCGCCGTTTACACGACATGTACTCGGCAACCTTCAAGCGGAAGCCCAACGTGGGTGTCGGCCACGGCCTACCTAAACACTCAAGTCTCTAGTCCAGGTTTATCGCCTATTCGGGTTCCATCCATGAGGAGATCCGGCCGGAGTTTCGCTCACAGCCCCAAACGATGTGAACAGGGTTCCCGAGACACCAAACGGGCGCCCGGTACACCGTGCCACGTGCCTACCGCATCACAGCCCACCCCTACGGTCAGCGCTGCGCACGGCCTCCAGCATACTACAAACACCATAAACTACTTGCAACTCCTGGACAGAGGACAAGGGTGATTAAGAAGCCGAGAGGGTCCATTGGTTTCGGGCCCAATGCGTGGTAGTAGCTGAATCATGGATCACAAACACAGAACTCAGTTCCTGAGGACGGCTGCAATGAGACAACCCACCATGTACTCCTACATGGCCTCTCACCGCTACCTTTACCAAATCGTATTCACACACTTAGCTCACACACAGTGGACAGGTTCACACGCCTCTGATTCATCCCCGATGAATCAGACCGGACTCAACTCTAAGCAGTAGCAGGCATGACAAACAAACATAAATGAGTAGGCACATCAGGGCTCAAACAACTCCTACTCATGCTAGTGGGTTTCATCTATTTACTGTGGAATGACAGGTCATGCAGAGGATAAAGGGGTTCAGCTACCGCAGCAAGTAACAGATGAATCGTTGTTGCCCTAATGCATTAAAAGAGAGCAGGAGCGAGAGAGTAGGATTGTATCGGAATGAACAAGGGGGTTTTGCTTGCCTGGCACTTCTGAAGATAACATTGAATCTTCATCAGTGTCAACGATCACAACGTCGGTACAACGTCTATCGAGGGAGAACAACACCGGCAACACAGAAGAAACACGATCAATGCAATGCACAATATGATGCATGATCATGACATGGCAAAATGAATGTGTTTTGAGCTAATGCAACTAGCAACAGATTAAATGAAGTTGGTTTGAATACAAGATTCAAATTTAAACTCCATATGTGATTATTCAAATGCCATTTAATTGATTTGTGCTAAACAGCAGCTATAAGTTGTTCTAACATGCATGAAAATGGTACAGATGGATTCCTTGAATTTTTCTGATAAATTTTCATATATAATTTATTTAATTTGGAGTTACGGTTAATTTTCTATGATTTATTGAAGTTTTTACAATTTTCTGGAATTTCCTGAATAAAAACAAATCCAGAAAACATTACTGCGTCATCCTGACGTCATGATGACGTCAGTAGGTCAACGTGGCACAGTCCGGTCAAACTCTGACCGGTGGGTCCCGAGTGTCAGTGTCTAACTAAACTAACCTAGCTTAGCTAATACTAACCTAACTTAATTAGCCGGGCGGGGCCCGCATGTCAGTGAGAGAGAGGGGGGTCAAACCCGGGTCAAACTCGCCGGAGTTGACCCGAGGCTCGTCGCCGGCGAGGCCAGGGACGGCGGAGAGCGTCGGGATTCGCCCTCCGATGACCAAAAGAGCGGCGGAGGGGCTCTACGGGATGCCCAGGCTCGCGCGCATCTAACAGGGCCAACGGGAGAAGCTAGGGTGGCCGGAGGCGACGGCAATCATGACGACGGCGGCGGCCGGAGTTCGGGTGGTGGCGGGTTTGGCGCTACGAGCGGTGGTTTGGCGCGCTGAGGGCACTAGGGAGAAGCTCTTGCTCCTCCGCATCCAAAGGAACGACGGGAGGCCGCGAGGTGGCCGGAGTTGAGCACGGCGTCGACCTCGGCGGCGGCCGGAGCTCGGGCGAGCTCGGAGTCGGTGTTAGGGAGCACGGCAGGAGGCAAAGGGGGGTGTTACGACCTCCTGGGGTTGCACTGAGCACGGCCGCGTGCTCGGTTGCAGCTCTAGGCAACGGTGGCTACGGCGGCGACATGGCCGGCGGCGAAGAGCTCTCGGCTCCGGTGGATATCGGCGCTAGCAGGAGAAAAAGTGCCAGGGGAGGGAGGGGATCGACGCAGCAGCTCACAGCGGATCGAACGAAGGGGTTGGTGAGCTCGGGGGCGTCCTCGTTGCTGCGAATCGAGCGGCGGCGATCTCCGGCCATGGCGATGAAGACGGTGGTGATGGCGGCGTTGCAGCGCGTCCGTGGCGTCGTGGCTTGTCGAGGAGGTCGGGGACGTCGAGACGGAGCTCGCAAGCACAGCAAGGGGTCGAGGGGGAGACGGTGGCCGCGGCGTTACGGTGGCGCGGCTGCGCTCGGGCGAGTGAGAGAGAGGAAGCAGAGGAGAGAAACAAGGGAGAGGGAGAGAGCGAGGGGGTCCAGGGGGTCGGGGCGGCGCCGAGGAGATGACGCGCGGCGTCGCGGTGGCCAGGCGATGCAGACGAGCAGGGTGGTGGCGTGGCGAGCTCGGGCGCGCGCGCCGTGTCCCTCCTCTGCCTACTGGCGCGAGGAGGAAGGCGACAGGGAGGGGGTAGCGATGGGCTGGGCCGCTGCTGGGCTGCACAGTGTTGGGCTGCGGGTGGGCTGCCAGGTAAGCTGAGGTAAGTTCTCTCTCTCTGCTTTTATTTATTGTTTTCTATTTTGTTCTATTTTGTTTTGGTTTAGTAAAATACTAAACCATTTTATAAAATCCTGAAAATAGTTATGTGGCTAGAACTAAAATATACCAAACCACATAAAATGTTCCAGAATTATTGGACATATATTAATTATATATAATATATATATCCAATGCAAATAGTTATTGAATTAACTCAAAGGCCCAAAATAAATGTTTCAGTCACTCCAAAAATATTGGTTTGCACTTTACCTCATGCCAATATTTTTCAAGCTGAAAAGGAACATTTTCTTGGACTTCTTTGAGAAGATTTTAATGTTGATCATTTTTAGAAGGTTTCTGAGGCTTTGAAAATTCCCCAATTCAAATTTCATTTGAATTAAAACATGATGCTCACATGAGGTCTAGCCTAGTGCATAACAGGACCAGGGATGTGACAACTCACCCCCACTAAACAAAAATCTCGTCCCGAGATTCGAGCGTAGGGTAAGGTGAAGGGGTAACGCAACTAGTACAATCTTCACGATGCAGGGTGCACTTCAATTGAACGTTGATTTGTTCACCATCATTTTCTCGAAGTCTTGTTCTGAGAACTCCAACTAACATGACAACGAGAGGAAAGGAAAGACCCTAAAAGAATCGTTCTTCTCGGAGGTCGAACAACTCAGGAGTAACTCTCGGGATGAGACATAGCAACATCTCTTGAGCTGAGAGACGAAGCACAGATCTGAAGAAATGGAGTGAGACAGATGACGAGGGTTCACTAGGTAGACAACAACTTCACGCTTAAGGTGGTAATCGGTTGTCAACGTAGCGAGGAGTTGAATTGCCATGATACCATAACGATGCACCTTAGGGAAGGTGACTCGTAGATATATCCCCTTAAGTGGCAAAAAGAATTACCTTTGATTCAAAGATCATTGAAACTCTTTATACCAGCCTAAGGCAATCACAAGCGATCATTTGGAGGGGGTCGGTAGAATGGCACAATGGCGGTGCAAGCTGGGAACAGAATGCAAATGCTGGGAATGATTCTGGTAACTGGGGAAGAACCCAACAATAGAGAGTGAATTCACTTGTTTGAAAAGGTCATAGCTTTGCCGAGGAGACTGAGAGCAAACCCAGTTAGTGCCGATGATAACACGTAGCGCTTGTGCGTGCTCTCAAGAACTTGAGCATTTCCACATTCTTCAAGGTTTTACCAATATCCGTGTCAAGGGTCCGGGCAACACAACTTGCTACCACGATGAATGATGATGGATGATGCAGATGCAAAGGAAGATAACACCTTCTTAGATTTCACCTTGGCGGGGCCAAGGGAATAAAATCTGGATGATCGACCGAGAGACATTTAGCACTCCGCTTCTAATGTTCTCCTTGATGTGCTAGCGTAATCCACCCATAGATATGGTTTGATATCTAGAGCATCAAGTAAAAAGGTCGGACTTCGGGATCTCAAAAATCATAAGGCACAACTAGGTAGTAAATCCTACGAAGTCCTTATGGGATGGTGGCCAACTTCATCAATCAAGATATTATAATAACAGGTCTTCCGGCTGGGTGTGTTGGCCACGACATCCACTTTACCGGTTATCGCGCGACCAATATTATAATTCTTGGGAAATATGCCAACCATCATATCTGCCTGAGATTCAGATCTGGTTGGTGTCAGGATATTCCAGACTCATCGAGGCTAGGAAGAAAAATGAAAGTTTGCAACACAAATCTACGAGATGACGTTGCGGGATTCTCGGGAGATGAACTACGATAGCAAGCTCTAAAACATGAGCTGGTTCTGCTACAAACATGTGAACACGTTGTCCCAGACAAGCGTGCCCACATGGTAGTCTTACAATAAAACACTACCGAGTTCAGGAGGGGGAACCATCAACGAGGGTATCGAAATCCCTACATAAGTCCGGATTAGCTCTTATGAAGGAACTCCCTCTCCTTGAACAAATCAATCAGTGGCTTGGTGTGCTCGGGACACCTATGGAATGGAGGTTGCAAGTCTCCGAACCACAGAATACTTCGCACGTATGCATGACTGACTTGCAATGATTCCAGAAGAAGCAACATTGACTTTCTCGAGTCCACGGCGGCAACTTGCATCAAATGCACATGAACTAGAGGAAGTCACTTCTTACATCCGAACATATGCTTCATGAACTAGCATGAACAAATGCTTCAAAAGTTTCCAACACTAACTTATTGTCCAACAAAATCATGGAGGAGATAAGGATGTTGCCAATGGGCTCAACAACAATTCATCTAGGTTTCCTTTTAAAAGGAATTCCATAGTTAAGTGAACACGGTGATAGCATTGGTTAGACCAAAGATGTAATGGTGTATGCTCGAGGGATCAACCACGAATAAGACAACATTACGAACATCGTTGGTTCTAACTTGATTTGAGGATAGCCCATACTCAAATCAAAGTTTTGATAAGACAATAGGTCCAGCAACTGATCACAGGGACCAATCGATGAAGATATCATCTTTCTTCAACACACACTACACAAGGATATCCCTTTGGAACGAACTAAGTCAGGTAGGCTTTTATCTTCCAACTCTCCAAGTTGTCGTCTAGCTTAACCAACTAGCTCAGGGATATCTAACACCGATTCTTGGAGAGAAGGTGGTTCATAAGAAACCAACTTGATCACGAGCTCAACATAACGGTCAGGTGACGACCTGGTGATACTTCCGAGAAGACATTCAGAAAATCACGAACCACCGTATGTTACTAAGCTCGAGAACAATCTCGCTTTTGAGGGCAAGACGATATGATCAATAGGGCAAGGATTTGAAATAATCCTAACTCATTGATCGAGGAGTGCACCGAGAACAAGGACTAGGTAGCATGATCAACCTTAGAATGATGATTCAAAACCAACACGCTAAGAATGAAATTATTGTCCATTAACTACCAAGCAACAAGGTTGCTAAGAGTATTGATTTCACACATCACAATTCATTTGTCGGTATTCCGGTTGCATCAACACGAGGGCCGAGGAATGACTAATGATGGTGAGAAGTATCACTACGTCAAAATTCATGAGAGTTGGTGCAGTTCTCATGACAATTCTGACATAAAGGGGGTAATACTCCAAAGTAGAACAGAACCAGAAGCTGGATTGGCATTTGATCTGCGGAATACAACTACTTTGACCCAATCCTAGATATGAATGAGGTACTGGAGTTTGTTTCTCCAAGTCATTCAGGACAGAATGGCTTGACGGACCACAAGGGTAATAGGCATCGATAAACGAATGCATGCATACCCTTGACTATCAATTGATAGACGAAGGTCAGTAGACAACTAAAGAGGCACAACTCAAAGGAACATATAATTTTCTGAGTTGTGGATGCATAGATTAGTATGTCGAGCGAGATCAACATTTCTTCCAGATAACCCATGCAGAGAGGTAGGACTGGCAGAGTCACGATTTATGAATGGAGATCTCCTCAAGAGTACTCTAATTGTGATCTTTTGATCCAATAAACATCTGCCAATAGCGGTCCATAGTATTTGGAAGAAGGAAATACCATGGACCTCGAGGACTATCGCAAAGTTACTAATATCCTGAAGGAACTAGCAAACACTATCAACATGAAGTAAGTAGAGTGAATCTCGGGTTCAAAACCCAGAAATAGAATACCTACTACCAAGTAGCATCACGGGATGCTTCCGAGAATAAAAGCCAGAATCATCACACTGGGAACACAGATCATGGCTAGACCACTAGATGATCCCCTGAGACACCTAGGGTCATAATAATAACTCCAACATAAAGGTCGAGGCAGTAGAATACCTCAACTCAACAATTAGTGTGATTGAGCTGGCATAAAGGAACATCGAAACCAGAGGGAAAGGATTTGCAAATGCATAAGACTACTTAGAAACCTGGAATGACTCGGATAGCATAACGGCTGTAAATGCTCAGAAAAGATTTGAGACATTCACAAAAATGGTGGCATAACCACTCAGAGGCACAATATCAAGGTCTCGAGATCAACAGTTAACATACAGAAGTACTAGGAACTGAAACGAGGCTTAAGTCCAACAATCTATAAGTCTACGGATTAGTAACACGTGATCCTGATAGAAAGAAGAGATAGCTTAGTTCTTAATCCCCGTAGGAAAGATAAGATGATGACTCAGATCAGAAGGCCATGAGGTATAAGGAGTAAAAAGAGCCTTACGTTCCATCCCACAATCAATTCCCTTATATAACTAAGAATTTCTAGACTCAACTTCGACCAGTTTGGCTTGGTAATCCTACAGGCAGTCAAGCTCTGATACCAATGCTGTCAGGACCCCGACTCAATGCCACATCGATCTAGCATGTAACACCTCATATCACTTTGCGGCCTCACGCACGGTATTCCACGGGTGACGCCTTACCTTTGCCCGGGACCGTTTGCGCCTTTTGGCACACGTATATGATAGTGTCGCTAGCATCCATATGATAAGGAGCCCGGGCTGACATGGCTAGTCGTAAACCCAAAGTGGCACAGACTTACAGGGACAGGCATCCATGACCCAGCATCGAACGTGTCGGTCATCAGCGAGTGAATCCAGGCTGTAGCACTGGGCTAGCAGGACTCCGGTGAACCGGGCTGTAGCGGGCTAACAGGACTCCGGTATTCATCGCGTGACATTTCCCCGAAGGGACAGACACAGGAACGAAGAAGGACACATGCCGGCCAGCCTAAGTGTTCCGGAGCAGTAGCAAGCTACCATGGCTCGGTGGAAACACTAGGAGACATTTCCCGGTAAGAGAGGCTACTAAAGATAAACAACTAGATAGTCAGATCCCACACATACCAAGCATTTCAATAACATACACACAATATGCTCGATATGTGCAAATACAACATGGCATCACAACATGACTCTACGACTCAAGTAATTTATTCAATAGGCTCCGAGGAGCGAGATATTACAAACATGGGTCTCATGACCCAACAATCAGAGCATACAAATCAAAGCACAAGCGGAAGCTATCATGTCTGGGTACAGACATCTATAACTGAAAAAGGCTGAGAAGCCTGACTATCTACCAATCCTGCCGAGGCACAAGATCGTAGCTGAGGTAACAAGCTAAACGTCGAAGACCACGCGGAAATACTAGTGAGACTGAAGTCTCTCTGCAAAAACATAAAATAGGCAAACGTGAGTACAAATGTACCCAGCAAGACTTACATCAGAACTATCTACATATGCATCATTATCAACAAAGGGATGGTGGGGTTTAACTGCAGCAAGCCAGCTTTGACTCGGTGGCTATCCTGAACTACGACTGCAAGTAACTCTTTTGAGGTGGCGCACACGAGTCCACATATTCACCATATCAATACACCACTATGGATCCGCTCCCGTCTCCCTACGAGAACGCCATCCATAGCACTCACGCTTATCTTGCGTATTTTAGAGTATCCACTTTCACTTGTCTATGAACTGATATAAGCAACCCAGAAGTCCTTTTCCGCGGACACGGCTATTCGAATAGATCATATTAACCCTGCAGGGGTGTACTTCTTCACACACGCTCTCACCACTTACCGCCGTTTACACGACATGTACTCGGCAACCTTCAAGCGGAAGCCCAACGTGGGTGTCGGCCACGGCCTACCTAAACACTCAAGTCTCTAGTCCAGGTTTATCGCCTATTCGGGTTCCATCCATGAGGAGATCCGGCCGGAGTTTCGCTCACAGCCCCAAACGATGTGAACAGGGTTCCCGAGACACCAAACGGGCGCCCGGTACACCGTGCCACGTGCCTACCGCATCACAGCCCACCCCTACGGTCAGCGCTGCGCACGGCCTCCAGCATACTACAAACACCAGAAACTACTTGCAACTCCTGGACAGAGGACAAGGGTGATTAAGAAGCCGAGAGGGTCCATTGGTTTCGGGCCCAATGCGTGGTAGTAGCTGAATCATGGATCACAAACACAGAACTCAGTTCCTGAGGACGGCTGCAATGAGACAACCCACCATGTACTCCTACATGGCCTCTCACCGCTACCTTTACCAAATCGTGTTCACACACTTAGCTCACACACAGTAGGACATGTTCACACGCCTCTGATTCATCCCCGATGAATCAGACCTGACTCAACTCTAAGCAGTAGCAGGCATGACAAACAAGCATGAATGAGTAGGCACAACAGGGCTCAAACAACTCCTACTCATGCTAGTGGGTTTCATCTATTTACTGTGGCAATGACAGGTCATGCAAAGGATAAAGGGGTTCAGCTACCGCAGCAAGTAACAGATGAATCGTTGTTGTCCTAATGCAGTAAAAGAGAGCAGGAGCGAGAGAGTAGGATTGTATCGGAATGAACAAGGGGGTTTTGCTTGCCTGGCACTTCTGAAGATAGCATTGAGTCTTCATCAGTGTCAACGATCACATCATCGGTACAACGTCTACCGAGGGAGAACAACACCGGCAACACAGAAGAAACACGATCAATGCAATGCACAATATGATGCATGATCATGACATGGCAAAATGAATGTGTTTTGAGCTAATGCAACTAGCAACAGATTAAATGAAGTTGGTTTGAATACAAGATTCAAATTCAAACTCCATATGTGATTATTCAAATGCCATTTAATTGATTTGTGCTAAACAGCAGCTATAAGTTGTCTAACATGCATGAAAAAGGTACAGATGGATTCCTTGAATTTTTCTGATAATTTTTCATATATAATTTATTTAATTTGGAGTTACGGTTGAATTTCTATGATTTTTAGAAGTTTTTACAATTTTCTGGAATTTCCTGAATAAAAACAAATCCAGAAAACATTACTGCGTCATCCTGACGTCATGATGACGTCAGCAGGTCAACGTGGCACAGTCCGGTCAAACTCTGACCGGTGGGTCCCGAGTGTCAGTGTCTAACTAAACTAACCTAGCTTAGTTAATACTAACCTAACTTAATTAGCCGGGCGGGGCCCGCATGTCAGTGAGAGAGAGGGGGTCAAACCCGGGTCAAACTCGCCGGAGTTGACCCGAGGCTCGTCGCCGGCGAGGCCAGGGACGGCGGAGAGCGTCGGGATTCGCCCTCCGATGACCAAAAGAGCGGCGGAGGGGCTCTACGGGATGCCCAGGCTCGCGCGCATCTAACAGGGCCAACGGGAGAAGCTAGGGTGGCCGGAGGCGACGGCAATCATGACGACGGCGGCGGCCGGAGTTCGGGTGGTGGCGGGTTTGGCGCTACGAGCGGTGGTTTGGCGCGCTGAGGGCACTAGGGAGAAGCTCTTGCTCCTCCGCATCCAAAGGAACGGACGGGAGGCCGCGAGGTGGCCGGAGTTGAGCACGGCGTCGACCTCGGCGGCGGCCGGAGCTCGGGCGAGCTCGGAGTCGGTGTTAGGGAGCACGGCAGGAGGCAAAGGGGGGTGTTACGACCTCCTGGGGTTGCACTGAGCACGGCCGCGTGCTCGGTTGCAGCTCTAGGCAACGGTGGCTACGGCGGCGACATGGCCGGCGGCGAAGAGCTCTCGGCTCCGGTGGATATCGGCGCTAGCAGGAGAAAAAGTGCCAGGGGAGGGAGGGGATCGACGCAGCAGCTCACAGCGGATCGAACGAAGGGGTTGGTGAGCTCGGGGGCGTCCTCGTTGCTGCGAATCGAGCGGCGGCGATCTCCGGCCATGGCGATGAAGACGGTGGTGATGGCGGCGTTGCAGCGCGTCCGTGGCGTCGTGGCTTGTCGAGGAGGTCGGGGACGTCGAGACGGAGCTCGCAAGCACAGCGAGGGGTCGAGGGGGAGACGGTGGCCGCGGCGTTACGGTGGCGCGGCTGCGGCTGCGCTCGGGCGAGTGAGAGAGAGGAAGCAGAGGAGAGAAACAAGGGAGAGGGAGAGAGCGAGGGGGTCCAGGGGGTCGGGGCGGCGCCGAGGAGATGACGCGCGGCGTCGCGGTGGCCAGGCGATGCAGACGAGCAGGGTGGTGGCGTGGCGAGCTCGGGCGCGCGCGCCGTGTCCCTCCTCTGCCTACTGGCGCGAGGAGGAAGGCGACAGGGAGGGGGTAGCGGTGGGCTGGGCCGCTGCTGGGCTGCACAGTGTTGGGCTGCGGGTGGGCTGCCAGGTAAGCTGAGGTAAGTTCTCTCTCTCTGCTTTTATTTATTGTTTTCTATTTTGTTCTGTTTTGTTTTGGTTTAGTAAAATACTAAACCATTTTATAAAATCCTGAAAATAGTTATGTGGCTAGAACTAAAATATACCAAACCACATAAAATGTTCCAGAATTATTGGACATATATTAATTATATATAATATATATATCCAATGCAAATAGTTATTGAATTAGCTCAAAGGCCCAAAATAAATGTTTCAGTCACTCCAAAAATATTGGTTTGCACTTTACCTCATGCCAATATTTTTCAAGCTGAAAAGGAACATTTTCTTGGACTTCTTTGAGAAGATTTTAATGTTGATCATTTTTAGAAGGTTTCTGAGGCTTTGAAAATTCCCCAATTCAAATTTCATTTGAATTAAAACATGATGCTCACATGAGTTCTAGCCTAGTGCATAACAGGACCAGGGATGTGACACTTTTATTATTTCTTTTCTGTTTTAGTTCATTAAAAGTATTTAGGCATTTTGTAAAAATGTGTTTGCTGCACCATAATTACCTTTGTAATATTTGGCAACCACCGAACATTTTTGTTTCAATTTTTGAAAACTTTTATTGCCGGCATTAATTTTAAATTTAAATTTGACGCGGTTTGAACTAACGGACGTTAGCAACAGTAATAGGGATGACGTGGCATGATCAGCGTGGGATTACTGTAGCAAGATTATTCGGGCATTACAATTCTCCTCCACTACAAGAAATCTCGTCCCGAGATTTAGGAGGTAGAAGGAAACAGTGCGGGGTATTCATCACGAAGACGATCCTCGCGTTCCCAGGTGGCTTCGTCTTCAGAGTGATTCAACCACTGGACCTTGAGGAACTTGATCGCCTTCTGACGCGTGCGGCGTTCAGCTTGGTCGAGAATGCGGACCGGATGCTCTTTATAGGAGAGGTCCTATTGCAATTCAAGCACTTCATGATCGACTGCTCGGATTGGGTCCTTAAAGCAGCGTCGGAGTTGTGACACGTGGAACACATTGTGAACCTGAGAAAGGTTCGGCGGGAGCTCCAGTTGATATGCCACCTTTCCACGCCTTTCGAGAATAGTGAAAGGACCAATATAGCGGGGAGCTAGCTTTCCTTTGATCCCGAAGCGGTGTGCACCCTTCATTGGTGTAACTCGAAGATAAGCCTTTTCGCCAGGTTGATAGACCATGTCTTGGTGATGACGGTCATACTGACTTTTCTGACGTGACTGAGCAGTCTTGAGATTCTCGCGAATAATGCGAACTTGTTCTTCGGCCTGTTGGATAATATCCGGACTGAAGAGTGGACGTTCCCCAGTTTCTGACCAGTTCAGAGGGGTTCGACACTTTCGTCCATATAGCACTTCAAAGGGGGACATCTTCAGACTAGCTTGATAGCTATTATTATAAGAGAACTCGGCATATGGAAGAGATTCCTCCCATTTCTTGCCGAATGATATTACACAAGCTCGAAGCATGTCTTCGAGAACTTGGTTGACACGCTCAACCTGTCCTTGCGACTGAGGATGAAACGCTGTACTGAACGACAGATGAGTCCCCATAGATTCTTGGAAACTTGCCCAGAATCTTGAAGTGAATAAGCTGCCACGGTCTGAACTGATAACCAGTGGAATACCGTAAAGTGAATCAATTCTGCCCATGTAGAGAGTAGCAAGCTGACTAGCAGTGATTGTCTCTTTGACCGCCAGAAAATGTGCAACTTTAGAAAGCCGGTCAATGACGACAAGAATAGCATCATTACCTTTCTGCGACTTGGGAAATCCAGTGACGAAGTCCATCTCAACATGGTCCCATTTCCATTCAGGAATAGAGATAGGTTGCAGAGTTCCAGCAGGCCTCTGATGCTCTGCTTTGATACGGCGACATACGTCACACTCAGCAACATAACGAGCAATGTCCTGCTTCATATTAGACCACCAGAATCTTTGACGAATATCCTGGTACATCTTTGTACTACCAGGATGGATGGACAGAGGCGTATCATGAGCTTCTTGCATAACCCTTTTAGTCTTATCCAGGTTTTTCTTCGAACATGGTACCACTAGGCGGCCTTTGAAATACAAGGCGCCATCGTCGGCGATAGTGAAGAATGAGGGCTTTCCTTCTGCTAGATGGCGTTTAATCTTATGGACTTCAGAGTCATAACCTTGTATAGTCTTTATACCAGCTACGAGATCTGGTACGACAGTCAGGGTATTTAGAGAACCCTTAGTAATAACAAGAAGATTCATCTTGCGGAATTCCGGGGGAGGGGGAGCGAGTGCTCCAGGAGGAACAATATGGAGGTTCAGCTTTCTAAATTCTTCGACAAGCGAGGGCTGAACTTTATGAACCTGGAGGTGGTTGCAGTAAGACTTGCGGCTCAAGGCATCAGCCATTACATTAGCCTTGCCGGGGGTATAGGATATACCCACGTCAAAGTCTGCAACAGTCTCCATCCATCTCTGCTGACGGAGGTTCAGATCTGGCTGAGTAAACAGATACTTCAGACTTTGATGGTCAGTGAAGATCTCGCAACGATTACCGAGAAGGTAATGTCGCCACTGCTTCAGTGCATGAATGACAGCAGCAAGCTCGAGGTCGTGAACTGGGTAGTTTTCTTCGTGAGGGCGCAGTTGACGAGAGGCATAAGCAATCACTCTGCGCTCCTGCATTAGGACACAGCCTAATCCTTGACGGGAAGCGTCGCAGTAAATGACGAAGTCCTTCTTAGTATCAGGTGGGGCAAGCACGGGGGCAGAAGTCAACTTGTCTTTGAGCGCCTGGAAACTTTCCTGACACTTGTCTGTCCAGTCAAACTTGACACCCTTATGCAACAGATTAGTCAGGGGCCTGGCAATCTTGGAGAAGTTCTCGACGAATCGACGGCAATAGCTGGCGAGACCGAGGAAACTTCGGACTTGCTTCACATTCTTCGGAGGAGTCCAATCGAGAATAGCCTGAACTCGTTCAGGGTTGACGGCAATACCATCCTTGGAGATGACATGCCCAAGATAGGTTACTTCGGGGAGCCAGAATTCACACTTGGAATACTTAGCATACAGCTGATGCTCCCGAAGCTTTTCCAGCACAAGACGAAGATGTTCAGCATGTTCTTCCTTGTTCTTGGAAAATACAAGGATATCGTCCAAATAAACCACGACGAACTTGTCGAGGTAATCCATGAATATATAGTTCATCAGACGAGAGAAGGTGGCTGGAGCATTCGTTAAGCCGAATGACATGACGGTGTACTCGTATGATCCATACCGAGTCACGAAGGCGGTTTTTGGGATGTCCTCTTCACGAACACGGATCTGGTGGTAACCCAACCTCAAGTCGAGTTTGGAGAACACTGATGAGCCAGCCAGTTGATCATAAAGATCATTGATCCGAGGAAGAGGGTATTTATTCTGAATGGTAGCTTGGTTTATAGGACGGTAGTCTTGGACTAATCGGTTTGTCCCATCCTTCTTCTTAACAAAGAGAGAAGGTGCTCCCCAAGGAGAGCAACTTGGGCGAATGAAACCTTTGACAAGAGATTTGTCGATTTCCTCCTTAAGCTCAATGAGCTCATGCGGCGGCATCTTGTAGGGTCGTTTAGCTATAGGGGTGGTGCCGGGTTTCAAGTCGATGATGAATTCGACAGCTCTAGCAGGGGGAATCCCTGGAAGTTCTTCTGGGAAGACATCTTGGAATTCACGAACGACGGGAATGTTTTCAATGCCCTCAAGTGGTGCAGCGTTCAACGCATTCAAGGCATAAAGCCGTGCCTCGGCGTTTTGCACCAGATGAGCTTGGTAAGTAACTATTTCGTCTGAAGGGTGTAGCAGATGGACGGTCTTAGTGGCGCAAACTATAGAAGCAGTATGCGCTTTTAACCAATTCATTCCCAGAATGAGATCAATGCTACAGGACTTTAGTATGATGGGAGAGACAAGGAATTCCAGTCCTTCGATTTCTACAGGGACGTCGTTGCAAATCATGGAGGTTCGACATTGGCCCGCAGGGGTGTGTACTAATAGTGAAGCATTCATGTCCTCACATTTAATGTCGTGCAAGCATGCAAAACCTTCTGACATGAATGAATGCGATGCACCTGTATCAAATAAAACGGATGCTGGTACTGAATTTACGAGGAGGGTACCCATCACAGTAGCAGGCTGGTCTTGAGCTTCGCTCAGATCAACGTGGTTGGCATGAACACGACCATAAGACTTGGCATTGTTGCTGCGGGGCTGGTTGCTTCCACGGCCAGTTGCTGGAAGGGCCAGTTGATTCTGGTTCTGGTTGCATTCCCTAGCACGGTGCCCTGGTTGTCCACACCTGAAGCACAACCCATTATTGGGAGTGGGAACAGGAGCTTGTGGTGGTGGAGCTGGGAGTCTTGGCTGCCTAGTCGGAGGAGCAGGCAGACGAGGTGCAGCATAGGTCTGCCTTGGGGTAGGTGCATCCGGCTGGTACAAGCTATTGGGAATCCATATCTTGCGCTTCTGCGAGGACGGGCCCGAAGATGAGCCCGTGTCACGGTTGCGCCTGTGAGAGCTCTGGTATTCCTGCAGACCAGTTTCGACATTGATGGCCTTGTTCACCAGAGTGGCGAAATCAGCAAAGTCATGCACTAGAAGTGCGAGCTTGATGTCAGCTTGAAGGCCATCACGGAACTTCTCCTGTCTGCGTGCATCAGTTGCAATGTCCTCTTCAGCATAGCGGGACAAGTCAAGAAACTCCCGCTGATAAGCTTCAACAGTCTTGTTGCCTTGGGTGAGGTTGCGAAACTCACGCTTCTTACGGTCCATGACTCCCTGAGGAATGAAGCGAGCACGGAAGGCAGCTTGGAAGTCTGGCCAGGTGATGATTGTTCCAACTGGCAGAGTACGCCTGTGGCTGTCCCACCATTGAGCTGCGGGTCCCTTCAGGAAGAAGGAAGCAAAGGTGACATAGCTGGCAGGGGCTACATCAGCAGACTCCATCTCATAGGTGATGTCACGGAGCCAGTCATCAGCATCCAGAGGCTGAGTTGAGCTGCGATACACAGTTGGGTTCAGGCGCATGAAATCCTGCAGAGTTACTGGGGTTGGCTGCTGGTTCATATTGGGGCGAGGAAACTGAGCCATCATATTCTCCATGAACTGGCGATTCATCTCAAGCTGTTGGATCATACCAGCCATGTACTCAGGCGGTGGTGGGAGGTTGCCACCACGTCCACGACCACCTGGTCTAACCATCCTGCTAATATATAACAGGGGTAGTTCAGCATCGAGAAATTTTGCAAGGACAAGAATCATTCATGATGAAACATGCACAATGAAAGCAGCACGATAGATACTACATAGTAGTCGGCATATCTTACAAAAGAGATCATGCATAGAGTTCGGTACACAGAGTTCAGTACATAGACTAATACATCATAGGCGGCACGCAGGCTCGCGACGAATGCATCTAACACTAATAAGCAAGCCTTCATCAGTCCCAGGAGGAACTGTGGAGGTAGGTGTAGCCTGACAGCTGGTAGTGACGCGAAGGGAAGACCTCCACGCGAGTAGCCTGGGGTCCGCGGATACTCTGGTGCGGAACCCGATGCGCAGGTGGCAGGAGAGGACCAAGTGCAGGAGAGTAGCCTCCCACATCTGGCCAGCCGACGCCCTGGGGCATCACGGTCCTGGCAGGGTAGACCGCAGAACGCGACAGATCACCAGATCGGACAGAGGGGTGCAACAGCGTCAGAGCACGGTACAGGTGCTGACGGGTGGTGTACAACTCGTGGCGAAGAGCTCGGTTAGCTCTATCCAGCCCATCAGCATGCAGAACCAGGTTCTGATGGTAGAAGGGCTCTCGGGTGACGGTGGAGTAGGCAGCAGTGTAGTATCCCTCCGCACCAACATCAGATGCGATAGCAATGTGCCTGAAGGGGGAGGTGTCCAACTCCTGATACTCTCCGCGAAGACGTGTCAGAGCAGCATAAGCAGCATCGTGGACCGCCATGTCGATGGTCACTCCAACACCATGAGCAGTGTGCAGCACGGTAGTGGAGTCATACTCTCGAGAGTAGAGGTGGACGATGGCACGGTACTGCTCCTGGTTGAAGTCCTGGTACTCCTCATAGACGGTGTATTCAGGGTGCCAGCGATAACCCAGATAGGTCATCATCTCAACCAACACAGCAGGCGATCCTGAGGCACCAATGGCCGTCGTGTGGCGCACGACCTGCCTCGTGGGTTCCATCTGAAAACAAAGATGTTTTCACAGGAGTCAAATGACAATGTGGATAAGGTTCAAATACTTATTCTAAAGAATAACTAGGGCTTATCCAACTTCGGGGTGAACATGGTCACGGGATCCTGGCGTTAGAGTTAGTAAAATCGTTTAACCCGAGTAGGAGAGAGTTCAGAGTCCCAGAGTAAGGATCGAGGAGTAAAAGATCCTAATACCACCCAATGGCGACGTGGGCTCGTAAGCCACACAGTCATGTTAGTAAAAGTTTTGCAATCACTAGACTCAACTTCGGCCAAGGAGTGTGGAAGGGGGATTCCTACAGGCAGTCGGCTCTGATACCAACTTGTGACGCCCCCGATTTGACCGTACACTAATCATACACGCAAACGTGTATGATCAAGATCAGGGACTCACGGGAAGATATCACAACACAACTCTACAAATAAAATAAGTCATACAAGCATCATATTACAAGCCAGGGGCCTCGAAGGCTCGAATACAAGAGCTCGATCATAGACGAGTCAGCGGAAACAACAATATCTGAGTACAGACAAAAGTTAAACAAGTTTGCCTTAAGAAGGCTATCACAAACTAGGATACAGATCGAAAGAGGCGCGGGCCTCCTGCCTGGGATCCTCCTAAACTACTCTTGGTCGTCGTCAGCGGGTAGCACGTAGTAGTAGGCACCTCCGGTGCAGTAGGAGTCGTCGTCGAAGGTGGTGTCTGGCTCCTGGGCTCCAACATCTGGTTGCGACAACCAGGTAGAAGGGATAGGGGGAAAAGAGGGAGAAAGCAACCGTGAGTACTCATCCAAAGTACTCGCAAGCAAGGAGCTATACTACATATGTATCCATTGGTATCAACTGGAATAAGGCTATTATATGTGGACTGAACTGCAGAAAGCCGGAATAAGGGGGGATAGCTAGTCCTTTCGAAGACTACGCTTCTGGCAGCCTCCGTCTTGCAGCATGTAGAAGAGAGTAGACTGAAGTCCTCCAAGTATCATCACATAGCATAATCCTAACCGATGATCCTCCCCTCGTCGCCCTGTGAGAGAGCGATCACCGGTTGTATCTGGCACTTGGAAGGGTGTGTTTTATTAAGTATCCGGTTCTAGTTGTCATAAGGTCAAGGTACAACTCCAAGTCGTCCTGTTACCGAAGATCACGGCTATTCGAATAGATTAACTTCCCTGCAGGGGTGCACCACATAACCCAACACGCTCGATCCCATTTGGCCGGACACACTTTTCTGGGTCATGCCCGGCCTCGGAAGATCAACACGTCGCAGCCCCACCTAGACCAACAGAGAGGTCAGCACGCCGGTCTAAACCTAAGCGCCCAGGGGTCTGGGCCCATCGCCCTTAGCACACCTGCACGTTGCGTGGGCGGCCGGAAGCAGACCTAGCCTAGTAGGCGTTCCAGTCCAATCCAGCGCGCGCCACTCCGTTGCTGACGTCACGAAGGCTTCGGCTGATACCACGACGTCGAGTGCCCATAACTGTCCCCGCGTAGATGGTTAGTGTGTATAGGCCAGTAGCCAGACTCAGATCAAATACCAAGATCTTGTTAAACGTGTTAAGTATCTGCGAACGCCGACCAGGGCCAGGCCCACCTCTCTCCTAGGTGCTCTCAACCTGCCCTATCGCTCCGCCTCAAAGTAACCGACAGGGGCCGTCGAGAACCCAGGCCCACCTCTACCGGGATGGAGCCACCTGCCCCTTCAGCCCCCAACTCCGAACAGTACCACAGGCAATGTAACTGTGTAAAGTATATAGTATATGCCCGTGATCACCTCCCGAAGTGATCACGGCCCAGTAGTATAGCATGGCAGACGGATAAGAGTGTAGGGCCACCGATGGAAGACTAGCATCCTATACTAAGCAGTAGGATAGCAGGTAATGGTAACAACAGTAGTAGCAAGGACAGGCTATGCATCAGGATAGGAATAACGGAAAGCAGTAACATGCTACACTACTCTAATGCAAGCAGTATAGAGAAGAGTAGGCGATATCTGGTGATCAAAGGGGGGGGGGGCTTGCCTGGTTGCTCTGGAAAGAGAGAGGGGTCGTCAACTCCATAGTCGTACTGGGTAGCAGCGGCGTCGGTCTCGGTGTCTAGCGAGAGAAGAGGGGGGAGAAACAATAAATATTTAAGCAAACAGATGCATAGTGATGCATGACATGACAAGTATCGGTGCTAGGGGTGCCCTATCGCGGTATGAGGTGATACCGGTGAAGGGGGGAAACACCCGGGAAAGTATCCCCGGTGTTTCGCGTTTTCAGGTAGAGGAGCGGAGGGGGAAAGTTGCGTGTTTGATATGTTAGGGGTGTGTGGCGGATGAACGGGCTGCGTATCCGGGTTCGTCTCGTCGTTCTGAGCAACTTTCATGTTGAAAATACTTTAATCCGAGTTACGGATTAAAAGATATGATTTTTTAAAGATTTTATTAATTTCTGGAATTATTAATAATTCGAAATAAAAACTAAAATGCTAGATGCTCCCAGCACAGGGTACCCAGAACTGTACCTAGTGGCTGACAGGTGGGCCAGGGGGTCCCATTTGACCAGTCAACGTGACTGGTCAACAGGGGGTGGGCCCCCCTGTCATTTACAACAGCTAAACTAACAGGATTAGTTAGTCTAATTAGTTAGTTAACTGGTTAATTAAGCAACACTAATTAAGTTAATTAACCATTAAATTAATTAATTAATTTAATTATTTATATAAATATAAATTTTATTTTATTTTATTTTAAACGTTTTCAGGGCATGGGGCCCGTTCTTCAGTGGCACTAGGCCAACCCCGCGGGGCGGGTTAACGGGCGGAACCCGGGGGTCGGGAGTGGGGCAGGTGCCCGTGGAGGCCGCAGCCTGCCTGGGGCGGGGCGGCGGCAGCTGCCAGCAGCGGCGAGGGACGGCAGTGCAGGACGGCGACGAGCAAAGGCGCGAGTGGCAGGCGGGGCAATGGCGTGGTCCCGAGCAGTAGCAGGGGACGGGGACGGTGGGCGAGGCGCGGACGGGCGCGGTCATGGCCGGTGCGGGCGCGGCGATGCGAGCCGCGGCGAGGGAGGCCGGAGCGGAGCGGAGGAAGCAGGGGTGAGCACGGGCCGCGGTGAGCGCGGGCCAAGCGGGGCGCGAGCGGGGGAGGCTTGAGGCGCGGGCGACGAGCAGCGCGTGCGGCGGGCGCGGCCGCCGTGCGGCGGGTGCGTGCGTGCGCAGAGGGGGAGCGGGGCGAGGGAGAGAGAGGAGGCCGGGGGGCTCACCGGGAGTGTGGGGTCTAGGGCAATGGGCGCGGTGAGGTTCGGGGAGGCCGACGGGGACAACACGGCGGAGTGGGGGGGCAGTCCGGTGGGGGAGGGCGAAGCAGGCCGGCGAGGAAGAGGCGCTCTGGGCGGCGGTGGCCAACATCGACGGCGAGGCGCGTCAGTGGCCTCCTCTCGATCCTGATCCAGATCGGGAGAGAGGAGGGGAGGGGATATTTTGCGGGAGAGGAGTGGGGGGTGTCGGTGGAGTGGGGGTGAGGTGGTGAGTGGATAAGGGGCATTGGGTGGCCGGCTGGGCCGATGGGTTGGCCCAGTTGGGCCACGGCCCGGGGGGTGGTTTCTCTGATTTTTGTTTTCTGTTGGTTTGTCCCTTTTGTATTATCTTTTATCATTTCTTTTCTGTTTTAATTCATTTAAAAGTATTTAGGCATTTTATAAAAATGTGTTTGCTGCACCATAATTACCTTTGTAATATTTGGCAACCAACGAACATTTTTGTTTCAATTTTTGAAAACTTTTATTGCCGACATTAATTTTAAATTTGAATTTGACGCGGTTTGAACTAACGGACGTTTAGCAACAGTAATAGGGATGACGTGGCATGATCAGCGTGGGATTACTGTAGCAAGATTATCCGGGCGTTACAGTCTTCTTGTTCAATGGACGGTAGTCAACACAAAGTCAGTCCGTTCCATCCTTCTTCTTCACAAAAAGAACTCCACAACCCCACGAAGAAGAATTAGGCCGGATGAGACCCATTCGCTCTTGAATATCGAGTTGCTTCTTCAACTCCTTCAACTCTTCAGGTCTGAGCTTATAAGGACGTTTGCACACTGGTTCCGTGCCAGGATCAAGATCGATGATGAATTCAACTGGCCGGTGCGGAGGCATTCCTGGAAGCTCTTCTGGAAAGACGTCTTGATATTCGCAAATGACTGGAATTTGAGAGATGGCATCCAGCTCACCCTTCTCATTGAGAGAAAATAGACGGATTGTATCATCACGAGCGACAAAGACAATAACATCCTCAGACGAATGAGTCAATTGAATCTGCCTGGCTGCATAATCAAGATGAGCCTTGTGCTTAGAAAGCCAATCCATTCCGAGAATAAGATCAATATCCGAGTTACCAAGAACCATTGGGGAAGAAAGGAACTTGTAGTCGCCCAAGGTGATAGTAACATCTGGAACATCCAGACTTGCACTCAAGCGTTTGCCAGGAGAAACGATATCCATTTGTTTGCCCAAATGAGAAGAAACGAATTCATGCTTGGTAAAAAATGGCTTTGACATGAAACAATGCGACGCACCAGTGTCAAAAAGAACTCTTGTAGGAATATCGTTAACAGGAAGGTTACCCATGATGACATCTGACGAGTCATCTGCCTGAGCTGCATTCATCAAGTTGAGCTTGGCGTGCTTGGGGTTATGCTTAACCATAGCTGTACTTGCCGATCTCACAGGAGGAGGGAGACGCCTCTGATTGAAGCATTTGTTGGCATAGTGACCCTTCTATTGGCACTTGTTGCACGTGACCTCTGAAAGCGGATGGTGATACGGAGCACTCGATCTTGGAGCTTGAGACGAAGTCTTGTTCTGAAAGCCATGGTTGGGTGGGTGGGAAGATCCACTGCCACCTTTGCTCTTCTGATACGGATGACGGAACGGAGGAGGAGGAAGCCAATACTTCTGCTGCTTGGCCACTTGAGTAGAGGAAGGAGTAGCATCTCTGACTCGCTTCTTGGAAGCATCACACCTCAGTTGAGCAGCCTCTTGCTTCAATGCCATGTTGTAGAACTCATCGTACCTCAAGGGCTCAAAGAGAACAAGAGCTAGCTGGATTTCTTCTCTGAGACCACCCCTGAACTGGTATATCATGCTCTTCTCGTCAGGGATGTCCTGCTTAGCAAAGTGGGCGAGCTTCTGAAACAACTTGTTGTAGTCATAGACAGACAAAGAGCCTTGCTTCAGGTTGCGGAATTCCTCATGCTTGCTTTCAACCACGCTCTGAGGAATATGATGAGCTTTGAAGTCTTGATGAAATTCATCCCAGGTAATCACACGGCCTCCTCTGGAATCCTTGTACTGCTGGAACCATTCTGCAGCTTGGTCTTTGAGTTGGAAGGAAGCGAACTTGACAAAGTCCTCAGGCCTGACGTTACTGCACTCGAAATGCTTGCACAAGTCCATGAGCCAATCGTCAGCATCAGTTGCCTCAACACAATTGTTGAAAGTCTTTGGCCCGTTAGCAAGGAACTGGTTAAGTGTAGCAAAGTGATTCTGATTGTTGCCTTGGTTGCCTTGGTTCGCTTGGTTGCGCTCTTGAAGAATTTGCATGATCAACTGTGTGTTTGCATTGGTTGCGGCCATCACAGCTTGCCATGCCTCCGGAGGAGGAGGAGGTGGTGGCGGATCCTGATTCTGATTCTGATTTTGATTGCTGCTCTTAGCGGGAGCCATCCTGAAGAGGGTGACATCCGTTAGCACATTGACAGACAAAATGAAGCTGAATCAAGCGGGTTGAAATTGCAACATATAGTCTTCACATCCGAACAAAATGAACAAATGTATTCCACTTGAAATGGTCACATATCCATAAATTGAGAAGCCACTTAGAATTTAGGTAGAGGAAAAAATCAACAAGGTACGGATCAAGAACGAATACTCGGTAAGAAATCCCAATCTCAAACCAAATATCCGTGGAAGAAAAACTAGAGCTACAAGAATTCCCACCTATGAAACTGCCGAACCTTTTCGGTTATGCAATCAGGTGTTGGGGATACAGGGGAAGCATAATATCTCACCCAAATCTAGCAAATCCTACATCCAGCTGTATCCATCCTTCAACACATAACCGAGAAAAACTTCGGAAACCATCTACCTCAACCTTCGAAAAGCATCCGCTATACAAGTTATGGCAATACTCCCGAACTCCCGCCCCAGTACTGGGTGGCGTCGAGGTTATCTCACCAACAACTGCATAAAAGAGATTTTCGATGTCGGCGTACTAAACTCAGGTATTTCAGAACTACAACGATAAAATTGTGACGACAACACCTCGGAGCTCAACTCCCTGGGACACTGTCACAACCCCTAAATGACAGGAGGCACCAAGAACAATGTTCTCGTCACAAAACCATTGGAACGATTCCAATCCTAAAAAAAAATTAGTGAAACTTGAAAAGAGAACAGTCAAAACTCTACGTCAGGATGCCTTACCAGAGCGATGAGGGGACTAGGGAGTAAAAAGAATTCCTAAGCTCTCCGATATATAATTCCTAAATGACTCAAAACATTTTTCTAGACTCAACAACGGCTGCTAATAAACGATCAATCAGTGGGGGCTCCTAAGGTCGGGGAAGGCTCTGATTACCAACTTGTAACGCCCTCGATGCGGCTATATCTCCTACGTGTCGAAGCACGACTTAGAGGCATAACCGCATTGAAAGCAATGTCGCAAGTTAGGCAATCTTCACAACATCCCATGTAATATGAATAATAAAAGGGGAAGGAACATAGTTGGCTTACACTTGCCACGTCAAACAAAGTACATAAATAGCATTACATCATTCAAGCACTCATGGCCCGACTACGGTGCCAAAATAAAAGATCAACCCAACATGCGACACGGTCCCGATCGCCCCAACTGGGCACCACTACTGATCATCAGGGAAGGACACATAGTTACGGCGTGAGTCCTCGTCGAACTCCCACTTGAGATCAAGCGCGTCATCTGGAACGGAGTCATCAGGCCCTGCATCTGGTTGGAAGTAATCTGTGAGCCACAGGGGCTCAGCAATCTCGCACCCTCGCGATCAAGACTATTTAAGCTTATAGATAAGGCAAGGTAAAATATGTGGAGCTACAGCAAGCGACTAGCAAGATATGGTGGCTAACCTATTCGCAAATGAGAGCAAGAAGAGAAGGCAATGCACGATCGAATAGCTAGAGAACAACCTGTGGCAAGCATTACTCCAACACCGTGTTCACTTTCCGGACTCCGCCGAGAAGAGACCATCACGGTAACTCACACAGTGGATTCATTTTAATTAAGTTAAAGTTCAAGTTATCTACAACCGGACATTAACAAATTCCCATCTTCCCATAACCGCGGGCACGGCTTTCGAAAGTTCAAATCCCTGCAGAGGGAGTCCCAACTTAGCCCATGACAAGCTCACACGGTCAACGAAGGATATACCTTCTCCCGAGACATTCCGATCAGACTCGGTATCCCGGTTCTACAAGACACTTCGACAAGTTAAAACAAATCCAGCAACACCGCCCGAATGTGCTGACAAATCCCAATAGGAGCTGCACATATCTCGTGCTCAGGGCACACTCAGATAGGTCAAGCTACGAGTAAAACCAACCCTCGAGTTTCCCCGAGGAGGCCCCACAGGCTTCCCGGTTCGGACCAACACTCAGAGGAGCACTGGCCCAGGGGGGTTTAAATAAGATGACCCTTGGGCTCCGGAAACCCAAGAGAAAAAGAGGCTAGCTGGCAAATGTTAAAACCAAGGTTGGGCATTGCTGGAAAAGCTTTATTCAAGGTGAACTGTCAAGGGGTTCCCATTATCACCCAACCGCGTAAGGAACACAAAATCCGGGAACATAACACCGATATGATGGAAACTAGGGCCTTCCACCCTTTACCAAGTATATAGATGCATTAATATAATAATATAATATAGTGATATCCCAACAAGTAAATAATGTTCCAACAAGGAACGGTCTCCAATCTTCACCTGCAACTAGCAACGCTATAAGAGGGGCTGAGCAAAGCGGTAACATAGACAATCAACGGTTTGCTAGGACATGGTGGGTTAGAGGTTTGACATGGCAAATTAGGAGGCATGATAAGCAAGTGGTAGGCATCGTAGCATAGGCATAGCAAAAGAGCGAGCATCTAGCAAAGCAAAGATAGAAGTGATTTCGAGGGTATGATCATCTTGCCTGCAAAGTTGTCAGGGTTGACTGGATCCTCGAAAGCAAACTCAAGGGCTCCTTGTTAGAGAACTCGTCTCCCGGCTCTACCCAAACAAGACAAACAAGCAAACGGAACACAATCAACCACGTGCAAACTCAAACAACATGATGCAAACATGGTATGCTATGCGGGATGCGATATGTGATGCATATGCAAGATTTGACAAGAGATGAATGACCCTGGCCTCAACTTGGAAATCCAAGTGTGCCACTGGAAAGGTGAGATGATTTCGCTTGAAAACGATATAAAGATCACCGGAATCGGAGACACGGTTTGGAAATGGCAAGCAAAACAAATATGGGACCGGTCTGCGATAAACAGCAAGTAGCCATCTAAATGCAACAAGCTAAACATGCTACAGCACCAAAACATGGCAAAAAAATACATGGCAGGGATCCGTTCATGAAGCTTAACAAAAGCTGAACACTGAGCTACGGCCAATTCATCCATTAACAGATTTAAACAAGCATGGCAAAAGTGCAATTGGTAAACAGATTTCAGACTTAGTGAAATTAACACTTGTCTGGAATTTCAGATCAGATAGCACACTTTGGAGCATGAAAACTATAAGCTACAGGAACTTAACATGGCAAAGTAAAGCATGGCATGGAGCTACTCAAAGAGCTTAACAAAAGTCCTTTAGTGACCTTGAGCCAAAAGGGATCATAAAATATAATTGCAAGCATGTGAACATGGCAAAAACTTAAACAGATCACACACTTGGTGAAAAACTGGAGCATGCAAATCAGATATCAAGTAGGCATGTTTACGAGCTCGATGCACTCACTACAGAGCATGTCATGATAATCTAAGCATACACCCATCAATAATACACATTATACAAGCTAGACATGGCAAGAACAACAACATAGCATGCACGAATCAATTACAACATCCTCGGCAAAATCGCTAACAAGTAGACAATCTGCCCAGATTCATGAAATAGCAAAAGTAGAGCTCGATTGACTCAAGCTAGGGTGCTCCATAAATGCAAACAAAGACATGGATGGATAGAGCACTACAAGATTAACAAAATATCCTTACTGGTCATCCTCAAAAGAGGCACGGATCACTAGGAAACAACATGAACATATGGCATATTGATAAAAACAGATTAAGGACTTAGTGGAAATGCTAAGTCCCTGAAATCAGCATTAACGAATGCACCATTTTGCAGGCTTGTGCTATTCACCACACACATCACAAAAATACATGGATAGCACCTCTGGAAATATGCAAGGCATATAACAAAACTTATGTAGAGCTCATGGGCATATCATGTACACAATAATCATGGCAAAAATGACAAATAGCTATTTGGTGCAGCAGATCTGACAATTAACTCAAATAGCACTCTTCCAACAGCATTTGGGGCATCAAGATGAACTCAAATGAAAATGATGAAATGAGATGAAATGATGTGCTCTCTGAGACGAACATTTTGATATGCTATATGCCCAAAACGGATCTATGGATGCAAAGTTACGGCACGATGAACAAGGGCATTTGAATCTGGAAATCGAGGTCTTAGAAGAAATTACCACCTCCAGATCTAGGGTTACTGTTCACCGACGAGATCTACTGTTCACCGGCGAGATCCGAGGCCGCCGGCGAGAAGCTGGAGCTCCGGCGAGGTGGATGGGCGCGGGGGCGGCCGGATCCGCCCCGGGCGGCGAGGGGCGGCGAGGGGAACGTGGTGGAGGCGGTCGGGCGCGGGCGGCGCGCTGCTCCGGCGAGGAAGGTGCGGCGGCAACCGGGTGGCGGGCGGTGGAGCAGTCGGTGGCGGTGGCCGCCGGAGCGCGGGGAGCGCGGCGCCGGGCGTCGGGAAGACGGAGGCAGGCGGCGGCGGAGCTAGATGGGCCGCGGGGGCCCTACGCGGGCTCGGGCGGGCCGGCGCGGTCGGCAGCGAAGTGGGCACCGCAGCCGCCACGTGGCGCGCAGCGATAGGTCCGGGCGAGCAGCGGACAGTGTCCGACCGGCACGGACGTGTCCGGCACGGCGCGGTAGACTTTTTAGGGTTTGAGACGAGGGGAATCCGGGATTTCGGAGGAGGGGCTATTTATAGGCATAGAGGGAGCGAGGGGTGTCCAAATGAGGTGTGGTTTTCGGCCACGCGATCGTGATCGTACGCTCTAGATGATGGAGAGGGTTTTGATGAGTTTTGAGCCAAAATGGAGGGGTGTTGGGCTGCAACACACACGAAGCCTTTTCGGTCCCTCGGTTAACCGTTGGAGCATCAAACGAAGTCCAAATGGTACGAAACTTGACAGGCGGTCTACCGGTAGTAAACAAGGCCACTTGGCAAGTCTCGGTCCAATCCGGAAATGTTTAATCCCACACACGAAAGAAAGGTAGAAATGACCACCAGAGGAGAACGGAGCGCCGGAATGCAAAACGGACAACGGGGAAAATGCTCGGATGCATGAGACGAACACGTATGCAAATGCAATGCACATGATGACATGATATGAGATGCAAGACAACAACAACAACAACGGAGACAAAAACCCAAACCCGAGAAAATAAAATAACTTAACGCCGGAAACGGCAAGAGTTGGATTACATATTAGGTAAATCATATCCGGGGTGTTACATAAAGGCAGTGAATATCAAGCCCCCCCCCCACGGGCCTTAAAACTCGCCTATTCCCAAGGGGTCGTGCGAACGGCGCGGTTGGATTACCCAAACCCATATTGATGAGAATCCCGCAATGAGGGGACACGGTCTCAAGGCGCAGAGCAGGAGGCCACAAAACGGTTCGAAATAATGATAAGGCCAGAACATAATGTCTCGCTGACAAAGCTGTCAGTGGGCATTATTTGTTTTTTTTAAGTATTTCACCCTTGTGGTTTAGGGTTGTAACTGATTATACAGAGCCGAATATAGTTCTTTTATTCAGCTACTTTGGAGTATTCGGACGAGAAACCCGCCTTGCAATGTCGAAAACAATCTGCATACCGGACACATCATCATTGAAGCCTGGTTCAGGGGCTACTGAGTGAGTCCTGGATTAGGGGTCCCCGGGCGTCCAGGCTATGTGACATGGGCCGGACTAGTGGGCCGTGAAGATACAAGATAGAAGGCCTTCCCCCGTGTCCGGATAGGACTCTCCTTTGCATGGATGGCAAGCTTGGCGTTCGGATATGAAGATTTCTTTCTTTGTAAACCGCCTCTGTACAACCCTAGGCCCCTTCGGTGTCTATATAAACCGGAGGGTTTAGTCCGTAGAAGCAATCATAATCATATAGGCTAGACATATCGGGTTTAGCCATTACGATCTCGAGGTAGATCAACTCTTGTATCCCCTATACTTATCAAAGTCAATCAAGCAAGAAGTAGGGTATTACCTCCATTAAGAGGGCCCGAATCTGGGTAAACATCGTGTCCCTTGTCTCTTGTTACCTTCAACCCTCAGACGCACAGTTCGGGACCCCCTACCCGAGATCGGCCGGTTTTGACACCGACACCCTCCACCCCCGCCTCACCACACTTCCTTTACCTTTTGTCCCGGCCCATTCTCATCTCTCTTCTGTGCATCCTGGGCGGGGGGTTCCTGTTCACGCGATGGCGATCCTGCAGCTGCTCGCCGATTGCTCGGGCCGCGTCCCGACCCTCGACCGCCGGCTACCCCAGTCCCGCTTCGGACCTCGACCGCCGACTACCCGGACACCTCCGCCGTGCCACTGCTTTTCAGGTGCTGCAAGGATGGCACCTCGCTCGAAGTCTTCTTCCTGGACTAGGGCTGCCCGGAGGTCAACATTCGCCCCTCAGGGCCGCTCATGAAGGAGGTAGCAGTCCCTCTCAGTTTCTCTTCAGTGACCTTCACCCCGATTTGACCAACCAAACATCATTTGGCATTCAGTCTCAATCGAATACCTAAACATCCAAACAAAAATATCGGCATTCAATCTCAATACCAATATCCTGTGATATTGATATTCAAACCAATGCAATGCCAAGGCTTCGGATGCGAATATCCAAACAGAGAGTTACGGTTTTTGCATCTAAAAATGCAAAGTTTCAACAAGTTTCAGGAATATAATTTTAAGAATTTTTTCTGTTGGTCGTAGGCACATAATAATTGATTTTTATCGGTCGCCCGTACTAAGTTTCAACAGAATATTTTAGAAGTCATTAAAACATATTCAAAATGGATCTTATTTCAAAGCACTAGTCATGAGAAACACGAATATGAAATCAGAACTTAATTTAATTTTTTCAGTTTAAAGATATAGAACTTTAAAAATCGAAAGCCAAAATAAAAAAAACTGGTACCATAAACCTGGGTGCCCCCGCAGTTGCATGAAATCCTTGTCGCGGTACTGTATGCTAGCTAGCTAGCGAATCGATGGATCGGCTGAAAACCTGTGCAGTAAATTAGCTTAAGCTAGTGTCGGACTCCATGCATGTATATTTAACCTGTGCAGTAAATTAGCTTAAGCTAGTGCGGACTCCATGCATGCATGTATATTTAACCATGATTTTTGCGTCTATGCTCACCACTGTTCACTGGAGTGAGAAAAGAATACATCGTACCACACCATACAACAACAACGGTGTATATTTAACCGAGAGCTAACTTGGGCACATTTTCTATTTAGTTTTTGCATATTGTCATATCTCCGTTTGAATGCCACATCTGCTATTTTGGTTGCTTTTAAATTCATTTCTTGGAACAACAACTTCTTTTATTATGCTCATTATCTGCAAAAATTAGTGATTGAGAGCTAACTTGGCATAATAGCCTAACTCCACATTGGTCCATTGGCACCATATATATCATGTATGCTCTAACAATTATCCATGTCAAATTTGATGCAGAAATATGATCATATGCACTGGGAACATGGCCTTATTTGTAGAAATAACTTTCATCTAGATATTTATATTTATTTCAAAAGAATTCTCTTTCTGTAAGAAAGGATTTCTCTGTGTGGATTTGTAGAGATCTTCGGTTGACCGTGCACTATGCTGAATTTGATGCTCAGCTATATTTGTAAAATATCTCTCTTTTCAATGTGAACTGTAAGGCTTCTCAGACTACACTGATGTAGGGTGACTGGGTGAACAATCAATATGGCACACTTTATTCTTTGGTATTGAAACTGAGCTACCATGATACTAAATATAACCTCATAATCGCGCCTTGTGAGAGCTATTAACTAGCACTCATGCTCTTTTTAGTTACGAGAAGATGTGGCATAAATATATCTGATTTTGATCTTATTTTCAACGTAATGAATAAACTGGTTCTTAGCTACGATGAGCCTAATAGTCACCATCTGCTATCTAACGAGGCTGATTATGACAGGAGATAGATTATTTATCGCTTCAGAATTAAGGTATGTTTTTAAGGGACTAAATCTTCCTCCATGCACCCAATGACTTTGCCTAGGCTTCCTTCTAAAAATGTATCAAAAATTTCGAAGGTGCTCGTTATGTAAGTTAATTAGGATGGCGTTGATGCATATTACGTACCTAAGCAATGTGATATCACCTCCATATCTTTTATGTTCTCCTACCATACTTTGCTTCTTATATGCAACCCATTTGACTGTTGTACAGGCTTGTCATCTACAGAAATGTGCGCTACGAAGTTCAAGTACCTACCGATATCATCTACAGAAGATGTACGCAAGGAGGTTCAAGGAAGAGCAGCATGCTGAAAACTATCCTGTGATGACACTCGCTATAAAGGTACTAAATGTAACTTTTTTGCGAGGTTTGTTGGACGCCACTGAGCGCACTACATGTACTACTTGGATATGTAGACCTGCAAGAAAAATGCACATGAGCTAATGTGCTTTCGTTTGCTTTTTTTTATTTATTCAAAGTGAACATGTCCAGATATAGAAATGGTTTTGGCTTGTTAAAAATAGTTAGCATATGCTCAACTAACTACTTGGTTCCATGCTTATGTTTTAGTATTCCTTAGTTATCTAAGTTTTTTTTTTTGCGGGGGGCCTTAGTTATCTAAGCTCACTATGTGACTTCTGCAAAAGTTCTTGTTATATATATTTTTTTGAAACGGGGACAAAAGATTTGCATCTCAATTTAATAAGGGAGAGTAGAGTTTAGAGTTTTTCACAATGCACTCACAAATGCAGCATGGCAATTACTCGTACACTATGATGTTCCCTAATTTCTTTGCGCCCGCGGTGACCCAAAGTTTTGCATCTTCTAAAATGTTGGTAAGAAGGATTGGCGGCGGCGTGCTTTTGTGACGGAAAACAAGGGCGTTTCTCTCGTATCAAATGGCCTAAAAAACGATCATGGTGAGGGAGGCCATTGTGTTTCGGTTAGGATTATTATCGTCGGTTCTTTTTGCCACCACACGATTTCATCCAAGTGCCACTCGGTGATCATAACAAGTCTATTTTGACGTGGTCTGCACACTTTACTTTGCTATGTGCAAATCAAAATATATGTTTACCAGTTCTTGGCATTCTACAATCTTAACGAACGGGCGCGGCAACACGCGCCTACATGATCTCGCAATACATTTCAAGCAGTATATAGTACATACAAGAACACAAAACAACCACCAGTATGAAAGGTAGCATTACATCTTCAAGCAAGCCGCGCGCGCCGCTTAAGCAGACGACGGCTTAGCAACCACATGCAGCGCCGTCTTGAGTCGCACAGATATCCCAAACAGCTCGCTCAAGTCCAGCTTTGACACTGCCCCGCCGGCCGCCGCCGGCAGCTCCCAGTCGAAATGGTACAGCAGGCCCGCCAGCGCCAGCTCCATGGACGGCACGGCGAACCCGACCCCGGGGCACCCCCTCCTCCCAGCGCCGAACGGCACGGCCCTGAAGTCGTCATGGCCCGCCCCATACTCCGCCGGGTCGTCCACGAACCGCTCCGGCACGAACTCCTCGGCGCGCTCCCACGTCGCCGGGTCCCGGCCGATGGCCCAGGCGTTGATCACCACGCGCGTCCGTGCCGGGACGCGGTAGCCCAGCAGCTCCGTGTCCTCCATCGTCTCCCGGGGCAAGAGGAGCGGCAGGGGCGCGTGCAGCCGGAGCGTCTCCCTGATCACGGCCCTCAGGTAGCGCAGCGTGCCGAGGTGATCCTCGGTGACGCCGCTGCCGCCATTGACGGCCGCGCGGATCTCGTCCTGGAGCTTCTGCATTACGCGCGGGTGGTTGATGAGCTCCGCCATGGTCCACTCCATTGTCGTGTAGGTTGTGTCTGTCGCGGCGGCGAACATATCCTGTGTAGTCATGCATGCCCAACAGTGTCAGGTTGTAGTACTTCGGCAGATTTATATGTCAGATTTGCTAGCTATTCCTCCAATGAAATTCAGTTTAGTTGCACATAAGCGAGCTCAAAGTCGCCAAACTATTATTTTACTTTCAGCCGTTAATTCTACTCGAGCAATGCTACATCTACGTAATGGTTTACGTAAATTTGCGAACTATCTAACGTGGGAGTATTATTTTTGTCGTACCCAAATTTAGTTCGGCATAGGGTCACCAACTTGACATTTTGGGTAAAATGCTTCGATCCTGAGTAGCTGTTTGGAGCAGAGAGAATAGACGCAGGAGACCAAACAAGACGTAACTGTCTGCGGAGTGCCGACTACTAGTCGTAAGTGCTAAGCACTATTGACGTATTAGAAGGGAAAATGACGCCAAAAGCTGTAGGGTAGTCGATAGATAAGCAGTATTGGCGTCGTACGGCAACGACAAGCATGCAGCCTCTTCCCCTCGTCACCCATCGTCGACGGTGGAAGTGGAAGGGAAGATGATGAGGGTCAGCGCTCCCTGTAGCTCTCAACAGTTTGCACATCAATCGACTTGTATTTGGATGTGAGGTAATTAATCGGCAGACCCAGTTTTGTCTACGTCCAGTGTCGAGCTGATCGCTGCAAACTTACTGTATATTTTGAACTACCAAAACGTCATATGGATATGGTTAGGAACGGAGGGGGTACACCCTTCGTTCATAAATACAAGATGTTCAAACTTTCTCTGAATCAATACATATAGTAACGATTTGGTGTTTTTGTTCACTCACTTGAGTTCATATGTAATATGTAGTAAAATATCTAAAACATCTTATATTATTTGTGAACGCAGGAAGTATGTGTTTGTTGATTACAATAAATCAATAATCCTACACATACGAACGAAGTTATGAACATTTACGTAACTTCCTTCACCAATTTTCTTCGGCTCCCTGAATTTCAGGGAGGTGGGCCCCTCCTCCCCTGCTCTCAATCACAGTTTGTTAGCTGGCTCATTGTTACCTTAACTTAATGTTATTTGTTCGTAAGTGTAGCATTGCTCATTAAGAATAGTGCTCACTAAATGTTAGATCCCTGAAAACTTCTTTGTCGTTAGTCAGTTAACTTTGCAGCAAGGCCGAAAGTGGGTGTGACGTGAGGAGCGAACGCATCGCCCCTGGCAAGGCTGAGCAAGGAACTTGCGAAAAGTGTTTGCTGATTAATAAAAAAACCAGTAATCCTACACCTACGAACGAAGTTACGGAAGTTTATGTAACTTTCCTTCACCATGTTTCTTGGGCACCCTGAATTTTGGGGGTGGGCCCCTCCTCGCCTTACTCTCAATCACAATTCGCCAACCGGCTCATTATGTAAAACTTAATGTAATTTGTTTGTAGGTGTAGCATTACTCATTAAAAATAGTGCCTGCTAAATGTTAGATCCCTAAAACTTGTTTTGCCGTTAGTCAGTTAATTTCGCATCAAGGCCGAGGGTGGGTGTGACTTGAGGAGCGAACCCATCGACTATCGCCCCTGGCAAGGCTGAGCAAGGAACTCTCTGGGGAGGTTGAGGGGAGGGCGAGGCGGCAGGCGGATGAAAGCGGGGCAAGTCGGCCTTAGAGCATCTTCAACAGCCGCGCTAAACTAGCGTCGCGCCGCAAATTAGGCCGTTTTAGCGCGCGCGCAACGCAGCGGGTCGCTCCAGCGGGCGCGCAAAAACGGCGCGCGCGCTATAACGGGTTGGGCGCGTGGTTGAAAACACTTACCCGCACGGTGTATTTCGGGCGCCAGCTACAGCGCGCGGCACACTCGAGCGCTCGCGCCGCACTCTCTCCTCTCCTCGTCCTACGCCCCGCGCACGCCAGCGCCAGCGCCCTGCCACCCACCCATGGACGCGCACACCGGCGCCCCGCTCACCCCGCTGTACAGCCGCGACCCCCGCCGCCGCCAGAAACCCTAGCGCGGGAAGCGCTGGCGTCGCCACCGCCGGAGCTCCGCCGAGCGTCGGCCACGCGCGCAGCCTCTTCTTGCCGCCGCGGATGACCACGGCGCCGGGTGGCGTCGCGTCGGCGCCGTCCCGTGCCGCCGCCGCACCGTCGAAGAAGGTCCCCAATGCGGCGCGGACGAAAAAGGGCAAAACATCCGCGAAGAAAAACATGGCGGCGGACGGCTCCGACACCACGAAGGCGAGGGAAAAGAAGCTTGCCGGGCGTTCGACGGCCGCGGCGGCTACCGAAGCGCCGGCGAGCTCACTCGTTGAGCCGGCCGCCGACGCGCACCACGTGTTCGACGAAATGCCCCCAAGGTGAAAAAAAATTCAACTTTTCTTTTCTTCTTATTTTTTCAATGCATCATCATCACATATAGATAGCTTATTTGCATTGTTTAAAAAACTTTGTAGTCTCAACGATGATGCATACATGTCCACTATGGGTGTTGGGTCCAACAATTCGCATTGGTCTCAAACCAATGACATCCATTTCGAAGACCATGAGTTTGAGGTGGACGAGGAGGGTGAGGGAATTGTCGAGGCGCCGAAAGGAAGAGCGGGCAATTACTCAACCAACGATGACAAGTTACTATGCCATACTTATTTGCAAGTGTCGAGGGATCCATCCATTGAAGGTGATCAAAGTAGAGACACGTATTGGGGGTGAATGAAAGAACACTTTGATGCTCACAACTTGAGTGGAATTGACCGCTCCGAGAGATCACTTCGGTCCCGATGGTCGACAATCAACTCGGATTGTCAAAAGTGGGCGGCCGTACAAAAGGCAGTTGACAAGATTAACCCAAGTGGCACAAATGAGGATGATCGAGTAAGTGGCATCTCATATATGTTCATCATACTTGTTTTTGGTGACCGAAGTGCTAACTTGTTTTGTTTTTCTTGTAGTACAACATTGCACAAAACTTGTTCAAAGAAGAGACAAGGACAATCAAGAAGGGGAAGATCAAGAAAGGCAGGGTCTTTACCTTGCCTCATTGCTATGAAGTGTTAAAGGATGATGAGAAATGGAAGAAGCGTGATGGTTTGGAGGATTTGCATTTGAGCAACAAACGGAAGCGAGCAATTGAGATGAATGATGATGAGGAGGAGGATGATGCATCAAGTGATGACGGCAAGAGAAGCCCCACACCCAACTCGGTTTCATACTCGAAGCCAAAACGACCGGATGGGTGCAAGAAAGACAAAACCAAAAAGAAGAAGAGGAAAGGAGATGATGAGCTCAAAAATGCTATGGAAGCTATTGTGAAGGCAAGGATCGAAGCCAATGAGGTAAGGAAAATGGTAAGGAACCAAGATGTCGTGGCCGAGGAGAGGAGGTTGGCGGCCGAGGAGAGAAGGGTGGCGGCCGAGGAGAGAAAGGTGGCTTTGGAGGAGAGGAAAGTGAGCAACGAGGAGCGAGCTAAGTTGTTGGAATGGAAGAAGCACTTGTTCTTCTTGTACACATCTAACCTCAATGCGGCGCAAAAAGAGTATGTCAATCTTGCCCAACAAGAAGTCTTGATCCAAAAAAGAGCCTTGGTTCGTGCAATAGATGGCGGTGGCCTCGGCGCCATGGGTGGCGGTGGCCTCGGCGCCATGGGAGGCATGGGTGCACATCCGGCCGCCATGGGAGGCATGGGTGCACCTCCGGCCGCCATGGGAGGCATGGGTGCACCTCCGGCCACCATGGGAGGCATGGATGGCTTTGGAGCACCCTCCGACGCTATGGCCGCCATGGATGGCATGAGTTTTGCTTCTCTCATGGGAGGCATGGGTGCACCTCCGGCTGCCATGGGTGCAATGTCTTTCGATGTGCCTTCTCACACACATTCTCATGAAGATGCCGTTGAAGATCTTGCCAACACCGTCGGAGCTTCACATGATGCGGTGCGTGATGAGGAGAGGGAGGAAGATTCATCTTCGGAGGCGGAAGAGTCGTCTTCGAAAGATGAGGACGAAGACGAAGACGAGGAAGATGAAGATTGATGTGTCTCTCATGTCTTGAACTTTAGTTTGCATTTGAACTTGGTTGGATGAATTTGTGGGCATGATTTTGAACTTGTGGGCATGAACTTTTATTCATCAACTTGTTTGTGTCAAATTTGACATGTTCATTTTTTTTAAAATATCATATATGCAAAATGCCCGGCGAGTCGTGCGCGCTGTATTTTTGCGCTCTGCTGGAGCGGCGCGCGCGCTGCATTATAGCGCGGCTGCTGGAGCCAGCGCAGGCGGGCGCGCAAAACCAGCCGCAGCGCGCGCGGTAAACAGATTTTTTGCGCGCGGCTGTCGAAGATGCTCTTAAGCGGAAGGAAGAAGAACATGCGCCATGATCCTGGCCGTTGGATGCTGATCTGACCCCAGAAAATTGACTACCGCTATACTCCCATATAAAATAGATACAAAATACACGCACGAACAACGTACGTACCAGCATAATGGCCTTGATGCTGACCACGTCGAACCGGACTCCGCCGGCCTCCTCTCCCGTCTCGCTCACGTCCAACAGCACGTCCACGAAGTCCCGCCGATCGTCCTCGCCGCCGCCCACCACCGGCCCGCCGGCCAGACGCCGCTTGCGGTGGTCCGCGATGACCCGCTCGAGCAACCCGTCGAGCGCCTCGAACGTGCGCGTCACCCTGGCATTCAGCCCTGTGAGCGTGTCCACCCATGCCAGCCACGGCACGAACTCCCCCACCGTGGGCGTCCCCAGCAGCTCCTCGAAGTCGTCGAGCACCTTCCTCAGTTTCTCGCCCCCGTCGTCGCCGTCGATCCCGTACTCCCCGTCGCCGAACGCGGCCCGCTTGATGACGGCGTTGGAGTAGGAGGTGAGCATGTCGCTGAGGTTCAGCACGCCCGGCGGGTGAAGCGAGCGGCGGCGGACGGCGTCGAGCAGGGCGGCGACCTCCTGCTCCCGGACGCGGCGGAAGGACAGGATGCGGCGGTGGTTGAGGAGGTGGACAACGCAGACGCGGCGCACCTGGCGCCAGTACTCGCCGTAGGGCGCCAGCACCATGTCGCGGCCGTAGAGGAGCCGCTCGGCCATGCGTATCTGGGCGCGGCTCGCGAAGGCCAGGTCGCGGGTCTTCATGACCTCCTGCGCCGCGGCGGCCGAGGAGGCCACGACGGTGGGCACGCGGCCGAGGTGCAGGAGCATGACCGGGCCGTGCGCCTCGGCCAGCGACCGGAGCTTCCGATGCGGCAGGGAGCCAAGAAGGGGCAGGTGGCCGAGGACGGGAAACCCCGGCGGCGACGGAGGCAGCCGCCGGCCGCCATCGGTGCACGACGGAGAAAGCTTCTTCCTGGCAGAGAAGAGGAACAAGGAGGAGAAGATTGGCACGAGCACGGCGAGGAGGAGGAGGAATGGCGATGAGCGCAAGAGAGCGGAGAGTGACGAGACGTCCATGGCTCAGCCCGTGTAGTGTAGCGACGCAAGCGCACCTGCACCCTCTCTGACTCTGATTATGTAGCTGATTTCTATTTTCTGTAGAACCCTCCAAGATACGCTACGTAAGATATATATAGACTGGATCGTCTTCATATGTTCACCTGTACCGCACGCTAAATGCAGCCACGTAAGACGTTGCCGCTGCTCGGCTACGGCAACCCGACATATGGATAGCTTTATGTATCAGGGTGGTGGTCCTTTTGTCATTTGGCACGTGCTGCCGCTGGTGCTGGCAGTGACGGAAACGGCGTATCATCCCGTAATAATGCAAATAAAACTGTAATATAGTCATATTATCCACTTATATGAATGGCGTATATATCTTAATTTCCCACCGCAGATTTGAACAAAAGATATGAACACAAACGACAGCGTTGAAACTTGCAAGTGAGCGTGACCTTTCCGGAGGAATGGCAAATTGTCAAACGAACACCAGTACTTCTGCCCCCGTGTGACTGTATCGGCAAAGCTCTTGACCTATACTGCTCACCCCAGCCCAGCAGGATCAAGATCGGCCCTCCTCGGGCTGGAGCGAGAGGGCAGATGACCCTCTCCGACGACATTTAGGCACGCGAGTGAATTTGCGGCCACGTCCGGTGGATCCTTCCGGAGACGCGAGCATGTTCTTCCTCCACAATCGCAGCGTGGATGGCTGGAGTCCGGCTATTCATGTACTCATGCTCCTCGGCATAGTCGTGCCGCTCATAGTGCATATTTCGTGTGTTGTTTGCGTTGTGTTTTCTGTTACCAGGTTTTTCTTTCATATGCTTGGTAAGTGTATCTTTTCATCACGGCCGTGTGTCTTTATTTATAAAATAATGTGAAAGACCATTTCGAGAGAGCCCGAGACCACGCAAACGTGTACACGTCACAAGTCATTAGTCCAAAGCACACTGTACACGTTCTGTAGCAAAGGATTGCACCGTACACACTGGAAGCAACCAAAACAACTGAGAGTCGTGTTTAGCTTATTAGCTGATTGGACCTAACACAGGCAGGTAAACATACCTCGCATCACACTAGACATGACCACGACCTTCAGAAGTTTAGGAGTACCGCACGCAAAATGCAGCTAAATAAAGACAGGATATTGCTGCTCGACAATTATTATATATGGATATTTCATTAGATGGTCATTTCGGCATCTGGCACTTGCACCATCCTGACGCTGACGATGACGGTACAAGCTCGTCGGTCCAAACAAAGACCTATTTTTTCTTAAGATACATCTTCTGAATGAACAGTAAATTCAAAAAAATATAAAGAATGAAAAAGAATGATTTTTTATAGATGTTCACGTTCTTGTCGCAAGCATGCTTGACAAATTTAATGTGAAACGTAGCAGCAGTGTTTCTTCGGTGAAAATTGAGGTGACATTTAATCTTCAATTTGTCTTCTTTTTTGTGCACGGGCCAAAATGGTTAACCTTTTTACCTCAAAATTTGCAGGTAGCATTTAGATGTGACTAAGATCATATAAATTTTTTATCTTGATTTTTTGACATTTGAAAAATATTTTCAGGCCTGGGAACATGTGCTCCCGAGAGCCGAATTAAATTTCTGGGGATGCCCATGTAGCTTCAGTACCATCTTGCCATGCATCTGCGGAAACTGGAAGAGCTTGGAGCTTGGAGATTATAAACTGGAAGAGCGGGAGACGTGTGCTCATGTTTCACAAGATGACAAGTCTCATATTGGCACAACATTGTCCATATTAAGCTTGCCATAGGGCTAGTAAAAGGATCATTTGGGGCGTGTTTGATTGCAGTTTGGAACAGTACTTGTATTGCATGTCCATCTTAACCCAGCTTGGTTGCTGAAATACAGCCTCATATGCAGCAGATGCAACCTGTTTGGTTGCCTGCATCGCATCGAGAGGGATTTATCCCTTGATGTTTGGTTGCCCACATTTGTGCTTAGGATGTGAGCAGACGCAAACTTCAGCTGTTTGGTTGCAAACAGCGTTTGTGTTCTGCTCACCGTATTCAAATGTGGTGGCCTTACCACCACACATGATCAGCACAACAGCAACATCACAACAGCAAGATCAAACAAAGCAAGCAATGTAATGACAACAAACTTAACACAGCAAACTACTTAACTAGATAGCATAGTCTAGATTAAGAGCAGGGGCATCCTCCTTCCCTGTTGTGCCAGGGTGCTGCATCTGGCCAAAATATAAACATGTTCCCAGCACAAGTCTCGCCACACACCCTAAAAGTTCTCCACTAACACCTGACTTAACTTAACTACATAGCCTGCTCAATGCCACCAAGGCAGTTGTGCCTACTGCAACGGTACCTGCACATCACCGACGAGTCGTGGTTGTAGATCTGAACCTTCAGTCCCAATCCGGAGATGCGCACAACGACGAGGTCGCCGGGGACGATCTTGTGGCGGCGGCAGAAGTAGTTCCACCCCCGGCCAAGCACCATCTGGCCCTCGAAGTTCTGGACCTGCACCCAGAACACGCACCTCTTGTTGGCTGAGAGCCTGACCACGCGCGGGAGTCGCTTGATGACCAGCCAGGTGTTCATCACCTCCACGAACTTGGGAAGGACGACGAGCATGGCGAGGTCCTCGTTGTCCTTGATCTGTTCATAGAATCTCATCGGCTCCCTGGCCCCCTCCTCGTGGCCCTGCCTCGGAGATCGTCCCCTTGAACGAGGCACGCTCATGAAGGCGATCCTGCCAGGTAGGTCCATCGTCCTGAGCCACCTGTTCGTGGGGATGAAATCTTCGGCGCGCTCAGCTCCGGCCACGACCTGAGCTCCTCCACCCGTCACATCCCAGTCAGTCTTCAGTATCTTCTCAGGCAACATGACAAGTATTAGTATCAAACAAAGCAAGCAAGCAAGCAAATGCCACTGATCAGTGGACTTGCCCAACAGCAAGTGCCACTGATCAGTCACTTGCTATTGGGCAAGAGCACTAATCTACTTGCTGTTGGGCAAGTCACTAATCAGTGACATCTTCTTTGCCGCAACTGACACTGATCACTGCATAATTCTGAACAAGGAAATATCTAAAAATAGCAATAGCAAGTGCCAATAGCACCCATTGTTGGAAATATGCCCTAGAAGCAATAATAAATTAGTTATTATTATTATATTTCATTGTTCATGATAATCGTTTATTATCCATGCTAGAATTGTATTGATAGGAAACTCAGATACATGTGTGAATACATAGACAACACCATGTCCCTAGTAAGCCTCTAGTTGACTAGCTCGCTGATCAATAGATAATTACAGTTTCCTGACCATGGACATTGGATGTCGTTGATAACGGGATCACATCATTAGGAGAATGATGTGATGGACAAGACCCAATCCTAAGCCTATGTAACTCCCCAGATATAACTTTCCCATTTTGTACTCCAACTCTTGCCGTTTCCGGCGTTAAGTTATATTTATTTCTCGGGTTGGGTCTTTGTCTCCGTGTGTTGTTGTCTTTGTCATGCATCTCATATCATGTCATCATGTGCATTGCATTTGCATACGTGTTCGTCTCATGCATTCGAGCATTTTCCCCGTTGTGCGTTTTGCATTCCGGCGCTTCGTTCTCCTCCGGTTGCCATTTCTAGCTTTCTTTCGTGTGTGGGGATTAAACATTTCCGGATTGGACCGAGACTTGTCAAGCGGCCTTGGTTTACTACCGGTAGACCGCCTGTCAAGTTTTGTATCATTTGGACTTCGTTTGATACTCCACGGTTAACCGAGGGACCGAAAAGGCCTCGTGTGTGTTGCAGCCCAACACCCCTCCATTTTGGCCTAAAACCCACCAAACTCTGCTCCATGTCCTAGAGCGTTCGATCATGATCGCGTGGCCGAAAACCGCACCTTATTTAGACTCTCCTAGCTCCACTTATGCCTATAAATAGACACCCCCCGATTTCAGATCTTTCCTCTCCCCTAACCCTAATTTTTCCAGATCCGCCGCTCCTCGCGCCGGCCGGACATTGTCCGACCCGGCCGGACGCGTCCGCCGCCGCCGCCCGCCCACTCGCAGGGCGACACGTGGCAAGTCACCACCCTCCTCTGCCGCGACCCGCCAGGCCCGGGGACGGCCCCCGCGGCCCAGCCGCCTCGCCCCGCCGCCTGGTGCCTCCCGCCGCCCGCTCCGGCAGCCGGAGCCGCCGCCCGCGCCTCCACGCCGCCATCGCTGCCCGCCACGCACCGGCCGGCCGCGCCGCGCCCCGCCGCTGCCGCCCCGGTTGCCGCCTCTCGCCGCCATCCTCGCCGCGGCCGCCGCCCGCCACCACCGGCCGCCCCGGCCTCGTCCCCAACTCCGGCGATCGCCGGTGAACAGTGCCGCCGCCTCGGGCCGCGTGCCCCGAAACCCTAGATCTGGATTCAGAGGTTGTTTTTTTGCTAAGTCCCGGATATTTTTACTCCATATGCTCCTGTTCAAGGTCCCGTAACTTTGCATCCGTAGCTTCGATTTAGACATATAGCATATCAAAATGTTCGCCTCGACGAGTGCATCATTTCGTTCCATTGCATCATTTACATTTGAGCTCATCTTGATGCCCAAAATGCAGTTAGAAGGAGGCTTCGTGAGTTAATTGTCAGATCTGCTAGTTCATCTTAGACTTTTGTCATTTTTGCCATGATTAATACGTGCATGATATGCCTGTGAGTCCTTCATATGTTTTGATAAGCATTTTGTCTTCTTTCCAGCGGTGCAATCCATGCATTTTTAGGATGTGTTTGGTGACTTGTACAAGCTTGCAAAGTGAGGCACCCGGGAAATCTGTTTTCAGAGACTTAGTTGTTTTCACTAAGTCTGGGATTATTTAGTTCATGATGCCATATGTTCAGCTTGTTTCCTAGTGATCCGTGCCTCTTTTGAGGATGATCAGTAAAGGAGTTTTGTTAATCATGTTATGCTCTATCCATCCATGTCTTTGTTTGCAATTATGGAGCACCCTAGCTTGAGTCAATCGAGCTCTATTTTTGCTTCATGGTGAATCTGGGCAGATCGTCAACTCGTTTGCGATTTTGCCGATGTTATTGTAGTTGATCCGTGCATGCTATGCCATTGTTCTTGCCATGTCTAGCTTGTATTTTGTGTCTTCTTTATGGATGTATGCTTGCCTTGACATGACTTGCACCGTAGTGAGTGCATCGAGCTCGTTTACATGCCTTCGTGAGTTATATTTCAGCATGTCTCAGTTTTCACTAAGTCTGAAAACTGATTGTGTTTTAGCTATGTTCGTGTGCCCGTTAGTATATTTTGTGATCCCTTTTGGCCCCAGGTCACTTAGGGACTTTTGTTCAGCTTGTTGAGTAGCTCCATGCCATGTTCTTATTTATCATAATCAGGTCATGTATCATGTTGTTTTGCTGCTCCGAAAAGGGCTTCGTGATCTGAAATTTCAGACAAGTGTTAATTTCACTAAGTCTGGAATCTGTTTTGCATTTGCGTTTTTGCCATGCTTGTTTGAACCTCATAATGGATGATTTGGCCGTGGCTCAGTGCTAGTCTTTTGTTAAGCATCTTGTTTTCATCCCTTCCATATGTTTTGTTGTCATGTTTGGGTGTTGTAGCATGTTCATTTCATTGCATTTAGATGCCTACTTGCTGTAAATCACAGACCGGTGTCATATCTTAAAACGCTTGCCATTTCCAAATCGTAACTCCGATTCCGGCGATCTTTATATCGTTTTCAAGCGATTTCATCTCATCTTTCCAGTGGCACCCTTAGAATTCCAAGTTGAGGCTAGGTTCATGCATTTCCTGTCATATCTTGCATTTTGCATCCCGCATCGCATCCCGCATAGCATATCACCATTTCATCATATTGCTTGGTCTTGCACGTGGTTGACTGTATCCTTGTTGCTTGTTTGTCTTCTTGGGTAGAGCCGGGAGATGAGTTCACTATCGAGGAGCCAGTTGAGTTTGCTTTTGAGGATCCAGTCAACTCTGACAACTGTGCAGGCAAGATGATCGTACCCTCGAAATCACTACTATCTTTGCTATGCTAGTTTGCTCGCTCTTGCTATGCCAATACTACGATGTCTACCTTTTGCTTGTCAGCCTCCCAATTGCCATGTTGAAACTCTAACCCACCATGTCCTAGCAAACCGTTGATTGGCTATGTTACCGCTTTGCTCAGCCCCTCTTATAGCGTTGCTAGTTGCAGGTGAAGATTGGAGGCCGTTCCTTGTTGGAACATTTATTTACTTGTTGGGATATTATTATATTGCTATGTTATCTTAATGCATCTATATACTTGGTAAAGGGTGGAAGGCTCGGCCTCTCGCCTAGTGTTTTGTTCCACTCTTGCCGCCCTAGTTTCCGTCGTATCGGTGTTATGTTCCCGGGTTTTGCGTTCCTTACGCGGTTGGGTTATAATGGGAACCCCTTGATATTTCGCCTTGAATAAAGCTTTTCCAGCAATGCCCAACCTTGGTTTTACCATTTGCCACCTAGCCTTTTCTTTCCCTTGGGTTCTGCAGACTCAAGGGTCATCTTATTTTAACCCCCCCCCCCCCGGGGCCAGTGCTCCTCTGAGTGTTGGTCCAAACCGTCAGCCGCCGGTGGCTACCAGGGGCAACTCTGGGCTGGCCTACCGGAAGTTTAGACAATATGAGTGTGCCCTGAGAAAGAGATATGTGCAGCTCCTATCGGGATTTGTCGGCATATTCGGGCGGTGTTGCTGGTCTTGTTTTAACCTGTCGAAGTGTCTTGAGTTACCGAGATACCGAGTCTGATCGGAACGTCTTGGGAGGAGGTTTATTCCTTCGTTGACCGTGAGACATTGTCATGGGCTAAGTTGGGACTCCCCTGCAGGGATTGAACTTTCGAAAGCCGTGCCCGCGGTTATGGGCAGATGGGAATTTGTTAATGTCCGGTTGTAGATAACTTGAACCTTAATTAACTAAAATGAATCAACTGAGTGTGTTACCATGATGGCCTCTTCTCGGCGGAGTCCGGGAAGTGGACACGGTGTTGGAGTTATGTTGCGCAGGCTGTTCTCTAGCTTCTCGCTCGTGCTTTGCCTCCTCTTCTCGCTCTCTTTTGTGAATAAGATAGCCACCATATATGCTAGTCGCTTGCTGTAGCTCCACATATATTGCCTTACCCTTCCTATAAGCTTAAATAGTCTTGATCGCGAGGGTGCGAGATTGCTGAGTCCCTGTGGCTCACAGATTACTATCACTCCAGATGCAGGTCCAGGTGATTCCGCTCCAGGTGACGAGTACGAGCTCAAGTGGGAGTTTGACGAGGACTCTCAGCGTTACTACGTGTCTTTTCCTGATGATCAGTAGTGGTGCCTAGTTGGGGTTGATTCAGGGCCTTGTCGCATGTTGGGTTCTCTTCTATTTTGGCACCGTAGTCGGGCCATGAGTGTTTTGAATGATGTAATGTTGTTTATGTTCTTGATTGACGTGGCGAGTGTAAGCCAACTATGTTCTCCCCTTTATCATTCATATTACATGGGATGTTGTGAAGATTGCCTAACTTGCGACATATGCCTTCAATGCGATTATGTCTCTAAGTCGTGCTTCGACACATGGGAGCTATAGTCGCATCGAGGGTGTTACAGCCTAGCACAAAGATCGTGTAGTTCATATGCTAAAGCTTTTCTATTGTCAAGTATCATTTCCTTAGATCATGAGATTGTGCAACTCCCGGATACCGTAGGAGTGCTTTGGGTGTGCCAAACGTCACAACGTAACTGGGTGGCTATAAAGGTTCACTACAGGTATCTCCGAAAGTGTCTGTTGGGTTGGCACGAATCGAGACTGGGATTTGTCACTCCATGTAAACGGAGAGGTATCTCTGGGCCCACTCGGTAGGACATCATCATAATGTGCACAATGTGACCAAGGAGTTGATCACGGGATGATGTGTTATGGAACGAGTAAAGAGACTTGCCGGTAACGAGATTGAACAAGATATCGGGATACCGACGATCGAATCTCGGACAAGTATCGTACCGATGGACAAAGAGAATTGTATACGGGATTGATTGAATCCTTGACATCGTGGTTCATCCGATGAGATCATCGTGGAACATGTGGGAGCCAACATGGGTATCCAGATCCCGCTATTGGTTATTGGCCGAAGAGTTGTCTCGGTCATGTCTGCATGGTTCCCGAACCCGTAGGGTCTACACACTTAAGGTTCGGTGACGCTAGAGTTGTTATGGGAAATAGTATGTGGTTACCGAAGGTTGTTCGGAGTCCCGGATGAGATCCCAGACATGACGAAGAGCTCCGGAATGGACCGGAGGTGAAGATCGGTATATTAGATGAAGGGTATTGGAGTCCGGAATTGTTCCGGAGGTACCAGGTGATGACCAGCGTGTCCGAAAGGGGTTTCGGAGGCCCCGGCAAGCGTTGGGGGGCCTTATGGGCCAAGGGGAGAGGGCACATCAGCCCACTAAGGGGCTGAGCGCCCCTCCCACCCCATCTCACCTAACCAGGAGAGGTGGGGGCGCCACCCCTAGGGCAGCCGCCCCTCCCGGCTTGGGGGGCAAGTTTCCTAGGGGGTGGGGGCGCCCAAACCCATCTAGGGTTTCCCCCGTGGCCGCCGCCCCTCCCCTAGGGAACCCTAGGGCGCCTCCCCCTCCTCCCTTCCCCCTATATATAGTGAGGGGGAGAGAGGGCAGCCGCAACCCTTCCCCTGGCGCAGCCCTATTCCTCCTCTAACACCTCGTCCTCCTCCGTAGTGCTTGGCGAAGCCCTGCCGAAGAACCACGAGCTCCATCACCACCATGCCGTCGTGCTGTCAGAGTTTTCCCTCAACTTCTCCTCTCCCCTTGCTGGATCAAAAAGGAGGAGACGTCCCCGGGCTGTACGTGTGTTGAACGCGGAGGTGCCGTCCGTTCGGCACTAGGATCATCGGTGATTTGGATCACGACGATTATGACTCCATCAACCCCGTTCACTTGAACGCTTTCGCTTAGCGATCTACAAGGGTATGTAGATGCACTCTCCTTCCCTCGTTGCTAGATTACTCCATAGATTGATCTTGGTGATGCGTAGAAAATTTTGAATTTCTGCTACGATCCCCAACAATGGCATCATGAGCTAGGTCTATGCGTAGTTTCTATGCACGAGTAGAACACAAAGCAGTTGTGGGCGTCGATATTGTCAATTTACTTGCCGTTACTAGTCTTATCTTGATTCGACGGCATCGTGGGATGAAGCGGACCGGACCGACCTTACATGTACTCTTACGTGAGACTGGTTCCACCGACCGACATGCACTAGTTGCATAAGGTGGCTAGCGGGTGTCTGTCTCTCCCACTTTAGTCGGATCGGATTCGATGAAAAGGGTCCTTATGAAGGGTAAATATAAATTGGCATATCATGTTGTGGTTTTCGCGTAGGTAAGAAACGTTCTTGCTAGAAACCTATAGCAACCACGTAAAAACTTGCAACAACAATTAGAGGACGTCTAACTTGTTTTTGTAGCATATGCCTTGTGATGTGATATGGCCAAAAGGATGTGATGAATGATATATGTGATGTATGAGATTGATCATGTTCTTGTAATAGGAATCATGACTTGCATGTCGGTGAGTATGACAACCGGCAGGAGCCATAGGAGTTGTCTTGATTTATTTATGACCTGCGTGTCAACATAAACGTCATGTAATTACTTTACTTTATTGCTAAAGCGTTAGCCATAGTAGTAGAAGTAATAGATGACGAGACAACTTCAAGAAGACACGATGGTGGAGATCATGATGATGGAGATCATGGTGTTATGCCGGTGACAACGATGATCATGGAGCCCCGAAGATGGAGATCAAAAGGAGCAAAATGATATTGGTCATATCATGTCACTATTTGATTGTATGTGATGTTTATCATGTTTTACATCTCATTTGCTTAGAACGACGGTAGCTTAAATAAGATGATCCCTCACTAAAATTTCAAGAAAAGTGTTCCCCCTAACCGTGCACCGTTGCGAAGGTTCGTTGTTTCGAAGCACCACGTGATGATCGGGTGTGATAGATTCTAGCGTTCGAATACAACGGGTGTTGATGAGCCTAGCATGTACAGACATGGGCTCGGGACACATGCGAAACACTTAGGTTGACTTGACGAACCTAGCATGTACAGACATGGCCTCGGAACATGGAAGACCGAAAGGTCGAACATGAGTCGTATAGAAGATACGATCAACATGAGATGTTCACCGTTGATGACTAGTCCGTCTCACATGATGATCGGACACGGCCTAGTCGATTCGGATCATGTTTCACTTAGATGACTAGAGGGATGTCTATCTGAGTGAGAGTTCATTAAATAATTTGATTAGATGAACTCAATTATCATGAACATAGTCTAAATTGTCTTTGCAAATATGTTGTAGATAAATAGCTCATGTTGTAGCTTCCTGTTTCAATACGTTCCTAGAGAAAGATTAAGTTGAAGATATTGTAAGCAATGATGCGGACTGGGTCCATAGTCCGAGGAGTGTCCTCACTGCTACACAGAAGGCTTACGTCTTTGATGCACCGCTCGATGTGCAAACCCCTACAACATCGTCTGTGGATGTTGTGAACACTTGACAGACACATCCTGATGACTACTTGATAGTTTAGTGCACCATACTTTACGGCTTAGAATCGGGATTACAATGACGTTTTGAACGCCATAGAACATATGAGATGTTCCAAGAGCTGAAATTGGGATTTCAGGCTCATGCCCGTGTTGAGAGGTGTGAGACCTCTGACAAGTTCTTTTGCCAACAAGATGGAGGAGAATAGCTCAGCTAGTAAGCATGTGCTCAGAATGTCTGGGTGCTACAATCACTTAAATTAGGTGGGAGTTAAACTTCCAGATAAGATAGTGATTGATAGAGTTCTCTAGCCACTATCACCAAGCTACTAGATCTTCGTGATGAACTATGACATGCAAGGGATAGAGTTGATCCCGGAGATGTTCGCGGTGCTTAAGACCGCAAAAGGTAGAAATCAAGAAGGAGCATCAAGTGTTGATGGTTTAACAAGACCACTGGTTTCAAGAAGGGCAAGGGCTAGAAGGGAAACTTCATGGATGGCAAACCAGTTGCCGCTCCAGTGAAGGAACCCAAGGTTGAACCCAAACCCAAGACTAAGTGCTTCTATTGTAAGGGGAACGGTCACTGGTAGCGGAATTACCCCAAATGCATGGTAGATAAGAAGGCTGGCAACTTCAACAAAGTATATACGTGTTATTAATGTGTACCTCACTAGTACTCCTGGTAGCACCTGGGTATTGGATACCGGTTCGGTTGCTATTATTGGTGACTTGAAGCAAAAGCTACGGACTAAACAGAGACTGGCTAAGGGCGAGGTGATGATGTGTGTTGGAAGTGTTTCCAAAGTTGATGAGATCACCATCGCACGCTCCATCTGCCTTCGGGATTAGTATTGAACCTAGATAAATGTTATCAAGTGTCTACGTTGTGTATGAATATGATTAGATCATGTTCATTGCAATACGGTCATTCATTTAAGTTAGAGAATAATGGTTATTCTGTTTACATGAATGATACCTTTCATGGTCATGCACCCTATGTGAATGGTTCATTCAATCTCGGTCGTGGTAATACACATGTTCATGCCAAAAGATGTAGAGTTAATAATGATAGTACCACTTTCTCGTGGCACTGCTGCTTAGGTCATATTGGCGTAAGATGCATGAAGAAACTGTATGTCGATGGATGTTTGGAGTCACTTGATTTTGAATCACTTGACACATGCGAGCCATGCCTCATGGGCAGTGTCGGGGATATACCCCGCGGCGTAAACCGGACGGAAGTATAACCCGGCCGGACTTGGCGGTTTACTTGAGACCCGGCTGAGACTTGACAGTTCACTGGTGACCCGTTTGGACCTGGCGGTTTACGATTCATTGGTAATCCGGCAGGCGGGTCAGAGGAGCGACAAGACCCGGTGGCCCAATGGGCGGTTCATGAAGACCGATTCATACTATGGTGGGCCGGTTTAAGAGGAAAGGCATGAAGAATATTTACCTTACAAGGAGTTAAGACCAGGACTTGTATCCGGTTTGTATTAGAGAGAGACTAGTCCTAATCCTAATAGGACTCCACATGTAAACTGCCCCTTCAACATATATAAGGAGGGGCAGGGCTCCCCAAAAAGGGACGAGTACGAAGAAACAATCTTAGGGCTAGACACAAAGAGGAGAGCCGGTTTACGGCGACTCCCTCGTGATGATAATGAGACCTAGCCTCAAACAGCATGTAGGGCTATTATCGGATGATATTTCCCGGGGCCCGAAGCTGTCTAAATCCTTGTCTTGCATGTTGATCCGCCCTGCGTCTCTCGTCCCACTCAACCCCTCTCAAGCTACCACATAGATGCGTTGGCCTCGCGACTAAGTCCTGACACTAAGAACATCTGCCGTGACAAATCCACGACAGTTGGCGCCCACCATGGGGCTCGCGCACGGTGGTGTTGAGTTCTTGGAGGGATTTCATCTAAGGATCAACGGGCTCGCAATTTTGTCAGTTGAGGAAGATCCGGCAGGTTCATTGTTTGGTGGTCGAGAGCATGATAACTTTAAAGCTGGCAGTACAAGGTTTGAGATCAAAAGAAGCTAGGGTTCCGTGCGTGTTGCCGCACGTGGCCTGTTTGTCCACCCGGTTGAGGAGGGTTGATTTCCATCAAAACAGCCAGTATTACAATCCGGCGAGACCGAGACCGACTCCGTTATTTAATCGCCGTTTTGCCACAAGAGCTGGTGTGTGTGAAATTTGGATCCACAGCGGTCGACATAGGTGGATTCGCTTCAAATCTCGAGGCTACTGCCTTGCTGCTGTTACCATGCACTACATCCAAATATTAAATCAGAACCAGTACTAGATACTGGTGGCCGGTTTAGTACTCACGAGGAGGCACTCAAAAAATTGGATATACCAGTTAATTGGGAACAAACCTGTCCTGCTGAGCCGCCCGGCCGCTCCTCCTTCTGCTATGCCGCTCCGCCTTGCTACTGTTGAACCGCCCTGGCCGAGGGCTACCCGTGAACCGCCGCCCGGACTCGCCTCGGGTGTCTTCTTCTGCCGTAAGCTGCAGTATCAAATCGCCGTTCCGAATGAGCCGCCACCAAGCGCACCGGTTTACCACCAGCACTTGCGCCCTTGTCTTCTTCTGCTGTGCGTCACAGCCGTCGTGAGTCGCCGCCCTTACTTCACCTTGACCCGCCGTGGTCGATCCGTTGTTGCTCCGTCTGAGTCAGACCGACCTGCTGCCGCCTACTCCGAGGCGCCGTCGTTCCTGCTGGCCGAGTCCGCCCGCAAGCCGGCCGACCTCTGCCGTCGCCGCTTCAGCCTTGCTCTGAGTCACCGGGAGGGCTTCATGCCGAGTTGCTTCAAATCACCGACCTGCGAGTCACCCTTGCTCCGTTTCTCTACAAACCCACTCCGAGCCGTTGCGGTGCGGCCCTGCCTCGCCGGATTCATCAACCCCTCAAGCAGCGGCTGAGTCGCTCCGAGTCGCCCGAACTTGCGGCCCTGGGCTGTATCACTCGCGTCAAACCAGCGTGCCGCCTGATCCGCTTTCGTCGTCCGCGCCTGGGGTCGTCTTCGTCGCGCGTCGAGCTGCCGCCGCCATGACCTGCCGTTGCCGCCTCACACTCTTGCTGGGCTCGTGCTTCAAGTCTGAAGGTAGCAATATACGTACTTGCTATTACTTCCTAAGGAAATGATGGAAGGAAAAGTACTACGTCAAGTAGTAGTCCATGGGATCAAAATTTGCTGAAGCTTTGTCTGAAGGTCATGATTTGTAAAAGGACCGGGACGTGAGTTATAGCCGTTGTCGTCTGAGCCGCGGCCCTCGCTTGAGTCACTAGTTGCCACCAAGACAGCGATGGAAGAGCTCGCACTTCATCAACCACGTGCCGCCATCGCTATAAATCGCCAGTGCGCCCCGTCTGCAGCCGGGTTAAGCCGCTACTGCGACCTTAGCTTCTGCCTTCGCTGCACTGACCTGGCCTTTCATCTATCTGAAGTTGCAACCGCGTGACGCTGCGGCAGCGGTAACCCGCCTCGTTTCTGCCACAGATCGCCGGGCCCCTCCGTCGGGTTACCGCGTCCCGCCTTGGTTACCCAGCCAGTTCCGCCTGCTGAATTTCTGGTTTGGCCTTGTGCTTAAAGAACCTGTTTAAGTCACATAATAATGGAGGTAAAACGAGCTGATGTTCACAAAAAAAAAGACGCAAGCAACAGACTGAGTCAAACTAAGTGACGTGGCAAGGGGACTAGCTGTTCATGCAAAAAGAAGAGAAGGACAATTATATTCAGAAAGAGACAGGGCATGATATTTTAGCATCTTGTCAGAGAAAAACACGGGGATACTTTGGCGCTAAATACCTATTATCTGGAGCTAAAAAGCTACTGTTACTTCACATCCAAACAAAAGTATGAAGAAAAGGAGAGGACACATGGTACATGTATCAGTTGATGCTGGCAGTCTGCGTGCAGATTATCTATCGCCAAAATAAATCAGGTGCTATCCATCTAAAGTTTATTTTATTTAGCACACATTGTTTTTTTATCAAAGAACAATTATTATGATTTATATATTTTTATACGCAGGACAAACTGTTTCATGTTCATGGCAGATATGGTGATATCATCTGTCATCCAAATACATCAGGACAATTATTCACCACCGAAGTGGAGTTATATCACGGATATGGAGTGCATAGCATCATCATTTTCCACTACATTTATCCGTACTGCCGTGCTCAACGGAAGTGCTTACACTACCGCCCTTGCGGTCTGGTCTACACCAACACATCGGGCCGCACCTGTCTGCATGAGGTGTTTATTGAGTGTGAGCAAGTCACTGCTTGGGTAGCCCGGTTTTTCTTCCAATACATTGGAGGCAAATTATCATTCAGCCGCCGTCTGCACTGGATGGATCAATGGACATGTGCACAAATCGCTGCTACTGCAGTTTGGTCAACTTCAAACAGCCAGTTGAAAGGAACCACTGGCCGAGTTGCTGACATGGCTCATACGGAATCATTTATAACCCGCCGCAGTCACCTCAATCTTCTGTGAATTTACATCGCGTTATCAACACCAATGATATATACCTTCTGCTATGGTCAAAGTACGGAGAATCTCAAGACAACTCCTTGAGTCATCTTAAGACTTGGGGGCTACGATGATATGATGCAGTAAGTCTGGCCAGTTTCAGCAAATTCAAGTGCCCCAGGACATTGGAGGGAAAGATAACCCGGTCCCGGAGGCTACTATCATATGGATGAAAATTTAAAGGCCGTCAGAAAATTTCCGATTCAAAATTAAGAATGCCGGTTTAAAATCCGGTTCAAGGAAAATCCGTTCTCCTAGAAAGCTTTGAAGCTCTCAAATCCGGTTTAAGAATTTCCAATTTAAAAAGAATTAATTTATCGCAAGTTCAAGCTTAAAGCTTCCGGCTAAGAATGAAGATTCTGGTTTACAATCCGGTTCAAGGGAAAGATGTCTCCCATAAAGCTTTGAAGCTCTCAATATCCGGTTCAAAATCCCGGTTCGAGAAGAATTTATCTCTTGCAAAAAATTAAGGGTTTCCGAAGAGGACCTGCTGCCATGATGCCCGGTTTAAACATGGGTATCCTGCCTTATTGGCTTATCATATTATTGATCATGTGGAGGCTTCTGTTTATAAAGTGGAGTCCGGTTTACCACTTGATTCAGCTTATCAACGCGTTATATAACATCACTTGGGGGCTTGGTCGTATCCGAACCATAGCTACACCTCTTGATCGGTGCAATGCCACAACATCACTTGGGGGCTTGGTCGCATCCGAACCATAGTCACACCTCTTGATCGACTCAAAGCCAAATCAATCCGGGGCCAAAGAGAGTGTTGCAAAACAACAACTCAAACATAGGCACCGGCTGAGCACAGCTCAAAATGTTACTTGGGGATTCTTTGCTGTCGAAATGAACAAAGAATCTACACTTGTAACAGGCTATCAAGCCATGGCTTGGAAGCCTGGTGTATACACCTAAAACCCCGGGTTAGCCTGCCTATTTAAGTAAGTCACTCCGCCCAGGTAAACCTGGTATGACCCTTCGAACTTTGACAAGTTACTCTAAATAAAGACCCTGAACTTGTCAAGTTAAAATGATGATTGGTTAAGGATCGAGGACCATCTTAAAAGGCTTTGTGAAATGGTTTAACTCAGTGGCCTGGCAGCCCATGAAAAGCCTTGAATTTGGGGCCTGGCAGCCCGTGAAAAGCCTCGACTACAAGGGTTTCATTTGCTTTTTGCTAAGTTTTTTCTCTTTTTTGATAACGCTTATGATGTTTTTGATAAACCGGCGTTCATTGACCCGGCTCGGCTTTCAACTATAAGTTGTCAGTACATGATCAGTTATAATCCGGCACTTATTGACCCGGTCTGGTTTCGACTACAAGTCGCCAGTATTATATATGGATAATCCGGTGTTTATTACAACCCGGTACGGTTTTGTTATAAACCGGTAAATATGGGAGGAGTTATCACTACTCAAGATTTGGGTTATCACCCTTACTACAAAAAGTTGGTAAAACCAACAATGTGATTCAATGTCACAGGTATGATATATTTCATATTTGATTATTCTTAAGTGCAGCCTTGGTTATAAACCCGGGTTATGTGTTGGGCATTATGACTCGTCCGGCGGTAAACCGCCAGGACACTTTAAACTTGTTGTATGCAGAAACAGGTTTGTTAAACTGGCCTGGCTTTGGACTATAAGTCGCCAGTATATATATTTGGATTGCGCCATTGGAATCATGCGCTTATAAATCATTGGGTCATATTATTCAAATAGCCAAACTTGGCTGAATTTTCATTATGATATTGAATGAATAAGGTTTTCATACTGGATTATATTATCTTGAATAGCCAACATGGCTGGATTTTTATGGTTATTAATAACCGGTATTATTAAGTTTTCAAAGTCGCTTTAGCGCAATGGCTATTATTTTATCAAAGGATATGATTTATTCTACAATGAAAGGAATAGTCCCGAGTCGTTGCAGGCTTACAACCCGGCACTTGGGGGCTAATGCAAAGTCATTTTTACTAGTCTTATTGAAGACCCAACTCATCATATTATAATGAGCCGGCCCTTGGGGGCTACCAATTGCTCCTGTCAACAATTCAAGGTACACAAGTTTTCGTCCATAATATTGAAGAATCCATTGCTCAGTTGGTAAAGCACAAAGCTCTTAACCTTGTGGACGTGGGTTCAAGCCCTACGATGGAAGCTAAATTATAATATGTTATTTTCATTAAAGTATATATATCAAGTCCCGGTTCAGTATTATCTTACTAAGCCGGCCTTTGGGGGCTACACGTTGCTGTTCAAAGTTTACAAGATTATATTTACAAAGTCCCTGCTCATTATTGCATAATAACCCGGCCCTTGGGCGCTACACTGGTTGAAGTTTTTATGAGCATCAAGCAATTACAAGTCCCAGGTTGCTGCAAACATGACAACCCGGCACTTGGGGGCTACATATATGGAGTATTCAGTTTATATAATTGAGATGAACAAACCAGATTTCTTCAAGGTTGAAACACTTATTGGAGCAAGTCTTAAGTTATCACAATGTTCTCCTCTTAAGACTTGGGGGCTACAGGTATTATGCATATAAAGGAGGAACATCTTCTTTTTATCAGTTTTGAGCAAATCAGGAAGATCAATTACATGACCCGGTGTCGACAACAATTATGACCCGGCGCCATCAATATTTATAAACCGGCTATTTTGGTAATATTAAACCGGCAAGTTTTACATCTTCAAACCGGTTGAATATCAGATAAGTATTTTCAGACCCATGTTTCTTAAACCGGCGCTTTGGGAGCTGAGTCAAAGGAGTCATTCTTCACGATATTTCTCGGTGACAAACCAAGGTCGGCAAATTGATTATGAAGCTGGTCTGTTGACCCGGATTTATTAGAAGGAGGAAATGACAAGGACTTAAGGATGATCAGGAGCCGGTCTACAAGAATTCTTAACCCGGAGCACAACCTGTCAAATTTGTTCTTGTGTTTATTTTACAGGATCAGTTTAACATGGATAAATCCAAGTTAAACTGGGGGCTAATGTCGGGGATATACCCCGCGGCATAAACCGGACGAAAGTATAACCCGGCCGGACTTGGCGGTTTACTTGAGACCCGGCTGAGACTTGACGATTCACTGGTGACCCGTTTGGACCTGGCGGTTTACGATTCATTGGTAATCCGGCAGGCGGGTCAGAGGAGCGACAAGACCCGGTGGCCCAACGGGCGGTTCATGAAGGCCGGTTCATACTATGGTGGGCCGGTTTAAGAGGAAAGGCATGAGGAATATTTACCTTACAAGGAGTTAAGACCAGGACTTGTATCCGGTTTGTATTAGAGATAGACTAGTCCTAATCCTAATAGGACTCCACATGTAAACCGCCCCTTCAACATATATAAGGAGGGGCAGGGCTCCCCAAAGAGGGACGAGCAAGAAGAAACAATCTTAGGGCTAGACACAAAGAGGAGAGCCGGTTTACGGCGACTCCCTCGTGATGATAATGAGACCTAGCCTCAAACAGCATGTAGGGCTATTACCGGATGATGTTTCCCGGGGCCCGAAGCTGTCTAAATCCTTGCCTTGCGTGTTGATCCGCCCTGCGTCTCTCGTCCCACTCAACCCCTCTCAAGCTACCACATAGATGCGTTAGCCTCGCGACTAAGTCCTGACACTAAGGACATCTACCGTGACAAATCCACGACAGGCAGGATGACTAAGACCCCGTTTTCAGGTACAATGAAACGGGCAAGTGACTTGTTGGAAATCATGCATGCTGATGCGTGTGATCCAATAAGAATTGAAGCGTGCGATGGATATCGCTATTTTCTCATCTTCACTGACGATTTGGGTAGACATAGGTATATCTACTTAATGAAGCACAAGTCTGAAATGTTTGAATAGTTCAAGCGATTTCAGAGTGAAGTTAAGAATCATCATAACAATAAGATCATGTTCCTACAATCTGATCAAAAGGGGATTTTCTGAGTTATGAGTTTGGCAATCACTTAAGACATTGTGGAATTGTTTCACAGTTGAAGCCACCTGGAACACCACAAGGTAATGGTGTGTCCGGACGTCGTAATCGAACACTATGAGATATGGTGCGATCTATGATGTCTCTTACCAGTCTACCGTTTTCATTTTGAGGTTATGCGTTAGAGACAGCTGCATTCACTTTAGATAGGACACCATCTAAGTCCGTTGAGACGATGTCGTATGAACATTGGTTTGGCAAGAAACCAAAGTTGTCACTTCTTAATGTTTGGGGCTGCGATGCTTAAGGCTTCAGCCGGAGAAGCTCGAACCCAAAGCGGACAAACACATCTTCATATGATACCCAAAGGTGATAGTAGGGTACACCTTCTATCTCAGATCCGAGGGAAAATTGTTTGTCGCTAAGAACGGGTCCTTTCTCGAGAAGGAGTTTCTCTCGAAAGAATTGAGTGAGAGGAAGATAGAACTTGATGAGGTTGTCGAACCTTTACTTCAACCAGAGAGTGATGCAACACAGAAAGATGTTTTTTGTGGCACCTACGTCTGTTGAAGAGGAAGTTAATGATAGTGATCATGAAGCTTCGGATCAAGTTGCTATCGAACCTCGTAGGTCGGCAAGGATATGTACTACTCCTGAGTGGTACGGTAATCCTGTCTTAGATATCATGTTGTTAGACAACAATGAACCTACGAGCTATGGAGAAGCGATGGTGGGCCCGTATTCCGACAAATGGTTAGAAGCCAGAAATCCGAGATAGGATCCATATATCAGAACAAAGTATGGACTTTGGTGGACTTGCCCGATGATCGGCAAGCCATTGAGACAAATGGATCTTTAAGAAGAAGACGGACGTGGGCGGTAATGTTACCATCTATGAAGCTCGACTTGTGGGAAAGAGTCTTTTCACAAGTTCAAGGAGTTGACTACGATGAGAATTTCTCACCCGTAGCGATGCTTAAGTCCGTCGGAATCATGTTAGCATTAGCTGTATTTTTTGATTATGAAATCTAATAGATGGATGTCAAAAACAAGTTTTCTTACCAGTTTTCGTAAGAAAGAGTTGTATGTGATACAATCAAAGTTTTGTCGATCCTAAGGATGCTAAAAGGTATGCTGGCTCCAGCGATCCTTCTATGGACTAGAGTAAGCATCTCAGAGTCAGAATATATGCTTTGATGGAGTGATCAAAGCTTTTAGGTTTATACAATGTTTTCTAGAAACTTGTATTTGCAAGAAAGTGAGTGGGAGCACTACAACATTTCTGATAAGTATATGTGGATGACATATTGTTGATCCGAAATAATGTAGAATTTCTGGAAAGCATAAATGATTGTTTGAAGGGTGTTTTTCAAAGGAAGACCTGGATAAAGCTGCTTACATATTGGGCATCAAGATCTATAGAGATAGATCAAAATGCCTGATGATACTTTCAAAGAACACACACCTTGACATGTTTTTCAAGGAGTTCAAAATAGATCAGTCAAAGAAGGGGTTCTTACCTGAGTTGTAAGGTGTGAAGTTGAGTAAGACTCAAAGCTTGACCACAGCAGAAGAAAGAAGAAGGACGAAGGTCGTCCCCTATGCTCTTGTCATAGGCTCTATACGGTATGCGATGCTGAAGTACCGCACCTAATGTGTGCCTTGCCATATGTCTGGCAAGAGGGTACAAAGGTGATCTAGGACTGGATCACCAGATAGCGGTCAAAATTTTCATTAGAGGAATAAGGAAATGTTTCTCGGTTATGGAGGTGATAAAGAGTTCGACGTAAAGAGTTACGTCGATGCAAGCTTAACACCTATCAGGATAGCTCTGAGTAGAGATACCGGATACGTATAATGGAGCAACAATTTTGAATAGCTCCAAGTGGAACGTGGTAGCAGCATCTACGATATGACATAAAGTTTTGCGAAATACATAGGGATCTGAATATGGCAAGACCCGTTGACTACAACCTCTCTCACAAGCATAACATGATCAAACCCAGAACTCTTTGAGTGTTTATCACATAGTGATGTGAACTAGATCATTGAGTCTAGTAGACTCTTGGATGTTGGTCACATGGCGATGTGACCTGTGTGTGTTAATCACATGGTGATGTGAACTAGATTATTGACTCTAGTGCAAGTGGGAGACTGTTGGAAATATGACCTAGAGGCAATAATAAATTAGTTATTATTATTATATTTCATTGTTCATGATAATCGTTTATTATCCATGCTAGAATTGTATTGATAGGAAACTCAGATACATGTGTGGATACATAGACAACACCATGTCCCTAGTAAGCCTCTAGTTGACTAGCTCGTTGATCAATAGATGGTTACAGTTTCCTGACCATGGACATTGGATGTCGTTGATAACGGGATCACATCATTAGAAGAACGATGTGATGGACAAGACCCAATCCTAAGCCTAGCACAAAGATCGTGTAGTTCGTATGCTAAAGCTTTTCTATTGTCAAGTATCATTTCCTTAGACCATGAGATTGTGCAACTCCCGGATACCGTAGGAGTGCTTTGGGTGTGCCAAATGTCACAACGTAACTGGGTGGCTATAAAGGTTCACTACAGGTATCTCCGAAAGTGTCTGTTGGGTTGGCACGAATCGAGACTGGGATTTGTCACTCCGTGTAAACGGAGAGGTATCTCTGGGCCCACTCGGCAGGACATCATCATAATGTGCACAATGTGACCAAGGAGTTGATCACGGGATGATGTGTTACGGAACGAGTAAAGAGACTTGTCGGTAACGAGATTGAACAAGGTATCGGGATACCGACGATCGAATCTCGGGCAAGTATCGTACCGATGGACAAAGGGAATTGTATACGGGATTGATTGAATCCTTGACATCGTGGTTCATCCGATGAGATCATCATGGAACATGTGGGAGCCAACATGGGTATGCAGATCCCGCTATTGGTTATTGGCCGAAGAGTTGTCTCGGTCATGTCTGCATGGTTCCCGAACCCGTAGGTCTACACACTTAAGGTTCGGTGACGCTAGAGTTGTTATGGGAAATAGTATATGGTTACCGAAGGTCGTTCGGAGTCTCGGATGAGATCCTGGACATGACGAGGAGCTCCGGAATGGTCCTGAGGTGAAGATCGGTATATTGGACGAAGGGTATTGGAGTCCGAAATTGTTCCGGGGGTACCAGGTGAGTGGATGTTATACGTGCATGCTGTAGGATAGTCCCAAATCTGCATGGTTGCACATGGGTGTTGGGGATCGTAGCAGAAATTCAAAATTTTCTAAGCATCACCAAGATCAATCTATGGAGTAATCTAGCAACGAGGGAAGGATAGTGCATCTACATACCCTTGTAGATCGCTAAGCGGAAGCGTTCAAGTTAGGATCCTAACATGAGCATGTAGCATGCAACATGCAACATGCAACATGAAACAAGGACATGATCCTAACATGAGCATGACATCAGTTAACATGATTCTAGCATTCATCACTCAACATGAACATGATTCTAGCATGAACACAGCTACTAGCATGTAGCACAAATGTAGCATGTAGTAGCACTCGCCCTAGCATGAACATGAATCTAGCATTAACATGAATCTAGCATGTAACACAGCTACTAGCATTCTAGCATGAACACAAGCAGCAGCACACGCACTGTACAAAACAAGAACAGATCAGTCTGATTGGATTCGATTGGGATCGCATCCAATCGGATCTGTTAGAATCCTATCAATCCTAGCACATGCCTAAGAAATTAATAGCTAGTCTACATCTAGGAGCAAGATTGTTGGGGATTTGGCTCACTGGAGCATGCGTAGCCGCGGCGAACCGAGGCCGGGGTGAAAACTCCGACGGGAACGATAGAGGTGGCGGAGCAGAGGACGAGCCGGCCCCGGCGACGGCCTGCGGCATCGGTCCCGTGCTGAACGCCACACTGGAGGTCGAGAAGGATGGTCCGCCGACCGGACAAAACCCTCGGATGGGGGTCAAGAAAACCCGCGAGGCCAATGGTGTCCCAACAAGGGGCAGCTCCGTCGACGGCGCCGGCGCCGAGCCCAGGACCACAAGGTCCGGAATCGGCGGCGGAGCAAGAGCACCCGACACCGCATTGGTCGGCGTCGGCGCTCGTGGAGGCTGGCAGCAGATGGGGGATGGCGCCCGCAGCGCTGAGGCCAGGTCGCGGCCCGAGTTCTGGAGCCTGGCCAGCCAACGCTCCTGGATGCTGGAGATGCGCTGGTCGACCAGGGTCAGAGGGCGGCGCGGCGGTGCGCGTGGCGAAGCCATCGAAGTAGAGGAGAGGAGAGGAAGGGGCGGTGAGGGAGAGAGAGGGAGCGGTGGGAACAGTGCGCCTGAGCGGTGATAGGAGAGTGGGGGCGAGTAATGAGACGTCGCCTCCGTCTCCCGCGTTGCCCAAGGCGTGCAACTGCCCCGCACGCACGGCCGCGCCCGGCTTGGCTCGCGAGAAACTGCCGATTCAGCAGTTCCCGTCGGGCCAGGCTGCGGGCTGCTTTGAGGTTCATGCGGGCCTCAAACCACATGCAGCCCAGCCAACCAAACGGGCCGCGCACATCCCGCGCGGGCTTGGTTGGGCTGCATGCGGGCAACCAAACACGCCCTTGAGGCATTGATAAGTTGCAAGAATTGCAGAGTGCCCACTAACAATACTAGCATACTGAAAGTGCGTTATATCGACTAGAGGGGGGTGAATAGGTGATTTTTATGAAAGTCTTCAAAACGTGGAAGTTATGAAGACAAATAGTAGAGATAAGCCTATCACTATGCAGCGGAAGTTAGATTACACTAGGCAAGCCATGGTCAAGTATTCAATAGAGTGAAAGCACAATGACAAGTAGCTGCAGTGTAATAAGGATCAGGTAGGACGAAGTTATGAAGCCAAACAAATCATACAGTTATGTTGTGAAGACAAAAGGTATAGCAAGCATGCACTGGCTTCACAATGAGTAACAATAAGTAAAAGGAAGTGAAGATGAAACCAGTGACTCGTTGAAGACAATGGTGTGTTGGACCAGTTCCAGTTGCTGTGACAACTGTACGTCTGGTTGGAGCGGCTAGGTATTTAAACCTTAGGACACACAGTCCCGGACACCCAGTCCTGAACACGCAGCTCAGGACACCAAGTCCTCACCGTATTCTCCTTGAGCTAAGGTCACTTAGTCCTCGCCCAATCACTCTGGTAAGTCTTCAAGGTAGACTCCCAAACCTTCACAGACTTCGTTCACTGGCAATCCACAATGTCTCTTGGATGCTCTGAACGCGACGCCTAACCGTCTGGGGATGCACAGTCCTCAAGTGTAATAAGTCTTCAGATCACACAGACAAGAAGACTTAAGTGATGCCCAATGTTCTCTGGCTCTGGGTGGTTAGGGCTTTTCTCCTCGCTAGGAATTTTCTCTCAAAGGCTTCGAGGTGGGTTGCTCTCAAACGACAAAAGCCGTGCACTGAAATCTGAGCAGCCAACCGTTTATGGTTGTAGGGGGTGGGCTATTTATAGCCACTTGGCAACCCGACCTGATTTGTCCGAAATGACCCTGGGTCACTAAGGAACTGACACGTGTCTCAACGGTCAGATTTCAAACTCTCATGGCAACTTTACTTGGGCTACAAGCAAAGCTGACTTGTCCGGCTCTGGACAAGATTCGCTCTCATTGTCTTCACTCGAAGACATAGGTTTTTGGTTTAGGCATCACTTCAGTCATTCTGACTGGTTCTCCTGGACCCCACTTAACAGTACGGTGGTTCCTATGACTCAACACAAAAGAAAAAGAACTACGAAAGATCTAAGTCTTCGAGCTCCATAGGCTTCATAACGTGTCTTCTTTTGTCATAGTCTTCAATGTGAATATCTTCATATACCACCTTTGGCTTCAATGTCTTCATACATTTTTAGGGGTCATCTCTGGTAGTAAAACCGAATCAATGAGGGACTTCTACCTGTGTTATCCTGCAATTCTCACAAACACATTAGTCCCTCAACTAGGTTTGTCGTCAATACTCCAAAACCAACTAGGGGTGGCACTAGATGCACTTACAATCTCCCCCTTTTTGGTGATTGATGACAAACTAGTTGAAGTTTTCAACGGGGAATATAGTCTGTGAAATTGTAAAGGATAAGGAATTGTCTTCATAAGTTGCAAGGGCTCCCCCTGAAGATGTGCATATAAGTTAATTTGCTTTTGGAATGCAAATGCACATGGCAGGTTGTACTTGTGGAGATCCACTTCAGCTTATGATGACAATCCACTATGCATGTGAAAGTATATGAAGATAATGACATGCATAATGGAAAATGGACGTCTGCAGAATGAGATAAGTGCGGAATTTATCTTCGCACATGCGGAATTTATCTTCGCAAACAGGGTGGCAAACAAGTAGCAGACGACCATCGAGTTTTAGTGTTACAACTCAAAGAACCAAATGAAGCAAAAACGAGAGTTGTAAGCACGAAGCAAAATATAGCAAAACATAAAGCACCCGCCCATATGGACCCGCTTGAAGACTATCAACCCATATGCTTCTCCCCCTTTTGTCAGCAAGGACCAAAAAGGTTTGAAGACATAGAGTGTCTACTCGTTCCCAGGAGCAGCAGGGTCGTTGGAGGTGTTTGGCGGTGCAGAAGAGCTTGGAGGTGCTGAAGCAGGTGGCGGTGATGTAGCATCGTCTTCTTCATCAATGATTCTGGCAGTGACTGTGGCAGCAGATGAAGAAAACTCAGAGTCTTCAAGTGATGGTGTGTTGCGCATCACAGCCCTTCTAGGAGGTGTGGTGTCAAACTTGAATCGCTCAGTGAAGCCATCCTCTTCAAGTTCAGCTTCAGTACACATCATTGATAGCCCTTTCCATGTACGACGACAGGTTTCATGAGTGACGAAAGCATTCTTGGTGGCAAGATTTCGAAGACGATTAACATCCACCAAGAGGCTTTTCATCTGACGCTTTAGCCAGTCGTGATGCCTATCTTGTTTTTGATGAAGGGCCACAAGAAGCTCTCGGTTATTGAGAACACGAGCGCGCTTCTTGGGTCTTGAAGCAGTTGCACTATCAGTGGCTTCAGTTGAAGCAGGGTGTGGCGCACGTGTAGTGCCAGCCAAAGGATACACCCTGGAGATGGCTTCAACACCTTCATCGTTCTGAGTGAAGCTCTGGTGTTCTGCATTCTGAAGACTCAAAGGTTGCTTGGCAGGCTCAGGATATATAGCTTCAGCAGAGGTATCCACATCTGGCAAGAAGATCCGATGGTTGCGGGCTGAGGGCTGATATGAGATCGCAGAGTGAAGCTTGATCAGTCTCATTACCCAAGGAGCATAGAACTTTAAACCAAACAGATCTGAGCCTGATGCAGCGAGTTGGCGTATGAAGAAATCCTGTGCGTTGAAGCATTTGCCATGAAGGATACAGAATATCAGAGTCTTCATTGCACCCTCGATCTTGGCATTTGGAGAGTGCCCTTTAATAGGCCAGAGAGTCCGCCGGATAATGTGATAGATGGTTCTGGGCAGGTACTCAAAGTCTTCAACGAAGAACTCTGTTGGATAAGGAGCATCGTGGGGCAATGGCTTCATCATGGAGAGCATCTGACTCATATTTGGTTCAGGCCTCTGGAATATGCTCTCAAGAGCTTCAGTGTGTAGTGGACAGCCTTCCTCGAAGAGTTCGCCAGGAGTGGGCAGGCCGGTGAGCTCAATGATATCGAATGCATTGGCTTCGTGATGGACATTGCCGGTCATCCACTCCAGGGCCCAAGTCTTCGGATCTCTGTTGTATCCTTTGATGTGTAGGGTGGCATAGAATTGCAACAGAAGCTCTTCATTCCAGTGCTCTTCATCAGTTATAAACTGCAGCAGACCCACTTGCTTGAAGCAATCCAGCGCTTCCTCTAAGCAGGGCAGACCAGCAATGGCTTCAACATCAAGGCGCTTGTGCGGGAAGATGCGACCTTGGTTGTATAGGATGCATGAATAGTAGCTGCGCTGAGGATAGCTCCAGAACCTATCTGATGAAATCCTTTCCCTTGAATAGGGGTTCTTGGAGCTGTTGAAGAACGTATTGTCTGCCTTGAAGCTATTGATGTCAAAGGAGCCAGGTGCTGATGCAGGACCTGGGAACCTTGGCAGCCTTGGGACTGGCTTCTGGACATGAGGCCTGTGCTCAACATGGTAATCAAATTGAGGACCTGCAGCAGACTCAGGAACAGAAGTGTCTGGATCAGTAGCTTCGCTGTCTGCTGAAGCTTTTGGTGGGGAGGGCTCCACATTGGCTTCAGTGTTGGTTGTGGCAGCCTCAACATTTTCAGCCTCCGCTTGACTAGCTGGAGGGTCAGTCACAAGCACGTTCTCCTGGAGAACTGCTTCTTGGTGGAGCATGGGAGTGGGCTCTTGTGGTGCTTCTTCTGCGGCTGATGCAGCCGGAATGTCTTCAGCATAGACTTGAGGCCTTGGACCTTTGCGAAGCCTGCGGAATGCAAACGATGCCTGTGGGGTTGGAGTGGGCTGGGCCTCATTGTCTTCTTCCTCTTGAGGGCGATCCGCCCATGATGCATCTTGTGCAATTGGCGTCAGAGGACGACCAATGCTGATGAGCTCGCTTTGTTCATACTGAGGAAGGGCTGCATCATCTTGTACATTGTCCTGATGACCAATGTCTTCAGCAGCAATGGGGTCGGCTGCTGGTATGTCTTCAGCTTCAGGAGCCTCTGTGAAAGCAGGCTCATGAACTTTTAGTTGTCGGTCTGCGTTGGGGTGAACCATAGAAATTGGTTCAACTATCAAGGGCTCTGTGGGAGCAGCCCGAGATTCTTGATCTTTCGCTTCTTCTTGCTAGGGGCAGTAGGAGAGGCTTCAGAGCTTTTCCTTTTCCTGGCTTCAGCCTAAGCAGTTCTTGTCTTCTTGAGCTCTGAAGCTGTTGACCGGCTCTTTGGCTTCGAGCCAGTCGTTGCAGTTGGGAAGACAATCGGAACTGCTTCTTGCCTAGGTGCCTCTGGTTCAGCCATAGCAGGCTTCTTCTTCTTCTTCGCGGCCATCTTGGGGTCGATGCCAGGACGCCCAAGTGCCTTGCACTTCTCAGCTTCATTGTAGGCTTGTACACATCTTTCAGCCAGAGACTTCATCCGCTCACGTGAGCCCTGAGCTTCTGCATGCTTCTTCAGAAAATTTTTCTTGAGCTCATGCAAGATGGTCTTGAAGCTCTTCACTTCTTGCACGCTGAGCTTGGCCATATTCTTCTTGAACTGAGCCTTTTCATGATCAATTTTCTGCTTCAGTTCAACAATGCGCTGGGCAATGGCAAGTTCTGAAGCAATTGCGCCTTGGAAGGCGACGCTGAGGCCAACAGGCAGCTGCAGATCTTCGAAGCTGATGTTTGGTGTGGCAAACCATTCGTCGATGAAGTTGTGGATGATGGCGACATCAAAGAGAGGCAAATTGTTGAAGATTTCAGCTTCTTCTTTGCTCTTGATGAGCTGCTCTAGAGCGTCATCTCCAAGATCTTCATCACTTGACAGATCAATGGCTTCGCTGCGCAGAATGGCAGCAGCTGTGAGCTCTTTGCCGGTGTGTGGCTGAGGCACCTTGGCCTTCTGGGGCTTGGAGACGCGGGATACGTCTTCAGACTGCACACTGTCTTCAGGAGGTGCAGTTGCCAATGGCTTCGCCCTTGAGATTTTTGATGAAGGGGCCGGCTTTGAAGCTTTTGGCTTCTTCGACTGCTTTGGCTTCGGTACAGCAGGAGCTTCATCAGACTCAGAGTCAGCTGGAGGGTCATTCACGGCAGTCCCTTGGACTAAGATGCGGGTGATGAGGCCCTCAAGATTGGCATACGGACCGATGATATTGGGTTCTGCGTAGCGTGTGCCATCTGCCCTTGGTGCTGAGGGACCAGGGTTGAAGTCTAACCCCAACTTCTTCTTGTTCTGCTTCGCTGATTGTTGGGCAAACTGGAAGTTGCGCTTGAATAGATTGTCGTCACGACACCAGAGTAGTGACGACGGATGTGCATCATCAGGCTGTGGCCCACGAACCATGCATGGATAGAAGCTTTGGGCAATAGCTTCATCTCTGGACCTGGGTACAAGGTTTTTGTATAAGATGTCTCCCCACGGTCTTTTGATGGCACTTTTCTCAGCATACTCTTGGGTTGTGAAGCGGTATTTGAACCATTGTTCAGCCCAATAGCGTCGAATCCATTGGATTCGGGTCTTGCGCTGCCCATAATTCTCTTCAGGATCTGTTTTATACATTTCTGCCAGGTCTTCAGGCAGATCTTTGGAAGTTCCTTCACGTCGCTGTCTGCCCCCCTTCCTTGCTGCTGCTTCTGAAGCCATAAACTTTAACTTGAAAGGCTTCAAAACTTTCAAAGGCTTCAAAGGCTTTCTTTTGCTGGACCAACAGGAACTGGCTTCAGGAGAATTTATGTGATGCTGTAGGAATTCTGCAAATGAATGCAGACTATGAGAACCGAAGGATTCTCCCACGGACATGTACCTGTGACAGCATTAAGGTGCGAGGGAAGGGGAAGAGGTCATATGCATTCTCAGAAGGTTTTGAAGATTAATCAGTTTAGAAGACATTGACCTCATCGTGCGAAGACATTCACTCATAGATAAGAAGTTGGTTCCAGATTTGTACGAACCCACAGATCAGTACAAGTGAGGAATCTAACTACTTCATGAAGCACAAGTGAATATACTAGGCATGTTATGAGATGCAGATTGAGAGATCTAACTTGTGTGAAGATAAACTTCTTATGGTAGAAAGTGACAGAACCATGAGATCAAAAGGGGCTGTAAAAAGAAGTTTTATTTACCACACTTGGAACTGCTAGACGGAAGTGGGAGATGATGCCGAGCAGTTCAGTCCTCCGTGCCCTAACTTGGCGACGGAAGACACCTACGGCGACGGCGGAGAGAACGATGTCCGCGGTCGGCGTGAGGACGGCGTCGGAGAGGTTGCGGCAGCGAAGCGCTTCGTCGCCGGCGTCGTCGAGAGCTAGCGGTGGTGCTAGGGTTCGTGCGAGGGTGGAAGAAGGAGATAATGACCACGGTAAGTGTGAATTTATAGGCACAGGGGCGGCACTGTGCTATTACACAAGTGCCCCTGGCGATTCGCATCTGAGGAACGCGTGGCCTGTTTGCGGAAGTTTGGGGTTTGTTCCACGTCCCACGCACGCCTGGATTGTTGGGCGGTCGTTCCTGCTTCTCCGGATTTCAAGTGGAATAATGAGCATTGAAAACGGACCTTAATGGTTGTCTTTGTGTCTTCTGCTGACAAGGACGCAGAGAAGACATTCGACAGTTTCAATAGAATGCATATGACTTGGAGAGATAGAGTTTGAGATCGAAAGCATAGAGAAGTTTGGGGTCCGATCACATTCACTTAGTTCAAAAGATTCAACAAGAAGACATAGCTATAAGTGAATGCTATAGAGGACAGAACACTAGTATATATATATATATATATATATATATATATATATATATATATATATAATCAACATAGTGAAGATAATCATGAAGACATGTTGAGCTTGAAGCCAAACCAAATGTGAAGACATAGCAAGGTAACGCCATGAGTGAAACACTTCAAAATAGAACATTTGGTGGTGGCGTTACCCACCGTATAGGAAGTATTAGACCCAGACACGGCGCACAATTATCGTGGCGCTCCGAAGTCAAATTCCACATTAATGTATTCACACTTAGAATGTATGTCTTCATTGATTGAAGATATACTTTACTTAGTGTGTTGCACATCTAAGTCATCAATATGCATAAGGGTTAGGATGTGTGCCTGATCACAGGACATTTGAGGATTCCAGGATATTTAGCTCACACCGTAACTTGCAAAACCTCTTCTCATCCAAGGGCTTGGTGAAGATATCTGCCAATTGCTCTTCAGTGTTGACGTGTATGATATCAATGTCTTCCTTCACAACATGATCTCTGAGAAAGTGATGACGAATTTCAATGTGCTTTGTCTTCGAGTGCTGAACTGGGTTGTTGGCAATCTTGATGGCGCTTTCGTTGTCGCAGTAAAGTGGCACTTGCTTCAGATGAATGCCATAGTCCTTGAGTGTTTGCTTCATCCACAGAAGCTGAGCGCAGCAAGATCCAGCAGCAATGTATTCAGATTCAGCAGTGGAGAGAGATACACAGTTCTGCTTCTTTGAAGACCAACATACAAGTGATCGTCCCAGAAAGTGACATGTGCCTGATGTAGACTTGCGATCAACTTTGTCACCAGCATAATCAGCATCCGAGAATCCAACCAAATCAAACTCTGAGCCCTTTGGATACCATAATCCTAGAGTTGGGGTGTGAGCCAAATATCGAAGAATTCGCTTCACAGCTAAGTGATGCGACTCCTTTGGTGCCGCTTGAAATCGAGCACACATGCAAACACTAAGCATAATATCTGGCCTAGATGCACATAAATAAAGCAAAGAACCAATCATGGAGCGGTATACCTTTTGATCGAACTCTTTACCATTGTCGTCAGGACCTAGATGATGTTTGGCTGGCATTGGTGTTGTGAAGCCTTTGCAGTCTTGCATACCGAACTTCTTCAGGCAATCTTTGAGATACTTCTCTTGAGATATGAAGATGCCATTGCGTTGTTGTCGTATTTGAAGACCAAGGAAGAACTTCAGCTCCCCCATCATGGACATCTGATATTGCTCTTGCATCATATATCCAAACTCTTCACTGTACTTCTGATTGGTGCAGCCGAAGATAATGTCATCCACATATATTTGGCACACAAACAGTTCACCATCATATGTCTTCGTGAAAAGAGTGGGATCCAGGGAACCAGGTATGAAGCCTTTGCTCTTCAGGAAGTATTTGAGTGTGTCATACCAGGCCCTAGGGGCTTGTTTGAGGCCATACAGTGCCTTGTTGAGCTTGTATACCATGTCAGGATGTTTTGGATTTTCAAAGCCAGGCGGTTGTGCAACATACACTTCTTCTTCAATCTTGCCATTGAGAAAGGCACTTTTCACATCCATTTGATATAGAAGTATGTTATGATGATTTGCATAGGCCAGCAGTATGCGTATGGCTTCAAGCCTAGCCACAGGAGCAAATGTTTCATCGAAGTCAATGCCTTCCACTTGAGTATATCCTTGAGCAACGAGACGAGCTTTGTTTCTGACAACTTGACCATGCTCATCTTGTTTGTTGCGGTATATCCATTTGGTGCCTATTATGTTGTGCTTCCGTGGATCAGGACGCTTAACCAGTTCCCATACATTATTCAGCTCAAACTGTTGAAGCTCTTCTTGCATAGCTTGAATCCATTCAGGTTCCATGAAGGCTTCTTCAACTTTCTTGGGTTCTGATATTGAGACGAATGCGAAGTGCCCACAGAAATTTGCTAGCTGAGTTGCCCTTGAACGAGTGAGTGGACCAGGTGCATTGATGCTGTCAATTATTCTGTCAATCTGCACTTCATTGGCAACACGAGGATGTACAGGGCGAAGACTTTGCTCTTGCTGATCTGTGTTGTTGTTGGGAGGAATGTCTTCAGGCTGAGCATTGTCTTCATGTTGATCAGGTGCTGAGATGATAAGTTCTTCTTCAGGATGAGCTTCAGAAGGTATAATCTCTCCAGTTCCCATTAGCTTGATTGATTCACTAGCTGGAATCTCATCTAGCACATTTGGCAGTTGCTCTCTTTGTGAACCATTTGTCTCATCGAACCGCACATCCACTGTTTCAACCACTTTGTAATGAAAGAGATTGAAGACTCTGTAGGAGTGCGAATCCTTTCCATATCCAAGCATAAAGCCCTCATGTGCTTTTGGTGCAAATTTGAGGTGTGGTGTGGGTCCTTGATCCAGCACCTTGCGCCAAATACTCTGAAGTAACTGACATTTGGCTTCTTGCCAGTTAGGAGTTCATAAGATGTCTTGTTCAGAAGCTTGTGAAGATAAACACGATTGATTGTATGGCATGCAGTGTCAATGGCTTCAGTCCAGAATTTTCTTGGAGTCTTGTATTCATCTAGCATTGTTCTGGCCATCTCAATGAGTGTTCTGTTCTTGCGTTCGACGACGCCATTCTGCTGTGGCGTGTACGGAGCTGAGAATTCATGTGTGATGCCCAAGGTATCAAGATATGTATCAAGGCCAGTGTTCTTGAATTCAGTGCCATTGTCACTTCTGATGTGTTTTATCTTGGCGCCAAAATTGTTCATAGCACGATTGGCGAAGCGTCTGAAGACATCCTGCACTTCAGTCTTGTAAAGGATTATGTGCACCCAAGTATATCTAGAGTAATCATCAACAATGACGAAGCCATAGAGGCAAGCAGTAGTAGTAAAAGTTGAGTAGTGAGTGGGGCCGAAAAGATCCATGTGAAGCAGTTCGAAGGGTTGAGTAGTAGTCATGATTGTCTTCGAAGGATGTTTTGCCCTTGTCATCTTCCCTGCTTCACAGGCACCGCATAAGTGATCTTTCTTGAACTTGACGCCCTCGATGCCTATGACATGCTTCTTCTTCGCAAGGGTGTGGAGGTTCCTCATGCCAGCATGCCCAAGCCTCCGATGCCAAAGCCAGCATTCTGAAGCTTTTGCAAGAAGACATACTGCAAGTTGTGGCCCTGCTGAGAAATCTACCACGTACAGATCATCTTTTCGATACCCTTCAAACACTAGAGACTTGTCAGATTCCATTAGTACTAGGCAACGATATTTTCCAAACATTACGATCATGTTCAAATCGCAAAGCATTGAGACAGACATTAAGTTGAAGCCAAGGGATTCAACAAGCATGACTTTATCCATGTGTTGATCCTTTGAGATTGCAACTCTACCTAGACCCAATACCTTACTTTTACCAGTGTCAGCAAATGTGATGTGGCTCTTGTCGGATGGACGTAAGGTTGAGTCCATAAGAAGGCTTCTTTTGCCAGTCATGTGATTTGTACACCCACTGTCAATAATCCATTCTGAAGACTTTGAAGACGCTGGTGTCGTACCCTACAGTGCAGTTAGGGGGATAGGCTTCACGAAGAGAATTGTGAAGCAAAAACATTTGACGAACCAGTGGGTTATGAAAACTTAGATCCAGATTAGGACTAATAGGGAGAGTAGCATGCGATTCAGGAACGAAGTACATAATGATGCCATTCGGGCATTTTATCTTGCGCCCTACAAGATTTTTAAGGTCCCCAGCAATAGCGTCAGAAGATTTTGTTTTTCTGCTGGAGACCTTTCCCTGCAAAAGAGAGTTAAGCTTTCTTAACCACCCACATCTTTAAGGGTGGCTTAGAAGCAATAAGTCTAAGTGCAGCATCTGAGAATTTTGGCTTTGAAGCCTTAGCAAACAGTCTTGCAGGTGGACAATAATACTCATAGGAATAAGCAGAACAATTTTTGGTCATATGAACATGACGGTTCGATGAACCGCTCTCATATTCATATGCCTGAGTATGGTTTCCCTGCAAAACATCTGCGTTAGTGTGACTCAGGTGAGTCCTCTGTTTGTATGAGGCCTTTGGACGGTATGAAGCCTTTGGTCTGAGATTTGTCTTCTTCAAGTGAGGTGTCATGAAGACATTCACACGAAGATTTTCCAGACACTTTTTCGGAACCCAGATCTTCTTCATAGGCGGTCCATTCCTGTAGTTAGTACCAGTGTACCTGGCAAACACTTCACCATTCTGATTCTCAAACAGTTTATAGTTTGCATCAAAGGATTCATCAATAATAATGGGGTTAGCACATGTGAAGCCAGATAAATTGGATGGATCTGCTGAAGGTTCCTTTGCAGCAACCCATGTGGTTTTGGGGTACTGCTGAGGTTTCCAGTAAGAGCCATCTGCATTTATTTTCCTTACGAACCCAACACCCTCTTTCCTAGGGTTTCGGTTCAGAATCTGCTTCTTGAGGACATCACATAATGTCTGATGTCCTTTAAGACTTTTGTACATCCCTGTTTCAAGCAATGTCTTCAACCTAGCATTCTCATCAGCAATATCAGTGGTATCCTCAGCAGAGGGGTTAGTTACCACATCAACAGTTGAAGATATTGCAACAGCAGTAGTAGTGGAACATTCAGCAACAGAAGTAGCATTATCACGCTCAATGCATTTAAGACATGGTGGTTCAAATCCTTGTTGAGCGGAACTGATCTGTTCGGCGTGAAGTGATTCATTTTCCTTTTGAAGATCTTCATGAGCCGCTCTCAATTTCTCAAGTTCTTGCTTCCTTTGAAGATAATCATAGGAAAGCTTTTCATGAGTTGTTGAGAGAGTATCAAGACGATCTTCAAGTTCCTGATACTTAACGTGAAGATTTTTTATGCCTTCAATTAAGGATTCAGATCGAGTCATTTCAGCACCCAACAGATCATCGCTTCTGTCTAACAGTTTTTGAATATGTTCCATAGCTTTCTGTTGTTCAGTTGCAATTTTAGCAAGTGTTTTGTAGCTGGGTTTTGAATCACAGTCAGAGTCATCGTCACTAGATGTTTGATAGCGAGTAGTGCGTGTGTTTACCTTGGCACCATGTGCCATGAAGCAGTAGGTAGGAGTGGAGTCGTTCTTGTCATTTGCATCAGTGTCGATGATGAAGTCATTGTCTTCAGTCTTGAAGATGGACTTGGCGACGTATGCTGTAGCCAGACTCGCAATGCCAGAATCAGACTCCTCCTCAGATTCCACCTCTGCCTCCTCAGAAGCGGACTCCTCCTCTGAATCCATTTCCTTGCCAACAAACGCACGTGCCATGCCAGATGAGCTCTTCTTGTGTGATGAAGACTTTGAGGAAGACTTGGAAGAAGACTTTGAGTATTTCTTCTTCTTCTTGTCGTCAGAATCATATTCCTTGCTCTTCTTCTTCCTTCTGTTCTCATTGTCCCACTGTGGACACTCAGAGATGAAGTGTCCAGTTTTCTTGCACTTGTGACATGTTTTCTTCTTGTAGTCATGAGCAGAATCTTCATCATTCCTTGAGCTTGATCGTGAAGATTTTCTGAAGCCTTTCTTCTTGGTGAATTTTTGGAACTTCTTCACTAGCATTGCAAGTTCCCTTCCAATGTCTTCAGGATCATCAGAACTGCTGTCAGAATCTTCTTCAGATGAGGAAACAGCTTTTGCCTTCAAGGCACGAGTTCGCCCATAGTTTGGACCGTAGATATCTCTTTTCTCAGAAAGCTGGAACTCATGTGTGTTGAGCCTCTCAAGTATGTCACACAGATCGAGTGTCTTGAAATCATGACGTTCTTGAATCATCAGGGCTAGGATGTCAAACGAACTATCAAGTGATCTCAGCAGCGTCTTGACGATTTCATGTTTGGTGATCTCAGTGGCGCCGAGGGCTTGAAGTTCATTTGTGATGTCAGTGAGCCAGTCAAATGTGTGCTGGACATTCTCATTGTCATTTCGCTTGAAGCGGTTGAAGAGGTTGCGAAGAACACAGATTCTTTGATCTCTCTGGGTTGAGATGCCTTCATTGACCTTGGAGAGCCAGTCCCAGACCAGCTTGGGTGTGTTCAAGGCACTCACACGGCCATACTGTCCTTTTGTTAGATGACCACAGATGATATTTCTGGCAGTAGAGTCCAGTTGAGTGAACTTCTTGACATCAGCAGTAGTGACACCTTCTCCAGCCTTGGGAACGCCGTTCTCGACGACATACCATAGGTCGACGTCAATGGCTTCGAGATGCATGCGCATCTTATTCTTCCAGTAGGGATATTCAGTTCCATCAAAGACGGGGCACGCAGCGGAGACTTTGATTATCCCTGCAGTCGACATAGCTAAAACTCCAGGTGGTTAAACCGAATCACACAGAACAAGGGAGCACCTTGCTCTGATACCAATTGTAAGTGCGTATATCGACTAGAGGGGGGGTGAATAGGCGATTTTTATGAAAGTCTTCAAAACGTGGAAGTTATGAAGACAAACAGTAGAGATAAGCCTATCACTATGCAGCGGAAGTTAGATTACACTAGGCAAGCCATGGTCAAGTATTCAATAGAGTGAAAGCACAATGACAAGTAGGTGCAGTGTAATAAGGATCAGGTAGGAAGAAGTCATGAAGCCAAACAAATCATACAGTTACATTGTGAAGACAAAAGGTATAGCAAGCATGCACTGGCTTCACAATGAGTAACAGTAAGTAAAAGGAAGTGAAGATGAAACCAGTGACTCGTTGAAGACAATGATGTGTTGGACCAGTTCTAGTTGCTGTGACAACTGTACGTCTGGTTGGAGCGGCTAGGTATTTAAACCTTAGGACACACGGTCCCGGACACCCAGTCCTGAACACGCAGCTCAGGACACCAAGTCCTCACCGTATTCTCCTTGAGCTAAGGTCACTTAGTCCTCGCCCAATCACTCTGGTAAGTCTTCAAGGTAGACTCCCAAACCTTCACAGACTTCGTTCACTGGCAATCCACAATGTCTCTTGGATGCTCTGAATGTGACGCCTAACCGTCTGGGGATGCACAGTCCTCAAGTGTAATAAGTCTTCAGATCACACAGACAAGAAGACTTAAGTGATGCCCAATGTTCTCTGGCTCTGGGTGGTTAGGGCTTTTCTCCTTGCTAGGAATTTTTTCTCAAAGGCTTCGAGGTGGGTTGCTCTCAAACGACAAAAGTCGTGCACTAAAATCTGAGCAGCCAACCGTTTATGGTTGTAGGGGGTGGACTATTTATAGCCACTTGGCAACCCGACCCGATTTGTACGAAATGACCCTGGGTCACTAAGGAACTGACACGTGTCTCAACGGTCAGATTTCAAACTCTCATGGCAACTTTACTTGGGCTACAAGCAAAGCTGACTTGTCCGGCTCTGGACAAGATTCATTCTCATTGTCTTCACTCGAAGACATAGGTTTTTGGTTTAGGCATCACTTCAGTCATTCTGACTGGTTCTCCTGGACCCCACTTAACAGTACGGTGGTTCCTATGACTCAACACAAAAGAAAAAGAACTACGAAAGATCTAAGTCTTCGAGCTCCATAGGCTTCATAACGTGTCTTCTTTTGTCATAGTCTTCAATGTGAATATCTTCATATACCACCTTTGGCTTCAATGTCTTCATACATTTTTAGGGGTCATCTCTGGTAGTAACACCGAATCAATGAGGGACTTCTACCTGTGTTATCCTACAATTCTCACAAACACATTAGTCCCTCAACTAGGTTTGTCGTCAATACTCCAAAACCAACTAGGGGTGGCACTAGATGCACTTGCACATACAAATAATATACTAGTACCTCCGTCCTGATTTATAACTCTCATTTGTATTTTATACCAAAATTTGACTATACATTTAACTAACAAAACATTAATGCATATTATAAAAAATTATATGGCAGTTTTCAATTATATTAATTTTTATGACATGCTTTAATATTTTATTAGTTAAATTTAAAGTCAAATTTTGGCACAGAATACAAAGGGACTAATAAACCAGGACGAAGGTAGTAGCAATTTGGTGCACAGTCTTGTGTTCTGTGCCACATAGACTTAACCGCAACACTTGGCGGAAATCTGTAAGCACGAAGGGTGAGTTTGGTTGCCCGCATCGAGCTCAATCAGTCCCGCGCGATACAGCATCTTTTTGGACTCCAGTTGTTTGGTTTCTTGCATATCTTAAAGCACCCATGGGCTGGCCCATTGAAAACGGCCAAATCGGCAGTTTCTTGAGAGCCAGGCCGCAGCGATGCTTCAGAGGCGTACGTGGGTGGCTCTTTGGAAACATGGCTGCAGTTAATCCCTCATACTCAATCCTATCAATCCCCTCTCTCTCTCTCTCTCCCTCTGCTCTAGTCGATCCCGTCGGCTGCGGTGCCGCCCTCGTCCGTGGGGTCGCCGGCGTTGTTGATCAAGAGGCGCCTTCTTCCAACGGTGGGGCCGACCACTTCTCCGCCAGTGTGCCCGTCGACCGCCGGTGTCCCCAGGCTTCCCGCGGGCCCAGGCTCGCCGCCTCGGTTGCGGCTGTGGTGCCCCGACTCTAGAGGCCAAGAACCGCGGCGACGAAGGCCCCCGCCCTTCTGCTCGTGGCGAGCCCCAGCGGTTCCTGCCTACAACCGCGAGCCCCGGGCTCGCTCCCTCCACCTTTCATGCGCTCCAAGGCTGCGCCGACTGTGGCGCTCCGGTCCAAGAAGTTGGCGACTTTGTCGCGCTCCACGATGGCGCCGACAGTGGCACTCCGGTCCAAGAAGCCGGCGACTTCGTCGCGCTCCAGGACGCCGCCTACCGTGGCGCTCTAGTCCAAGAAGCCGGTGCCTTAGTCGCGCTCCAGGACACGACAAACCGTCGCGCTCCAGGACGCCGCAGACCATCGCGCTCCAGGACGCCGCTGACCGTGCCGCTCCGATGCAACAAGGCGACGCCTTCGTCGCTCTCCAGGATGTTGCTCGTGGCCTTGTTGGTCTCCTCCAGGGCCCAGCGAGCCCCCCAGCAATGCCCACGAGACCAACCAGACGAGCTCCAGGAGCCGCGTCGCGAAGCATCGCCTAGGCGAGCCTCGACCTGGTGAGCCGCACCGCGTCTGGGAGCCTCAGCACGAGGAACAACTCCGTGGGCGATGTGAGGAGCGGTGAGGCCCTTCGTAGATTTCAGCAAAAGATATTTTTTGACGAAAAGATGGCCCTAGGGCCGTATTTCATTGATTAATCAGGAGAGGCAAAATACAAAGTCTGAGAGACAAGAAGAAGGTGGAGCTGGCACCCAGCAACAAACAAGGGGGAAAACCCAGTAAGAAACAAGGGGAAAATCAAGGTGGTTCAAATATTCTGTCGAGCAAGCTAAGCCCAGCCGTTGACCAACATCTTGCCTCATCCATGATTCGTCCCATGAGTTGTGGAGCGGAGCATATGTCATCATTTAACACACGGTTGTTTCGTTCCTTCCATATCATTCAGGAGACCAAGCAAATGACTGACTTCCATTCTTTTATCTTATTAGCTGGGAGCAACTGCAGTTGCATCATCCAATTGTTTTTGAGAGGAAGGCATTATTGATGGGAGTTCACCATTGGTGCAAGGTTGAGAAAAGGGCGCCAAGCTTGCTGATGATCATCATCCAGAGCTGCTTGGAGAAACTGCAATCTGCGAGCAAATGGGTGGCCGTCTCCGGCGTAGCACAGCAAAGCGAGCAAAATGGGTTGTGTGGGATGCCCTCGATAGCCAGGTTGTCAGGCGCCGCCCTGGTGGACCGTATGAGTGCTCTATCGTCTGACCGCACGGCTCCTTCGAATTGGCATAGGTACGCCGACTTGGCGGTGTAGTTGCCACCCGCGGTCCAGCGCCAAGTCACCGTGTCCTCCACTTCATCATTGAAACTGATACCCGCCGCTATCTCTGATAGGCAACGGAGCTGTCTGAGCACCAGCGCAGATGGATTGGGCTTAACAAGGCGAAAGTCAGCAAAAGATATGAACACAAATGACAACGTTGAAACGCGAAAGTCAGCATGATCTTTTCAGCGAAATGGCAAATTGTCAAATGAACACCAGTGTTGGCCCATGTGACCGATCGACAACGCTCTTGACATATACTACTCACCCCCACAAGACCGACGCGCCTTGGCCCGGTGCGAGAGGGTAGATGGCCCTATCCAACAACACTTGGGTGCACGAGAGATTTGCGGCGAGGTCTGGTGGTTCCTTCTTGAGACGCGAGCTCGCTCTTCCTGACAATCGCGAGGGCGGATGGCTGGAGTCCGGCTACTCATGCAATGTGTATGTGTTCAAGAGAGTTTGAGACCAGGCAACGTGTATGTGTTTCAAGTGATGTGAAAGCCTATTTCGAGAGTTCGAGACCACACAACATGCATATATTTCAAGTCATTTTTTCATTCAAAATTGCATCACTGTAGCAAAGGATGGCACTTGTATTGATATGGATGGTATAGACAACACGCAGAAAGCAACCAAAATAATTGAGAACTATGTTTAGCTTATTTAGCTGGTTGGAACTAATGCAAGCAGCCAAACGCGCCTCACACTACACTAGATATGACCACAACCTTCAGAAGTTCAGGAGTACCACACGCAAAATACAGCTAAATAAAGATAAGATGTTGTGGCTCCACAATTATTATATATGGATGTTTCATTAGATGGTCATTGTAGCATTTGGCACTTGCACCACCCTGACACTGACAATGATGGTACAAGCGCGTCGGTCCAAACAAAGACCTTTTTTCTTTTCTTACGAAGATATATCTCCAAACATTGATTCGCCTGTTGGTCATTGGATTGTAGATGATAGGTTATGTTCAGTGTGCATCAGTTTTAACAAATCCACTTAAAAGATGCTAGTGAATCCAGTAAAAAATGATGCTAGCAAAGAGGCTATCCTTTTTTTAGAATCACAGGGCCATTTTATTGCACTATTTCAATGTTTACAGGTATATCTAGATGATCAGGTGAAGCATTAAGCCACACATGTCGACCATTCTCTAGAGACAGAGACGTGGTCGTACGTGCTAAGAGCAACTCTAACAGACTCTTTATATCGTGGACCTGTAAAATGAGTTTACAGTTCGTGGAATGCCTTGGATACGGGCCAAAAATAGCCGCAGCATAACAAAAATTGAAAATTAAACTGTAAATTTTGAAATTAGAACTTCGTGGGAGAAATAGAACGACTTCAGCACAACAAGTAGCGTTCATAGTTCTGATCATCATACATATTTCATACATAACCTATTTGTACAAAATAGATCGGAGGAGTGGAGGCCACCGTAAACCCTACTGTCAAAATCTGGCTCACCCGAGCCATCTGGGTGCGGCGGTGACGCTGCGGTGGCAGAGGAGTTCAGTCGGAGGAGGAGGAGGAGAAGAGGTCCACGTACATGTCGTCCTGCGCCTTGGCTGCTGGTGCTGACAGTGACGGAAATGGCACATCATCCCGCAATAATTCAAATAAAGTAGAAGTATAGTCATATATCTGCCTATTTAAATGGCATATATATCTTAATTTCCCACCGCAGATTTCAGCAAAGGATATGAACACCAACGACAACGTTGAAATGCGAACTTTTCAGAAAAATGGCAATTTGTCAAATGAACACTAGTGTTGACCTATGTGACCGTATTGGCAACGCTCTCGACCTATACTGGCATACTGCTCACCCCAGCAAGATTGGCGTGCCTCGGACCGGTGCGAGAGGGTAGATGGCCCTCTCCGATGATAGTTGGGCGCATGGGAGATTTGCGGCGAGGTCCGGTGGTTCCTTCTTGAGACGTGAGCTCTCTCTTCCTTGACAATCGCGAGGGAGGATGCCTGAAGTTCGGCTACTCATGCAACGTGTATGTGTTTCAAGAGAGTTCGAGGCCAGGCAACGTGTATGTGTTTCAAGTGATGTGAAAGCCTATTTCGAGAGTTCGAGACCACACAACATGTATATGTTTCAAGTCATTTGTCCATTCTAAATCACATCACTGTAGCAAAGGATGGCACTTGTATTGATATGAACTAGATCATTGATGGCGTGCGTTGCTGCGCCCGTCCACTTTACACTTTAATGTTAGGGATTGATGCAATTATATGGACTCAAATCAAATACTCATCAAGTTAAATTAAGTTAATAGGGCTGCTTGCATGGCGTAGCTTTACAATGCCAAATTCAAAGTTGTAATGCTATATACAGAGAACTTTCCCTTGAGTTGAAGATAGAATAGACCAATCGATTCAGGAAATAAAATCACTTATCAATATGAGTATTTACTCGATTAACAAACTTGACAGCATTACTTGAGATACAATTTGCAATGGCCAGAAATCAAATGACTAACTCAAACAGAAATTTCTCATGCCCTAGATCATACATTGATAGCTTTATGTCACACATGAGCATATTTTCCACAACTACATGATACGCAGGGAAGCAGATTTATTAGTGGAAATTCCCTGTGTTGGGACCCAATGTATATGCATGCATGTATATGTGCCTGTAATGATAATGATATATTTTCATATGTTAATGGTGGAGTGATATTAGCTACTTGGGCAAAGAATTGCAGTTCAACAGTTATGGTGAGCGTTGGGTAAACACAAGGTACATGTGCATATATATACTTCCGGCAACAGATGTATGTTGTAGGTATATAAATTATATTTGAAAACCAAGACTATTACCTCTAGCGACTCCATGTTTGAACATAGATATGATAATAGCCCTCTCAGTGGGTTGTTTCTTAGCATCTCAACCAACATGGGAGTAAGTATGTCTCTTCTTGCATTGAAAGCTAGATCATTTGAATTAGGGAAATTTTAACATGCCAATGTGGCCATTATATATACTAATGTGTTGGAAGAAGATATGGATTTATAATGAAATTTAAATCATCATAAGCATTCCTGTCTACAATATTAAAATATCTAAACTCGCATGCTTAAAAGCTAAAGAGAACAAATGGGAGACATGACCTACCAATATAACATTTTTTTTCTTTTGCAAAATACTATTGGAGAAATGAAAAAGTAACACACGTATTCTAAATGTCCTTGAATAAACCGACAAATGAGATGAATTACTGACATGTAGACACAAAATTTACAATTTTCTGAAAGCAATAGTAGAAACATTCAAGAGGCAGTCAAAAAAATTAAAGGTATATTCTCTGTGTAACTAATTCATGATGTGCAATGTGTGCCATCATGATGATCAGATGATAAGTACAAAAAATAACATGAATGTGAGGACCTGCACAAGAGTGGGTCATTCAGAATCTTGCGCAGAGGAGCAAGTCGCTGATAAGTTAGCATGAAGAAAATGAGAGTCTAACATGTAGATAAAGGAAATCAGTTGACGAAGAGTAAGAGACCTACTTTGTCGAGAAATAGAGAACTAAATTCAAAGCCTTCATCTTACTTTTTTGAAATTATAGGAAAAGCTGAACCAATTGATCTATTGATAGTAATAGTGCAACTCTGTAATGACAGAGGAGAATACCAAAAACATATCCTCCCTTTTTCTGTGAACATAATATCGTCTTATATATTATAATCTCTTCAATGAAAAAGACCATCCTCACTACTCATGATATATTGACAGATCCACTTTAGTACTTGGACCTAATATTTTTCCTATAAAGAGCACGTGTATGTGACTTTGTGCTCAAAATTCCTATCAAATGGTTGACATTTTGATTGTTGTGGAATGCTAATCCTAGGCACTCGGAAAGGACAAATCCAACGTTCCAAACCAGCAGAGAACACTCATTATATCCAAGATAAAGGGAAGAGAATGATCTGTACCAGCGGACTCCATCGAATGTTGGCATGCACCCCCGTTTCCTTGCCGATTTATGCTTGTAGAGGCAAACCTAGGTCGCTCAAAACGATCATTCCTTAAGGCTCGAGCCCCATGCTGCCACAAAGTGGAGACCAACCCTGCTACACTGGTCTGAAAGCCGAGTAGTGGACCCCCACGCTGCTAGATCTAGGAGAATTCAGATGCTAAACTAAACATTATCAACTTTACTACAGGATCACACCTCAAGGAGACAAGGAAGAACATACTATTTATTATCTGAACAATGCTGATTGCTGAAGTATCTCTACATACCCTTGAGCGATAGAACCAGGAGAGGATGGATTCGCTGAACTGGTCGGCGTTGGCGTGGGAGCCGCAGTCGCCCCACCGCTCCTGCACTGCCACCTGCAGCGCGATCCACTGCCCGAACACCAACCTGATGGCCTCTCCAAGCGTCGGCCTCGCATCGGTGGAGATCGGAGCCATGGCACCGTCGGATGTGGCAATGGTGTCGTGCCTCACTGTTCTGAGAGTGGAGCCCCTCTCTGCTGCTGCTGGTGAAGGAAGACAACGGCGGCTGGTCAACATCATGGGAGGCGTGAAGATTCATCGGCGGCTACGAGGAGAATGGAAGGATTTGCTGCCCCTTCGATGTCCTTAACCTAAACTAAAGCGACGTCGCACACCAGCTAATTGGTGGGCTATTCTTTCACCAACCACTAAATGGGCTGCCTGGCCCAATCAACCAGAGGCCACCAATTTTTCCACCGGAATAGCCTCCCTAGGACACCTGGCCCATTAATTACGGGATTAGATAATCATCTGACAGCCAGCGGCGACCCAAAACACACATCCGACGGCCAGAAACTTGATGGTCTGGGAGGGCAGGGATTGTGCTCAGTTTTAATATATCTAAATGGTATAGGCACACGCAGAAAAGCAACCAAAATAATTGAGGACTGCTTTAGCTTATTAGCTGGTTGGAACTAATGCAAGCAGCCAAACGCACCTCACACCACACTAGACATGACCACAACCTTCAGAAGTTCAGGAGTACCGCGCGCAAAATGCAGCTAAATAAAGATAAGATGTTGTCGCTCCATAATTATCTCTACTATTAAATTAAATTAAATTAATTAAATACATATATATAGTGTTACTATTCATCACCCAGGGTGCAGAATAAGTTGTTCTTCATCCGAGGTAATCTTACGATCATTTCATAATTAAATTACATTTGGAATTCAAATAATTACATTCCTATTGATTCACTACGTAAAATTTGACATAAGAAAATAAAAATATAGGTCATAAAACACGAAAATTTGCAGTTTATGTGTATTTTAGACTATATTTTTACGTTTGTAATTTTACATGACATAAAATATTTTTTACGGCGATTATATATTTTCTTACAGTCTTTTTTGCATCGGAAATAAGACAAAAGTTACGGAACGTAAAATTACGATGCATTGATAATAAAATAGAGGGGGTGAACAATAACTATTCCTCACCCAGGGTGATGAATAGCGCGACCCTATATATATAGTATTATTATTTATCATTCAGGATGCAGAATAAGTTATTCTTCACCCAAGGTAATCTTACAATCATTTCATAATTAAATTACGTTTGAAATTCAAATAGTTACATTTTTATTGATTCACTATGTAAAATTTGACATAAGAAAATAAAAATATAGGTCATAAGACAAGAAAATTTGCAGGTTATGTGTATTTTAGACTATATTTTTACGTTTGTAATTTTACATAACATAAAATATTTTTTACGGCGATTATATATTTTCTTATGGTCCCTTTTTGCGTCGGAAATAAGACAAAACTTATGAAACGTAAAATTACGTGTATTGATGGTAAAATAGAGGGGGTAAAGAATAATTATTCCTCACCCAGGGTGACGAATAGCGCGACCCTATATATATATATATATATATATATATATATATATATATATATATATATATATATATGTATATATATCGAACGTCGTGATGGTTCAACCTTGTTCGATCCCTCTCCCTTCGAACAAAAACCATAGCCCAAACTCCCACACGCACGCAGCAGCCCACCAACTCAGCCCACGTACGAAGAATCACCAACTCAGCGCCCGCAAACAAAAAATATTCACCAACTCAGCCCACGTACGAGATCCACAGTTCTACACACGAACGACAAGTCCATGGAACCCCATGATCGCGCCCAGTCAATAAAAAAACAGCTCCGCAACCCACGAACGAGGACGAGGTCCATCGACCAAAAATAAAACTTCTTCGACCCGCCAACGAACGCCAGTTCTTCCTGGCGTATGAGCTCCATCGAGACGCCAATTCTTCCTGGCATACGAGCTCCATCCACACACGAACGCACGCCGCCAAAACAGAAACGCCGCTTCAATCGTCGCCCGGCCACATTGTTCGCACGCGAGCTGTGGGAGTTGCAGCCTTTGCTGATCGCCTCGCATGCCGAACCACAACCAGGGCGTCCAAACACAACCTCCGCTCGACGGCTGTTGCTGCGTCATCTCCAGAGCCTGCCTACCGTCTTCTTCCTCTCCGACGGCAAAGGACGGATATCCACCTTTGTTATGTTTCATGGTGCCCATCACGCCCTAGGTTTGCCATCCTGACCTGTTCAAAACTTCATAATGTTAGTACTCAGATTGCATCTTTAACTTTTACTCCAACTACATTAGCACTTATTCCCCAAAGTTACAAAATCTAATGAGTTATGCCACCTGTTCTGTTCGCACGGTTAAGTTCATATATTGGAGACCCTGTTCCGTAAAGAATATTGCCCTGTTCTGTTTAGGGTTTATAGTATGTCATACCATTTTTGTAATGCAAAAAGACTGCCGGTTTATTTTAGTAAGAAGAACATGTGTTGAAACTGTCAAAAAAATCTACGAATTTCTGAAATTGCAGTATAAGATTAGGTAACCTCAGACCATGTTTACTTTTACATCATGGGAACAAACATGCCTCGCGACAGGAATAGTGATAGAAGGAAATACTTTCATTTAAGCTCACCTCCAGAATCCTGTATAGTCTTTTTCGCACCACGTGGAGACAGACATCTTTCTCTCCACTCCTTCCCACCACCTTCATTCTTGTCGCCATGTCTGAGCCCTCTGTAAGTGCATCTAGTGCCACCCCTAGTTGGTTTTGGAGTATTGACGACAAACCTAGTTGAGGGACTAATGTGTTTGTGAGAATTGCAGGATAACACAGGTAGAAGTCCCTCATTGATTCGGTTTTCCTACCAGAGATGACCCCTAAAAATGTATGAAGATATTCACATTGAAGACTATGACAAGAGAAGACACCACATGAAGCCTATGGAGCTCGAAGACTTAGATCTTTCGTAGTTCTCTTTCTTCTGTGTTGAGTCATAGGAACCACCGTACTGTTAAGTGGGGTCCAAGAGAACCAGTCAGAATGACTGAAGTGATGCCTAACCAAAACCTATGTCTTCGAGTGAAGACTATGAGAGCGAATCTTGTCCAGAGTCGGACAAGTCAGCTTTGCTTGCAGCCCAAGTAAAGTTGCCGTGTGAGTTTGAAATCTGACCGTTGGAACACGTGTCAGTTCCTTAGTGACCCAGGGTCATTTCGGACAAATCAGGTCGGGTTGCCAAGTGGCTATAAATAGCCCACCCCCTACAACCATAAACGGTTGGCTGCTCAGATTCAGAGTACGGCTTTTGTCATTTGAGAGCAACCCACCTCGAAGCCTTTGAGAGAGAATTCCTTGCGAGGATAAAGCCCTAACCGCCCAGAGCCAAAGAGAATTAGGCATCACTTAAGTCTTCTTGTTTGTGTGATCTGGAGACTTATTACACTTGAGGACTGTGCATCCTCCAGCCGGTTAGGCGTCGCGTTCTAAGCATCCAAGAGACATTGTGGATTGCCGGTGAACGAAGTCTGTGAAGGTTTGGGAGTCTACCTTGAAGACTTACCAGAGTGATTGGGCGAGGTCTGTGTGACCTTAGCTCAAGGGGAATACGGTGAGGACTGGGTGTCCTGAGCTGCGTGTTCAGGACTGGGTGTCCGGGACTGTGTGTCCTAAGGTTTAAATACCTAGCCGCCCTAACCAGACGTACAGTTGTCACAGCAACTGGAACTGGTCCAACAAATCATTGTCTTCAGCGAGTCACTGGTTTCATCTTCCCTTCCCTTTACTTATTGTTGCTCCTTGTGAATTCATTGTATGTTCGCACTATCTTTTGTCTTCACTGAGTGACTGCGTGTTCTGTGTGGCTTCACAATATCTTCCTACCTGATCCTTACTACATTGTTGCTATTAGTCATTGTGCTTTCACTCTATTGAATACTTGACTATGGCTTGCCTAGTGTAGTCTACCTTCCGCTGCAGGGTAATAGGTTTATTTCTATCGTTTGTCTTCATAACTTCCACGTTTTGAAGACTTTCATAAAATCGCCTATTCACCCCCCCTCTAGTCGATATAACGCACTTTCAATTGGTATACGAGGTGCTCCCTTGTTATGTGTGATTCGGTTTAACCACCTGGAGTTTTAGCTATGTCGACTGCAGGGATAATTAAAGTCTCTGTTGCGCGCTCCGTCTTTGATGGAACTGAATATCCTACTGGAAGAATAAGATGCGCATGCATCTTGAAGCCATTGACGTCGACCTATGGTATGTCATCAAGAACGACGTTCCCAAGGCTGGAGAAGGTGTCACTGCTGCTGATGTCAAGAAGTTCGTTCAACTGGACTCCACTGCCAAGAATATCATCTGTGGTCATCTGACCAAAGGACAGTATGGCCGTGTGAGTGCTTTGGAAACATCTAAGCTGGTCTGGGACTGGCTCTCCAAGGTCAATGAAGGCGTCTCAACCCAGAGAGATCAGAGAATCAGTGTCCTTCGCAACCTCTTCAACCGCTTCAAGCGAAATGACAATGAGAATGTCCAGCTCACATTTGACCAACTCACTGACATCACAAATGAGCTTCAAGCCCTCGGCGCTACTAAGATCACCAAACATGAAGTCGTCAAGACACTACTGAGATCACTTGATAGTTCGTTTGACACCCTAGCCCTGATGATTCAAGAACATCCTGATTTCAAGACACTCGATCCGTCTGACATACTTGAGAGGCTCAACACACATGAGTTTCAGCTTTCTGAGAAAAGAGATATCTACGGTCCAAACTATGGGCGAACTCGTGCCTTGAAGGCAAAAGTTGTCTGCTCATCTGAAGAAGAATCTGACAGCAGTTCGGATGATCCTGAAGACATTGGGAGGGAACTTGCTATGCTTGTGAAGAAGTTCGAAAAATTCACCAAGAAGAAAGGTTTCAGAAAGTATTCCCGATCAAGCTCAAGGAATGATGAAGTTTCTACTCACGACTACAAGAAGAAAACATGTCACAAGTGCAAGACACCTGGCCACTTCATCTTTGAGTGTCCACAGTGGGACAATGAGAACAAAAAGAAGAAGAAGAGCAAGGAATATGACTCTGACGACAAGAAGAAGAAGAAATACTCAAAGTCTTCTTCCAAGTCTTCCTCAAAGTCTTCATCACACAAGAAGAGCTCATCTGGCAAGGCATGTGCATTTGTTGGCAAGGAAATGGATTCAGAGGAGGAGTCCGCTTCTGAGGAGGCGGAGGTGGAGTCTGAGGAGGAGTCCGATTCAGGCGTCGCAAGTCTGGCTACAGCATACGTTGCCAAATCCATCTTCAACACTGAAGACAATGACTTCATCACCGACACCGATGCAAATGACAAGGACTACTCCGCTTCTACCTACTGCTTCATGGCACGTGGTGCCAGGTAAACACACGCACTACTCACTATCAAACATCTAGTGACGATGACTCTGATTGTGGTTCAAAACCCAGCTACAAAACACTTGCTAAAATTGCAACTGAACAACAGAAAGCTATGGAACATATTCAAAAACTGTTAGACAGAAGCGATGATCTGTTAGGTGCTAAAATGACTCGATCTGAATCCTTAATTGAAGACATAAAAAATCTTCACATTAAGTATGAGGGACTTGAAAGTCTTCCTGAAACTCTCTCAACAACTCATGAAAAGCTTTCCTATGATTATCTTCAAAGGAAGCAAGATGTTGAGAAATTGAGAGCGGCTCATGAAGATCTTCAAAAGGAAAACGAGTCACTTCGCGCCAAACAGATCAGTTCCGCTCAGGAAGGATTTGAACCACCATGTCTTAAATGCATTGAGCGTGATAATGCTACTTCTGTTTCCGAATGTTCTACTGCTACTACTGTTGCAATATCTTCAACTGTTGATGTGGTAACTAACCCCTCTGCTGAGGATACCACTGCTATTGCTGATGAGAATGCTAGGTTGAAGACATTGCTTGAAACAGGGATGTACAAAAGTCTTAAAGGGCATCAGACACTATGTGGTGTCCTCAAAAGCAGATTCTGAACCGAAACCCGAGGAAAGAGGGTGTTGGGTTCGTAAGGGAAATGAATGCTGATGGCTCTTACTGGAAACCTGAGCAGTACCCCAAAACCACGTGGGTTGCTGCAAAGGAACCTTCAGTAGATCCATCCAATCTATCTGGCTTCACTTGTGCTAACCCCATTATCATTGATGAATCCCTTGATGCAAACTATAAACTGTTTGTGTGCCAAATATATGTGGATGACATTATCTTCGGCTGCACCAGTCAGAAGTACAGTGAAGAGTTTGGATATATGATGCAAGAGAAATATCAAATGTCTATGATGGGAGAGCTGAAGTTCTTTCTCGGTCTTCAAACACGACAGCAACGCAACGGCATCTTCATATATCAAGAGAAGTATCTCAAAGATTGCCTGAAGAAGTTCGGTATGCAAGACTGCAAAGGCTTCACGACGCCAATGCCAGCCAAGCATCATCTAGGTCCTGACGACAATGGTAAAGAGTTTGATCAAAAGGTATACCGCTCCATGATTGGTTCTTTACTTTATCTATGTGCATCTAGGCCAGATATTATGTTTAGTGTTTGCATGTGTGCTCGATTTCAAGCGGCACCAAAGGAGTCGCATCACTTAGCTGTGAAGCGAATTCTTCGATATTTGGCTCACACCCCAACTCTAGGATTATGGTATCCAAAGGGCTCAGAGTTTGATCTGGTTGGATTCTCGGATGCTGATTATGCTGGTGACAAAGTTGATCGCAAGTCTACATCAGGCACATGTCACTTTCTGGGACGATCACTTGTATGTTGGTCTTCAAAGAAGCAGAACTGTGTATCTCTCTCCACTGCTGAATCTGAATACAATGCTGCTGGATCTTGCTGCGCTCAGCTTCTGTGGATGAAGCAAACACTCAAAGACTATGGCATTCATCTGAAGCAAGTGCCACTCTACTGCAACAACGAAAGCGCCATCAAGATTGCCAACAACCCAGTTCAGCACTCGAAGACAAAGCACATTGAAATTCGTCATCACTTTCTCAGAGATCATGTTGTGAAGGAAGATATTGGTATCATACACGTCAACACTGAAGAGCAATTGGCAGATATCTTCACCAAGCCCTTGGATGAGAAGAGATTTTGCAAGTTACGGTGTGAGCTAAATATCCTGGAATCCTCAAATGTCCTGTGATCAGGCACACATCCTAACCCTTATGCATATTGATGACTTAGATGTGCAACACACTAAGTAAAGTATATCTTCAATCAATGAAGACATACATTCTAAGTGTGAATACATTAATGTGGAATTTGACTTCGGAGCGCCACGATAATTGTGTGCCGTGTCTGGGTCTAATACTTCCTATACGGTGGGTAACGCCACCACCAAATGTTCTATTTTTGAAGTGTTTCACTCATGGCGTTACCTTGCTATGTCTTCACATTTGGTTTGGCTTCAATCTCAACATGTCTTCATGATTATCTTCACTATGTTGATTATATATATATATATATACTAGTGTTCTGTCCTCTATAGCATTCACTTATAGCTATGTCTTCTTGTTGAATCTTTTGAACTAAGTGAATGTGATCGGATCCTAACCTCTCTATGCTATCTATCTCAAACTCTATCTCTCCAAATCATATGCATTCTATTGAAACTGTCGAATGTCTTCTCTGTGTCCTTGTCAGCAGAAGATACAAAGACAAACCTTAAGTCCACTTTCAATGCTCATTCCTCCACATGAAACCCGGAGAAGTAGGAACGACCACCCGACAATCCAGGCGTGCGTGGGACGTGGAACAAACCCCAAAATTCTGCATGATGGCCACGTGTTCCTTAGATGCGAATCGCCAGGGGCACCTGTGTAATAACGCAGTGCCGCCTCTGTACCTATAAATACACACTTCACGACGGTCATTATCTCTTCTTCCACTCTCGCACGAACCCTAGCGCCACCGCTAGCCCTCGACGACGCCGGCGACGAAGCGCTTCGCTGCCGCAACCTCTTCGACGCCGTCTTCACGCCGACCGCGGACATCGTCCTCTCCGCCGTCGCCGTAGGTGTCCTCCGTCGCCAAGTTAGGGCACGGAAGATCAAACTGCTCGGCCTCATCTTCCACTCCGTCTAGCAGTTCTTAGTGTGGTAAATAAAACTTCCTTTTTACGGCACCGTTGATCCTATGGCTTTGTCACTTTCTACCACAAGCAGTTTCTATTCACACAAGTTAGATCTCTCTCATACTACATCTCCTAACATGCCTAGTATATTCACTTATGCTTCACAAAGTAGTTAGATTCCTCACTTGTACTGATCTCTGGATTCGTACAAATCTGGAACCAACTCCTTATCTATGAGTGAATGTCTTCGCACGATGAGGTCAATGTCTTCCAAACTGATTTATATTCAAAATCTTCTGAGAATGCATATGACCTCTTCCCTTTCCCTCGCACCTTAATGCTGTCACAGGTACATGTCCGTGGGAGAATCCCTTGGTTCTCATAGTCTGCATTCATTTGCAGAATTCTTACAGCATCATATAAATTCTCCCGAAGCAAGTTCTTGTTTGTCCAGCAAGCGAAAATCTTTGAAGCCATTGAACGTGTTGAAGCCTTTCAGTTTAAAGTTCATGGCTTCAGAGAAATCATCAAGGAAGGGTGGCAGAAAGCGTCGTGGAGAAACATCTAGAGATCTGCCAGATGACCTCTCAGAACTATACAAGACAGATCCTGAAGAGGATTACAATCAGCGCAAGACCCGAATCCAATGGATTCGAAGATATTGGGAAGAACAATGGTTCAAATACCGATTTGTAACCCAGGTCCAGAGATGAAGCCATTGAACAAGTCTTCTATCCCTGCATGGTCCATGGGCCACAGCCTGTTGATGCACACCCATCGTCACTACTATGGTGTCGTGATGACATTCTGTTCAAGCGCAACTTCCAGTTTGCCCAGAACTCAGCGAAGCAAAATAAGAAGACATTAGGACTAGACTTCAACCCTGGTCCCTCAGCTCTAAGGGCTGATGGCACACGAGATGCAGAACCCAATGTCGTCGGTCCTTTCTACAACCTTGAAGGCCTCATCACCCATATCTTGGTTCAAGGGACTGCAGTGAATGAGCCTGTAGCTGACGCTGAATCAGATGAAGCGCCTGCAGCACCGAAGCCAAAGAAGTAGCCAAAAGCTTCAAAGCCTGCCTCTGCTCCAAAACTCTCACGAGCAAAGCCACTGGCAACTGCACCTCCTGAAGACAGTGTGCAGTCTGAAGATTTGTCCCGCATCTCCAAGCCCCAGAAGGTCAAGATGCCTCTGCCACACACCGGCCAAGAGCTAACAGCTGCTGCCATTCTGCGCAATGATGCCATTGATCTGTCAAGTGATGAAGATCTTGCAGATGACGCTCTTGAGCAACTCATCAAGAGCAAAGAAGAAGCAGAAATCTTCAATGATCTGCCTTTCTTTGATGTAACAATCACCCACAACTTCATTGATGAATGGTTTGACACGCCAAACATCAGCTTCGACGATCTCCAACTACCCATTGGCCTCAGTGTCGCCTTCCATGGCGCCATTGCTTCAGAGTTAGCTATCGCCCAGCGCATTGTTGAACTGAAGCAGAAGATTGACTTTGAGAAATCTCAGTTCAAGAAGCATATGGCCAAGCTCAGCATGCAAGACGTGAAGAATTTCAAGATTATGCTGCACGAGCTCAAGGAAGCCTTTCTAAAGAAACATGCAGAAGCTCGGGGTTCTCGTGAGCGCATGAAGGTCCTGGCTGATAGGTGTGTGCAAGCCTACAATGAGGCTGAGAAGCGCAAGGCCCTTGGGCGTCCTGGCATCGACCCCAGGATGGCTGCCAAGAAGCAGAAGAAGCCCGCTATGGCTGAACCTGAAGCACCAAGGCAGGAGGCAGATCCCCTTGTCTTCCCAACTAGCATGACTGGCCCGAAGCCAAAGGTCAGGTCAACCGCTTCAGAACTGAAGAAGACCAGGACTGCTGAGGCTGAAGCAAGGAAGAGAAAACATCCTGAAGCCTCTGCTACTGCCCCCGCCAAGAAGAAAAGAATGACCAAGAAGGAACGGGCTGCTCCCACAGAGCCCTTGATTGTTGAACCCATTTCCATGGTTCACCCCGACGCCGATCCACAAGAACGTCAACTGACTGTCCATGAGCCTGCTTTCACAGAGGCTCATGAAGCTGAAGACTTTCCAGCAGCTGATCCCATCGCTGCTGAAGACATTGGTCATCATGACCATGTTGAAGATGATGCAGCCCTTCCTCAGCTAGAACACCAACAGGTATCATCGCCTGTGCTAACGCACAGCGAACTCATCAGCATTGGTCGTCCACTGACGCCAATTGCACAGGATGCTTCATGGGCGGATCGCCCACAAGAGAATGAAGACCTTGAGGCCCAGCCAACAGCAACTCCACAGGCGTCACCCGCATTGCGCAGGCTTCGCAAAGGTCCAAGGCCTCAAGTCTCTGCTGAAGACAATCCGGCTGCATCAGCCGCGGAAGAAGAAGTCCCACAAGTTGCCACTCCCCTGTCCCACCAAGAAGCAGTTCTCGAGGAGAACGTGATCGTGACCGATCCTCCTGCTCGTCAAGTGGAGGTTGAACATCTTGAGGCTGCCACCACCAACACCACTGAAGCCACTGACGCTGTCATGGCTGAAGCTAATGTGGAGCCCTCACCAACAAAAGCACCAGAAGTCAGCGAAGCCACTGATCCCGCCACTTCTGTTCCTGAGTCTGCTGCCGGTCCCCAGTTCGACTATCATGTTGAGCACAGGCCTCAGGTACAGAAGCCAATCCCAAGATTGCCAAGGTTCCCAGGTCCTGCATCAGCACCTGGCTCCTTCAATATCAATGGCTTCAGAGCAGACAACACATTCTTCAACAGCTCCAGGAACCCCTACTCCAGGGAAAGAATATCATCTGATCGGTTCTGGAGTTATCCGCAGCGAAGCTATTACTCATGCGTTCTTTACAACCAAGGTCGCATCTTCCCACACAAGCGCCTTGACATTGAAGCAATAGCTGGTCTGCCCTGTCTGGAAGAAGCTCTGGATTGCTTCAAAGAGGTTGGACTGCTGCCGTTCGTCACTGACCAAGAGCATTGGAATGAAGAGTTGCTGCTCCAATTCTATGCCACACTTCACATCCGCGGGTATAGCAGAGATCCGAAGACTTGGGTCCTGGAGTGGATGACAGGAAACGTTCATCACGAAGCCAAAGCCTTTGACATCATTGAGCTCACTGGTTTGCCCACTCCTGGCGATCTCTACGAGCATGGCTGTCAGCTTCATAGTGAAGCTATTGAGAGCATCTTTCAGAAGACTGAACCTAATATGAGTCAGATGCTCAGTATGATGAAGCCATTGCCCCAAGATGCTGCTTATCCCACGGAGTTCTTCGTTGAAGACCTTGAGTATCTGCCAAGAACCATTTATCACATCATAAGGCGAACTCTCTGGCCAATCAAAGGACATTCTCCCCATGCCAAGCTGGAAGGTGCAATGAAGACTTTGGTCTTCTACATTCTTCATGGAAAATGCTTCAATACACAGGATTTCTTCATTCGCCAACTTGCTGCATCTGGCTCTGATCTGTTTGGTTTGAAGTTCTACGCCCCTTGGGTGATGCGGCTGATCAAACTTCACTCCGCTATCTCATATCAGCCCTCGGCCCGCAACCATCGGATCTTTTTGCCTGATGTGGATATGTCTATTGAAGCCATCTATCCTGAGCCTGCCAAGGAACCTCTCAGTCTTCAGAATGCAGAGCATCAAAGTTTCACTCAGAACGTTGAAGGCGTGGAAGCCGTAACTCGTGTGTATCCTTTGGCTGGCACTACACGTGCACCGCATCCTGCTCTCACTGAAGCCACTGACAGTACAACTGCTCCACGACCCAAGAAGCGCACTCGTGTTCTCAACGACCGAGAGCTTCTTGTGGCTCTTCATCAGAAACAGGATAGGCATCATGACTGGCTGAAGCGTCAGATGCAAAGCCTCTTGGTGGATGTTAATCGCATTCGCAATCTTGCCACCAAGAATGCTTTTGTTGCCCATGAAACCTCTCGCCGCACATGGAAAGGGCTAACGCTGATGTGTTCTGAAGATGATCTTCAAGAGGATGGCTTCACTGAGCGATTCAAGTTTGACTCCACACCTCCTCGAAGGGCAGTGCTGCGACGAACTCCATCCCTTGAAGACTCTGAGTTCTCTTCCTCTGCTGCAACTGTGAATGCCAGAGTGATCGAGGATGAAGACGATGCTACTTCACCGCCACCTCCTTCAGCATGCTTCGACTCTGCTCCAAGCTCTTCAGCACCGCCAAACACCACCAACGACCCTGCTGCTTCACCTACTCCTCATGGGAACGAGTAGATGCTCTATGTCTTCAAACCTTTTTGGTCCTTACTGACAAAAGGGGGAGAAGCATATGAGGTTGATAGTCTTCAAGCGGGTCCATATGGGCGGGTGCTTTATATTTTGCTTCGTGCTTACAACTCTCGTTTTGCTACATTTGGTTCTTTGAGTTGTAACACTTAAACTCGATGGTCGTCTGCTACTTATCTGCCACCTTGTGTTGCGATGATAAATTCCGCATGTGCGACGATAAATTCCGCACTTAGATCATTCTGCAGACGTCCATTTTCCATTATGCATGTCATTATCTTCATATACTTTCACATGCATAGTGGATTGTCATCATAAGTTGAAGTGGATCTCCACAAGTACAACCTGCCATGTGCATTTGCATTCCAAAAGCAAATTACTTATATGCACATCTTCAGGGGGAGCCCTTGCAACTTATGAAGACAATTCCTTATCCTTTACAATTTCACAGATTATATTCCCCGTTGAAAACTTCAACTAGTTTGTCATCAATCACCAAAAAGGGGGAGATTGTAAGTGCATCTAGTGCCACCCCTAGTTGGTTTTGGAGTATTGACGACAAACCTAGTTGAGGGACTAATGTGTTTGTGAGAATTGCAGGATAACACAGGTAGAAGTCCCTCATTGATTCGGTTTTCCTACCAGAGATGACCCCTAAAAATGTATGAAGACATTGAAGTCAAAGGTGGTATATGAAGATATTCACATTGAAGACTATGACAAGAGAAGACACCACATGAAGCCTATGGAGCTCGAAGACTTAGATCTTTCGTAGTTCTCTTTCTTCTGTGTTGAGTCATAGGAACCACCGTACTGTTAAGTGGGGTCCAAGAGAACCAGTCAGAATGACTGAAGTGATGCTTAAACAAAACCTATGTCTTCGAGTGAAGACTTTGAGAGCGAATCTTGTCCAGAGTCGGGCAAGTCAGCTTTGCTTGAAGCCCAAGTAAAGTTGCCGTGTGAGTTTGAAATCTGACCGTTGGAACACGTGTCAGTTCCTTAGTGACCCAGGGTCATTTCGGACAAATCAGGTCGGGTTGCCAAGTGGCTATAAATAGCCCACCCCCTACAACCATAAACGGTTGGCTGCTCAGATTCAGAGTACGGCTTTTGTCGTTTGAGAGCAACCCACCTCGAAGCCTTTGAGAGAGAATTCCTTGCGAGGATAAAGCCCTAACCACCCAGAGCCAAAGAGAATTAGGCATCACTTAAGTCTTCTTGTCTGTGTGATCTGAAGACTTATTACACTTGAGGACTGTGCATCCTCCAGCCGGTTAGGCGTCGCGTTCTGAGCATCCAAGAGACATTGTGGATTGCCGGTGAACGAAGTCTGTGAAGGTTTGGGAGTCTACCTTGAATACTTACCAGAGTGATTGGGCGAGGTCTGTGTGACCTTAGCTCAAGGGGAATACGGTGAGGACTGGGTGTCCTGAGCCGTGTGTTCAGGACTGGGTGTCCGGGACTGTGTGTCCTAAGGTTTAAATACCTAGCCGCCCTAACCGGACGTACAGTTGTCACAGCAACTGGAACTGGTCCAACAAATCATTGTCTTCAGCGAGTCACTGGTTTCATCTTCCCTTCCCTTTACTTACTGTTGCTCCTTGTGAAGTCATTGTATGTTCGCACTATCTTTTGTCTTCACTGAGTAACTGCGTGTTCTGTGTGGCTTCACAATATCTTCCTACCTGATCCTTACTACATAGCTGCTATTAGTCATTGTGCTTTCACTCTATTGAATACTTGACTATGGCTTGCCTAGTGTAGTCTACCTTCCGCTGCAGGGTAATAGGTTTATTTCTATCGTTTGTCTTCATAACTTCCACGTTTTGAAGACTTTCATAAAAATTGCCTATTCACCCCCCCCCCTCTAGTCGATATAACGCACTTTCACCCTCTTTTCAAAAAATTGAACTTCTACAAAATCTTGCACTTTATAAAGTGAAATATACAAACTTCAGTCGTCAACATATAATAGCACAATCATTTTACTTTGGAAGAAAACCATATGCGAAGAACATGTCTATGGAAATGAACAAGTGAGTCCTAAAAGCCTGTTAAATGAGTCACCAGAGGTCATATCATTTTTGTAATTCAATTCATATCATTTTTTAACGCAAAAATACTGCAGGTTTATTTAAGCTTCTATAGGACAGAAAGATGTCACAGGACAGAGAGCATCTCTATGATAAAGGAAAAAAAGGTATGTGTATGCCAATCACATGTCTGCACATAAGGTATTCAATAAGCTTCACAACTTGACTTACATTAATCTTATCAGTTGTCGAATATGAGAGGACACCCAGATCACAACTCACCAATACACACCGACCACCATCTGGTTTTTTCATACGCGAACAAACAGGCACTACTAACTACAGCGTTTCGTCTTCCAATGATGATGACAATGTGCCCACGCAACTTCCTATGATGATTCCTATAGCCGGCAATCTCAAGTCCTTTCAGCCAGTGCCGCATGTGGAAACATCAATCAGTATCGCCCTTACACACGACTTTTTTTCAGTTTGCATTTATACATTTGTTAAAACAAAATGGTTCTTCAGGAAATCATTCTCGTGAAGGCACTTACTATGATCACCATGCATCACTTCGAGGAACAGAGAGAACCATTGATCATAATATTGGTTCAGACATAGCACTTGGACTCGACACTGAAGACACTGTCCCTGAGCACATTGCTTCAAATGATATCATTAAATCAGATAGAAAACAGAAAAGGCGAGACCAATATATAGCACGGCGAAATAGATTAACACCTGAACAGAAGGACGAAATCAATGCACGTCGCAGAGAAGCTAGGAAAAAAATAGAGGAGGCGAGGACTGCCCGTCAAAGAGAAGCCAGGCAACGAATTGTTAAACATATGTTGTTACAAAAAGTTGTGGGCTCCTTTGTATAGCTTGCGCCACAAATATAGGAGATAGAGATAGGTTTTTCTTATATGTTTAAACTTCCTTATCTCTTCTTCTCTATCTCCTCCTGTAACTCCTTTCGGTTGGCAATCTCCACCTAACCTGTAACCCTCTCGATCTCCTACGATCGCCCTATCAATATATACATGCGGGCTCTCATGTATGAGGGTTGAGACGCTTGCATAATTCCTACATGGTATACAGAGCAGGCTCTTCCATCACATCTAGTTAGCCCTTCTTCAACCTTCCATCCATCCCCTCTCCACCATGTCTTCCTCTATCGCACCCATCCAATCTAGCCTCAACTACAACACCTCCGAGCCGCTTACCTGGACGAACTATGTTCTCTGGAAAGCACAAGCAAGGTCCCAAATAATGGGCGCCGACTTGTATGGCTACATCGACCAAACCATCGAGGAGCCTCCCAAGATTATCACCTCCAAAGATAAAGACGACAAGGATCAGGTGATATCAAACCCTGCCTATGCCCCCTGGCTTGTTCAGGATCAACAAATCGTTGCATATCTTCTTTGCAATCTGTCCAAGGAAGGCCCCGTTCAAGTTGCATCGCTTGAGACGTCGCATGCCATATGGACAGCCTTGGCCACCATGTTTTCTGCTATCTCGCTGTCCAGGGCCAACAATCTTCGCGCCGCACTCACCAACACCCAGAAGGGTTCCCTCTCCGCGTGTCATGTCCACATGCACACCAACAGAATGGTTTCGCCGAACGTAAACATCGACATATTGTTGAAGTAGGCTTAGCTATTTTAGCTTTTGCCTCTATGCCACTAAAATTTTGGGACAAAGCATTTCTTACTGTCATACATCTCATTAACATGTGGCCGAGTCGCACTATATCCAATGAAACTCCCACTGAACGTTTACTCAATGTCACACCAGATTACACCACCCTTCAAGTTTTTGGATGTGCCTGTTGGCCAAACCTTCGTCCCTATAACACTCGCAAGCTTAGCTTTCGTTCTAAGCAATGTGTCTTCCTTGGGTACAGTGCTCAACACAAGGGTGTAAAGTGCCTTGATGTCTCCACTGGACGTGTCTACATCTCCAGAGATGTTCTCTTTGATGAAACCCAGTTTCCTTTCGCAAAACTCCATCCTAATGTCGGCGCACTTCTCAGGAAGGAAATTCTTCTCCTTCCTTCTCATCTCTCTGGTGTTCCTTGTGTAGGTAATGATAATTGTACTGATCAAGTTTTGACTAATATACCTCCTGTTGTACCTGAGTTTCTTGTTTCAGCAAGCAACAGAGAAGAAAATGGAGCAGAAAACAGTTTTTTTGGTGACCCCGTGACGGACACAAGCGATCAAGGAGGATCTCCTTCGGGATCGGTGCGCCTGCATGCGTCACGTCAGGTCCGACCGTATCTCCCTCGGGATCGGTGGCCCGCCAGACGGCTCAGGACGACCCACCATCTCCGCCTCCGTGCCATTCTTCCCCCACCACGTCGCGGCGCACTACCGAGCCGCCCACCCAATCCACTATGCGCCAATCAGGGGTGGGGGACCAGCCGACCGCACGGTTCGCGCCAGTCCCGCACGTCTACACCAGGCGGCCCACGCCATCTTGTGACGCCGTGTTGGCTGGGCCAGGCACGGGATCCGCACCGGATCTGCCTCGTGCGCCCCACTCGCAGGATCCTCTGCGGCCTCCCCTACGTCGTCCTCAACTATTTCCGCCATAGAGGATCTGGTCTCTGCTCCATCAGGATCTGGTGACTCTCCTGTGCAGCAGGCTGCAGCTCCGTCTGGATCTTCTACGCCTGCACCAACAGCTGCTCACACACGTATTCAGGATGGAACTATTCAACCTATTAATTATAAAACTAAATATGGCTTAGTTCTTTCCCCTGTTTCCACAGGTGAACCCCGCACTGTTAATGAGGCTCTCGCCGATCCAAAGTGGAAACAAGCTATGGATGAGGTATTTCATGCCCTTCAGAGAAACCACACGTGGCATCTTGTTCCTTATCGAGCAGGACAAAATGTGATTGACTGCAAGTGGGTCTATCGCATCAAACGCAGGTCAGATGGTACTATTGATCGCTATAAGGCCAGACTTGTTGCAAAGGGGTTTAAGCAGAGGTATGGACTAAACTATGAGGATACTTTCAATCCCGTTGTTAAAGCTGCCACTATTCGCCTTGTCGTGTCCATTGTTGTGTCCAGAGGCTGGTGTCTCCGTCAACTAGATGTGCAGAATGCGTTCCTTCATGGCGTTCTGGAAGAGGAAGTCTATATGAAGCAACCTCCTGGGTTTGAGGATAACAACAAACCATATCACATCTGCAAGCTTGACAAATCATTGTATGGATTGAAACAAGCACCCCGAGCATGGTACTCTCGCTTGAGCTCCAAGTTACAAACACTTGGTTTTATTCCTTCCAAATATGATACATCCTTGTTCATTTACAATAAGGCACACATCATTATCTTTGTGCTTATTTATGTGGATGATATCATTGTCACAAGTTCCTCCAATAAGGCCGTAACAGCTCTTTTGCAAGATTTGCACTCAGATTTTGCTCTCAAGGATTTAGGTGATCTTCACTTCTTTCTTGGTATTGAGGTCAAACGAAACACAGAAGGTGGTCTTCATCTGTCTCAGGAAAAATATGCAACTGATCTTTTGAGCAAGGCTGGGTTGCAAGGTTGTAAACCATCTCCAACACCGCTTTCCAGCTCAGAAAAATTATCTCTTGCTGAGGGTGTTCTCTTGAATCAAGAGGATGGTACATCAGTATGATTGTCACCATTATAGAGTACTGAATTTTATGTCAGGTTACCTTGCGTAAATCTGTATGATTCTGCCATTGTGTTTTGCTTTGTTGAAATGCATTGTGGGTGTGTACAATTCAAAATTTGGTCAGGATTGGCAGATCGAACCGGAAGAGGAAGCTAGCCTCCTTGACCATAGTTCTTTTCCTTCTTGGAAGTTTCAAGACACTCAGGCACATTCACCGAGAACACGTGAGTCACAATGTTAAGGTGTTAACCATCTTCTAGAGTAGACTATAACTATACACAATGTTAAGGCCATGCTCCTGCCTTTGCCTGATTGAGGCGTAAGTGATTTCTTTGATCCGACTGATGCTCACGCCATGCATTTTTAATAGGAACGGCTAAAATGGTTTAAAGAATAACTATTAGAAGACACTTTGCCTGTTTTACTAAAACCAAGTTTTACTAATTATGTCCCTAAAAAATATATAATTTTTGTTACGCTAACAAATTTCAGGTGGTTAGCCCTTTAAACGAGTTTATGGGAAACAGAATTGGCAAAAACTCCGTATCCAATCCAAACAACCCCAAGAAAGGTTTAATCCTATCTCACTAAATAAACAACCTAATCCTAACCGTATACCGATACTACTCATCTAGCTAGCCTTATACTGCAAGCACAAGTTAATTTTACTCCTCCCTAATTAACAGTACTCCTGAATGACAGATATAACTACTCCTGAATGACCAATTCTACTGGAGGGGTACTCCTTAACTGAAAAGATTTAAGTTAATTAAAGGAAAAGGCTTCAATTTATTTTTATTAACAAAAAATGTTTTAGTTAATTTGAGTTAACACAAAAGGTTTCAGTTAATTACTACTGGAGGAGTAAATTAAAAGGTTTAAGTTAATTAAAGGAAAATGTTTGAATTTATTTTAATTAATAAAAAAATGTTTCAGTCAAAGTTACAGTTAAAGAAGATAAGAGAATGCTCCTACTGTACTGAAAAAGAAGAGAGGGAGAGAGGACACTACTGCACTTGCTACAGAGTCTGTAGGGGGAACTACTCAAGCAGTGCACTGCATTGCAAGCAGTGCAAGGTCGCAAAATTGCAAGCTACTGCTGCTGTAAGCAAATTCTGTTAAAGCAAGTTATTTCTACTGGAATTTAAAGCAAGCACAGCTTGCACAATTCACAATAAAAAGGCAGGGTAAGGAAAGTGTAATGGTGGATGACTGAGTGATGCTAACAAATCAAAAAATGGACAATTTGCATAGGTTGTAAACAATTATCCCTCTGAATGAACGAATGAATGAAGCTCGCGATTGATTGCAAGAACAATTCCATGAATGATCTTAGCTGAATTTGACTGAATTGTCTTACCTGAATTTGACTGAATTATTCAGTCCATGGATGATCCAGTAACAATCGTAACAAAATCCTTAACTGAATTTGACTGAATTATGCACAAACATTATTCAGTCCATGCTAAAGTTTGAGATTTCTACAATTTTATCTTGACTGAATTATGCATCAGTAAGTTGCAGCAAGCATAACATGGTGCATAGCAGAGCATAACATGGAGTACCTTCCATGGCGACCCAGGAAGAAGCAGAGTTGGAGATGCATGTCCATGTCCATCCGGGAAGTGGCGCCTCCTGCCTATTTCCTTGGCCATTGTACTATTTTCCGGCGGGGGTGTAGGTGGAGGTGGAGGACGGGGGCGTAGGCGGAGGTGGAAGACAGCCGTCAGGATACTCCCTTTCTCCTCTCCTCGCTGCTGTAGTTGGTGGCCCTTCCATGGCGTTGCCCTGGTCATGGAGACCGGGGTCAGAGAGGGAGGGAGAAGAGACGGGGGTGGGTCAGAGAGAGAGAAGAGGAGGGATTCGTACCCATGGACCCATGGCTCCCTGAGCTCGCTGGCTAGGGATTCGGCTCCTCCGCCGCTGCGGCTGCGTGGTCGTGGAGGAGGATGGCGCTGTGAGGTGAAGAAGAAAGCCCCGATCCGCTGCTCCACATCAAGCGTCGCCACGAAGCCGGCGTGGACGCACGTGGATCCAGCCTCCGCCGCCCAGAAGCTCGTCGTCGGCGCCTAAAAAGTCAAGCTTTTGACCTACGGTACGGGGTGCGCGATGGGAGGAAACGAGGTGCTTGGTGGTGGAGAGAAAGTGAGTCGAGGAGAGGCCGGTGACGGCGGCGAGGAGAGGCCGGCGACGACGTGGATCTAGAGGGGAGCAATAAGGGGTGGGTGAGAGGAGGATGAGATAGTGAGCTCGAGTGTGTGAGAGCAGTGGTGGGAGGGTATTTCTGGAAAGTGAAAAGTATTGGTAGCGTGAAGGGAAAAGGGCTAAGCGGTGAGGAGAGAGTGAGACTGGCCTCCTTTGGTTTGGAGGAATTTTGTAGGATTTTCATAGGATAGGATTTCTATAGGAAAAATTCCTTTAGAGCTCTTTGGTTTGTAGGAATGAAATCCTATTCCTATGGAGGAATTCTTCCTATCCTCCACATTTCATAGGAAAATAAACATTAGCCTAGACTCAATGGAAAAAATCCTATGGTGTGAATCAAAGGGCATCTCATTTTCTATTCCTATGCATAGGATTTGAGATGCATGTCATCTCATTTCCTATGACTTTCCTATTCATATGATTTTTCAATCCTATGAACCAAAGGAGGCCTGAGAGTTTTTTTCAAGAATACGCCAATGACGTACCTTAACTTTATAGAAGACAGAAAGTTTAATTACAAGAAAGAGTGAGACTAAGAGTCACAACTGCACTTCCTTGGTTCCTAAATACGAAGTATAAATCATTTTAGAGATTTCAATAAAGGACTACATACGGAGAGCGGACGTCCTGAACGCAGCGGCATCTGGACGCTGCAATCTGACCACACGCTTTTCTCCCAGCGATCTGCGCATGGTCGGGCGTTAATTGGCATTACGAGTAAAATACCAGTCATAGGTCTGCAGGGTACCTGACTTGGCAGACGAAGCAGGTCCATAAAAAGGTTGACACGGTTTGAGATATTCTAATTACTAGTTGAGTGCCCGTGCGTTGCTATGGAACAATAAATTTATGTTACTCACCATTATTGCTAGCCGCTGACTCTGATTCAACCTTGTTAGTTGTCTCGCCACCATCGTTATAAATCCCTTGTCCCTCATCGTCGTCAACCAACGGAGGAGGGGTTTTCTGTCGCCCTATCAACCCCTCCACTAAAAGTGTTCATCGCATAAAATGTCGCATTATACTTTCTTGTCCTATACAATGTACCACTAAAACAAAATATATGTGCCTCATACTTGAATTTCAGCTAAACATGAACGAGTCAATATAAATTAATATCCTCATGCTCTTGATCAAAACTCATACAAGTTGAAGGATACTGGACCCCAAATAAATGCTCGAAGTTATTGAGGAACTATAAATTTAGGCAGAGATAATTATATACACGTGCAACACTATGAAACATCACAAAAATATAACAAAAAAATCTAATAGAGCATCTTACCTACATTCTCCCTCTTCAATCATGCATCATATTTCCTTCTTTCTTTCTCTATGTTTGCTCGGGTTTTTTTATTTAAGGGTTCCTCTATGTTTGCTCATGGTCAGCTCTGCAATATCTGCTCCAGTGGATTTTAGGCTAATCTATATAAGCGGCATTTTCTCAGTCGTTGTTTATGGCATTTCTCATTAGTTGTGATCTGGATCTACAAGGTAACAACTTTTCATGTGTACCAATGATTATGGGTGTGTTTGGTTTGTGCCCCAACTAGCCCCACCAATTTTTTGGCACGACCAAAGTGAGGGCATGGCCAAAATTTTGGTTGATTGTTCTTGTTTGGTTTAGAGCCAATGCACCTACCAATTTTTTGGCGAAATCACTGAGCTGTCATTTGGTTTGCTGTCAACTAACATAGGAAACTTTGGGAATTAGGATTAATCCATGCTTCATTTTATTCCAAGTCACAAAAAAACGTGACACGCCCTGCAAAAAAATGTGACATGATTTTTTTTAATAGCTACAATACACAGAAAGTAACAAAAAATGGGCATGCAAAAGCAATGTTACATTCGTCAAAACATATATCCCTTTTTTATTTTAGGTAAAAAGAAATTCCGTGCTTTTCAGAGTAGTTCTATGAGGTAGGGCTGCTACTCGACCGTACTAGTATAATAAACACATTAATTACTGCTTAGCGGATTAATAAACCTACACGGCTCATGCTAGTTTCGTGGTAATTAGGTAGCTATCTTCCTGCATGCACATGCGGGTTTGTTGAGCCAAAAAAGGAGTACCTATCACCAAACGATGAGGGAACGGGAGAAATATGCGGATCTACAAATCGCTTTCAGGGTAAATCGCGAGTTAATCGCTGCGATAATTAAGCAGGCCCCACGAAGGGAGCGGGCGAGGGCGCTGCCAATTTTTTGGCGGAGCTTTTCCGCGCCGCGAACTCGTCCGTGCGTTGGCAAGAATTGCACTGGCCCGTTGGCGGAACGTCGGGGGAGCCAAAATTTTGGCTGCTATCCAAGCGCTAGCCAATTTTCATGGGTTTGCCAATTTTTTGGTATGGCTGCTATTGGTTGCGATCCAAACACACCCTATTAAACAAAAATTGGGGAATCCATCCTTCTTTTGAAGTTATAACAATGTTTTCGATGCCTAAACCTGAGCTTGGCTAGCCAAATGATGGTCGCTCGTTAGATGGGCAAATAGAATTACAGTGATTCAGTTGGCTATTTTTATTAACGCTTGGATCTGGTTTCAGTGTACTAAATGATATGTGTACTAATAACAATTATTATGAATGACTCCCTAAAACAATTTTAAATGAGCACATCAATGTTATACCTGATAAAACAGACTTCATATACATATTCAATCTCCTACATAACAAGTTGCAACTGATCGGTGTTCAACCTCCATTACCATGTCCAAGGCATCCGATCTAGACCAAGTTGAGCTTTGCCTTCACCTGCTTCGCATGCTCATGCTTAGGTTGTGCTGCCCCTTTTCTTATATGCCACAAGAATTGAAAAGGATTAAACAACATGAATTGTTTGGTACAACAACCAATTAGATCAAACCTAATGACAATTCCTGAATCTCACAAGTTGTTTGCTATGGTATCCACAATGCAGTCATGATCACAATAGATCCCTACAAATCTTTATTATTAAATTAATCCCTCAAACCCACATGGAAATTTATCCTCAAAAAGCAGATCACCTAAGCTAGCACCACATTCCAATGCAATCTTTTGTACGTGCCTTAGCTGGGTCACAAACCATCTGGCCAGGCTCCTGATCCATCTTTGCCCTTATACTCTCCTCTCACTCCAATGTTTAACACTACACTCCAGCCTGCATAGTCAAAATAGATGTGTTCCCTTGAATAAAGAATGTTAACGGTACCAGCCATGTATACAGTATGTAAGCGCACAATAAAGATGGTAGCATGTTCTATCAGACATGTGTATGTAACACGAAAATGACCTACAAAGTTGGCGACAAAGCCCTAAAATTTGTTGGCGTGCTTGAATATATGGTGACAAAGCCCTAAAATTTCTCAATTTCTGTAGATCCCAAAGCTTGACACCATCAACAGTGGCATTTTAGGGGGATGGTAAAAATATCATAATAATGAAGGCATTCAACATTGTGCACATTGTTTTTATGGGGCATATGCATAATGGCAAGAAGTTACTATTTTCAGAGAAGGATATAGCAGCATTGGGTCCAACATGCCCCTCAAACTTTGAAATATCTAACTATTGACAAAAAAGAAGTTCCATTCGGAAATATATATGAAGTGCAGACATTTGTGACCATCTAAAACATATTCCTGACAATTGCAGTACGAACCTGAGTCTTCACATACAAAATTTTCATAAACTTCAGTAGTTCATGTTCCAAGCATGAGAACATTTAGGTGGAAAGACGCATATGTATATCCTGAAGCCTCTGCCAATCTGATAAAAAATTAGCACTGCATACACATGTATGCAAGTGCACACATGGGAACTGCTGAATGTAGCCTATGCGAGTGGACCTGTGAGAAGGCGGGAACATGTTAAAATATCATAGAAGCACCAAGGGCCATCCCTGGCAGCGGCCAAAAAATACTTTTGAATCACATGCACAGTAATAGCTTTGACCTGAGATTTTAAAATAAAAGAAATTCAGTTTAAAAACATGATTTGGTCAAAATGAGGAATATTTTACAGAAAAATGATCCCAAAAGGACATTAACTCTAGAAAGAGAACATTACTGACAATGGTGCAAATAGGGGCATATGAAAGAAACACTATCCAACAATAGAAGTATGGAAGTGTACTCCATGTCTGGTAAAAGAAGTTGCTATGTTATCCATACCATTCCTACCGTCAAGTGTCAAGATAGAGTAAAAACATATTTCTTGAGATATTAGCTTCTATTCTATATTAAGTGAATGGTAAACTTGGTTGCTCCAGAACTTAAATGACCAAATTTAAATTTTGTTCTTGAAGCTTCACAAGTTTCCCAAATTCTAACCATCAACTCAACTCATTGATGAATACACAGAAGCGTACCATTGAGAAATTACCTTTAGGGTCTCTAATGAAGAAGATGAAGTGCTTGCATAAACTGAAAAACTCTACTCCTCAAAGTGTTGGATATTTCATTCTACAACATTTCGTATCTGACCATCATTGGATTGCATAGCTAGCAGCAGGACCTCAGTGATAACCATTAGCTGAAACAACCTGTAGTGTGAAGATGACCCAGTAGAGCATGTAGGATATTATTATCTCAAAGAAAAAATGAAAAATAAATTGGCTGGATCCTCTTTTTTGTTTTAATTTGCGGCCCTATGTCTCATAGAAAGAGTAAAGGCAGTCTATTTTCAAGCCACTTTGCCTAATGGAAATATGAACCAGTAAGTTAAACAAGTGAGAATTAACTTCTCCTGTCCTAGATAAGAAGAACAAAATAAAGGCTCTTTTACAACCTATATCCTCCCCATTTGCAAAACAATTAGTGTCAATACATCTATCACTACAATTGATGACACCATTGCCATGCAGATCTAGGGAGGATGACACCACCGGAGCTGTCACCATGGTTAACTCAATAAAGGGCAAGCAGTGTGCTCCTGCTCTGCGTCTCTCGCCGCAAGCGTCCACGTCCACAGCTATGGGCGCTCACATGGCTGCCGGTGTTCGAATCCATCGCTAGGGCTGCACTTTCATGGGCAAACTGATTTAGGCATGATCTTGTTTTAAACTACATCATTTAATAAGAAAAAGAAGCACAATCCATGACAGCACAAATATGCAAAATAGCACAAATATTCCTGCAGAATCGACAATAGCACATTCTGTAAACACTATTGTACATAGTAGCAAAAAAATTGTGCACAATAACTCAACATTACGGCACACTCTCCACAAATAGCATTAAATATCTCACATTCTCTTGAAAGATAAAGAACACAAAGCAGTTGGGAGGGAGATAGATGCCACACTCGATACCTTTTATAGCTGCCAATGCATGGAGCAGCATGTTGCGCAGGAGATCAGGGGGGAGCTGGCTGTAGGGAGGAGAAAATGATATCCAGGCGGTGCTTGAACATAGAACGAGATGGCTGTGGAGGGTCGAGCTCGGGGTGGGGCTTGAAGATGAGGAGGTCGACAGCAGAGTCCGGCGCTTGAACAGTGTGGCCGTTCTCCATGGCCACCCGCCTCCCGTGCTTCCTACCGGCAAACACAGCAGTGCAGCCTCCAACTCCAGCCTGCACGCCCGCTTCGTCTGCTGCTGTACAGGGGCGGGGCCGCCCACAATAGAGACGAGGGTGGAGGTGAGACGACGGCTTGCCTGTTTGGCGATGACGATGCGAAGTGAGATGGGCCGATTGTGGCGGCAGTGCGTCCGGGACGAAGGAGGTGAGACGGCAGCTTGCCTGCTTGGGGACGGCGGTGCCAGGTGAGATGGCTCAGCAGCGGGGGCGGCGCGTCCTGGATGGCCGCAGCAAGGCGAGGAGGTGAGACGGCGTCTTGCCTCCTTGTGAGATGGCTCGGCCGTGGCGCTGCAGTTTGAGGAATGGCTCCTCGCGATGGATCAGGATCTAGACCGACGAAATGGCGTGCACAGGATGGTGGGCGCGCGATGGCAATTTTTCCAAGGAGAAAGATGCGATCGGGATGAAGGGGTTCCGAGAGATGGGGGCATGGGTGAGTTCATGGGTCGCGGTTGTTTTCTCTTTCGGTTTCTGTTTCTCAGCTTTGGTGGGTCGTGCTCGTGCGGGATGCCTCCAAGCAAAAAAAGAAAAAAGAAAATCGTGCGGGATGTGCGAGATAGCTATCGATAGGAGGAGGGTTAAAGCGAGGTTGAACCATCACGACATTCGATTCTCCTTTAACAGTAGAGATTTACTGTGGCGGATGGTTGGAGGTTGTGGGTGATTTGCTCCGTGCATGCCAGCGTGTTGTCCTTGTCTATGCCTCGTACGCGCTTGTCAGGTCGCCATGGAGTAGTTCTTACATGGAAGATCTCTAATTTTATTCAGTAGCGGTCAGACGCGGCTTGCACGAGTACCACGACGAGCATGAACACGCATAGCATTTGTGTGTTCTTGGTTCGCTGCGTGCCTGCGTACGTCCTGCAGTGCTTCCGCCATCCTGAACCTGACATTGTTGCCGCCCCCAGCAGTTTGGATTAGCAGATTGATGTCCACTCCTGTGATGAAGAACGCGTACTTGAAAATAACCAGTTTACTATTCCCCCTCTTGCCTCCTCCCTCACCCGCGTCGCCTCCTCGGCAGCGCCCAAGCTTACCCCGCCGGCCGGCCGCGTCGCCTGTCTACGCCCCATGTCCGCGGCTCGCGAGGCGCCGCCCCCCGCCCCGCCTGCGGTCTCCTTCCTGGAGGCCCTGCTCTCGTCTGCGGGGGCAGATGGGTCTTCAAAGCCGGCGCGCATTGGTGCGCATTCAATGGAGATCTCCGGTCCTGCGATGGGGGGCCGGAGGATGGGGTTGTGGGAGGCCGCCTCCAGTCCATCGTGGTGGTGCCGCCGCGAAATCCCGCTGCTGCGCCAGAGACTTCAAGACCTACCGACCCTGCGCCAGCGCATTCAAGCCCAACCAACCCTGCAGAGCGCATTCATGGGGATGGGTGGAAGATGGTGGGGAGGGGGAGGCACCCCCCTTTTTACCAGCGCCCTCCTCCGAAATCCAGGCCTTCGCAATTCAAAGAGCTGTTGTTCAAGAAGGCCTGGGGAAAGTGCTTCCGGTGTCTTGAGCCTAAGCACAGGATAGCTAAGTGCACAAATCGTGAGCGGTGCTTGCTCTGAAGCGAGGTCGGGCATAGAGCGAGGTGGTGTGAGGGTGTGGGAAGGAAGAGGGCTCAGGGGGTTGCTTCCGGGGCTCGGCCGACGGGCGTGTTGCCGCCTCCTCCGCCGGGACCGCCTCCAAGCCCCGCCATCCGCATCCGGCTGCCAATGGAGGCCCCTCTGAGCGACCCGGAGGCGAGGCGGGGTATGGTCACCGCTACAGCTCGCAGGACGGCGGCTTTGGCGGAGGCGGAGAGGAAGCTGTCGAGATGTGCTGTGGTGGCGATAGTGGTGGGATCGCCGCTGCCGTTTGAGCTCGTGGACGTCAAAAGGGCGCTCGCGCTGCGATTCCGGATCTCGAAGGGTGCAGTCAAGGTCTCGCTTCGCGCCCTTGGCGAGCTGCTGCTCATCTTCGACGACGCGACAGTGCCGGACAAGGTGGTGGGAGGCCAAGGCCCCCTAGTCCTGGGAAGGGTCATCTTCATGGTGGCGCCTTGGTCTCGCTTCCGTCGTGCCTCGCCGGCCAGGCTGCGCTTCAAGGCAAGGGTCTGTTTGGAGGGTGTCCCGGAGCACGCGTGGGACGTCAACAGCGTCGCCACCCTGTTTGACCCCTCCATGCTTATTGAAGGGGTGGATTCGGAGGTGTGTTCTGAGGAGGATACTGGATGCTTCCGCCTTTGGGTTTGGATGGATGAGGTAGAGAAGCTCAAGACTAGGGGAGTGTAACAGCTTGAAGAACCAAGAGAGTTTGGCTCGCCGGTGATGCATTACCCGGAGTTGAATCTAATGGAGGAGGTGCTGCCGTGCTGGGGTCAGATTGGTTTGCTCAGCCACCCAGTGCTCATTCACTTGGATCACATCATCGATTTCTCCAATCCGCCAGACTTGAGTCCTGAAAGAGGGGTCAGCAGTAGCAGTGGGATCAGTGGGATTCCATCTGAGGATGGCACGGTGGCGGAGTGGCCAGGGAGATGGGGATACCGATGGTATCTCAGCTATGAAGATGGTGATTTCCCGCCACCGGCGCCGCGGGCAGTTGCCCATTCGCGGCTGTGTTTCACGGACAACGGCGGAGCTGGAGGAGGAGGAGGAAACGGGGGCAGGAGATCTTATGCCACCGGGGAGAACCATCGACTTGCCATAACCGGTCTCTCGCAGGCCGGAGGGAGACAACAGCGTGGTGCCGCGAGAAGGGAGGGAGGTCAAGGGAGTGATGGTGGTAGAAGGCATGAAGGGGTGCCGGCGACGCAGGAGCCACCGCTCATTGAGACCGAACTGGTGACTACTTCCTCGCCAGAGCAGGATCCGTTCGTTGGCTCCGAGAAAGCACCGATCATCGGCGGGCTGCTGCTGTCAGTACAAGAGGGGACGGAGGGGACCGTGAGCCAAGAGAGGAAGGGTGGAAGCGCAGCAGGCATGCTGTCCTCCGACGGGGGTGCCCTCTTCCATGAAAGGGGGAGCGATCCCTCGACTGACTGCATGGCACAGCCGGCTGGAGAGGAGCAGAGGGAGAACATGCTGGCGAGGCAAGAAGAGGAAAGAAGGACGAGCACCAGCCGAGCTTCAGGGGACGTGCATGCCCTCGCTCATGCAAGACTAAATAGTGGTGCATGCGAGTGAAGGAAATATGCCCTAGAGGCAATAATAAAGTTATTATTTATTTCCTTATATCATGATAAATGTTTATTATTCATGCTAGAATTGTATTAACCGGAAACATAATACATGTGTGAATACATAGACAAACAGAGTGTCACTAGTATGCCTCTACTTGACTAGCTCGTTAATCAAAGATGGTTATGTTTCCTAACCATGAACAATGTGTTGTTATTTGATTAACGGGATCACATCATTAGGTGAATGATCTGATTGACATGACCCATTGCATTAGCTTAGCACCCGATCGTTTAGTATGTTGCTATTGCTTTCTTCATGACTTATACATGTTCCTATGACTATGAGATTATGCAACTCCCGTTTGCCGGAGGAACACTTTGTGTGCTACCAAACGTCACAACGTAAATGGGTGATTATAAAGGTGCTCTATAGGTGTCTCCAAAGGTACATGTTGGGTTGGCGTATTTCGAGATTAGAATTTGTCACTCCGATTGTCGGAGAGGTATCTCTGGGCCCTCTCGGTAATACACATCACATAAGCCTTGCAAGCATTGCAACTAATGAGTTAGTTGCGAGATGATGTATTACGGAACGAGTAAAGAGACTTGCCGGTAACGAGATTGAACTAGGTATGGGATACCGACGATCGAATCTCGGGCAAGTAACATACCGATGACAAAGGGAACAACGTATGTTGTTATGCGGTCTGAATGATAAAGATCTTCGTAGAATACGTAGGAGCCAATATGAGCATCTAGGTTCCGCTATTGGTTATTGACCGGAGACGTGTCTCGGTCATGTCTACATTGTTCTCGAACCCGTAGGGTCCGCACACTTAAGGTTTCGATGACAGTTATATTATGAGTTTATGAGTTTTGATGTACCAAAGTTAGTTCGGAGTCCCGGATGTGATCACGGACATGACGAGGAGTCTCGAAATGGTCGAGACATAAAGATTGATATATTGGACGGCTATATTCGGACACCAGAAGTGTTTCGGGTGATTTCGGAGAAAACCGGAGAGCCGGAGGGTTATCGGAACCCCCCCGGGAGAAGTAATGGGCCATATGGGCCTTAGTGGAAAGAGAGAGGGGCAGCCAAAGGTGGGCCGCGCGCCTCCTCCCCCCTGGTCCGAATTGGACTAGGAGGGGGCGGCGCCCCCCTTTCCCTCTCCCTCCCCACTTCCTTCCCCCTCCTAGTAGGAGTCCTACTCCTACTAGGAGGAGGACTCCTCCTTGGCGCGCCTATAGGGCCGGCCGGCCTCCTCCCCTTGCTCCTTTATATACGGGGGCAGGGGGCACCCCTAGACACACAAGTTGATCCACGTGATCATATTCTTAGCCGTGTGCGGTGCCCCCTTCCACCATAGTCCTCGATAATATTGTAGCAGTGCTTAGGCGAAGCCCTGCGACGGTAGTACATCAAGATCGTCACCACACCGTCGTGCTGACGGAACTCTTCCCTGACACTTTGCTGGATCGGAGTCCGGGGATCGTCATCGAGCTGAACGTGTGCTAGAACTCGGAGGTGCCGTAGTTTCGGTGCTTGATTGGTCGGGCCGTGGAGACGTACGACTAAATCAACCAAGTTAATGCTTCCGTTGTCGATCTACAAGGGTACGTAGATCACACTCTCCCCCTCTCGTTGCTGTGCATCACCATGATCTTGCGTGTGCGTAGGAAATTTTTTGAAATTACTACGTTCCCCAATAATGGCATCCGAGCCTAGGTTTTATATGTTGATGTTATATGCACGAGTAGAACACAAGTGAGTTGTGGGCGATATAAGTCATACTGCTTACCAGCATGTCATACTTTGGTTCGGCGGTATTGTTGGACGAAGCGGCCCGGACCGACATTACGCGTACGCTTACGCGAGACCGGTTCTCCCGACGTGCTTTGCACATAGGTGGCTTGCGGGTGACAGTGTCTCCAACTTTAGTTGAACTGAGTGTGGCTACGCTCGGTCCTTGCGAAGGTTAAAACAACACCAACTTGACAAACTATCATTGTGGTTTTGATGCGTAGGTAAGATTGGTTCTTGCTTAAGCCCGTAGCAGCCACGTAAAACTTGCAACAACAAAGTAGAGGACGTCTAACTTGTTTTTGCAGGGCATGTTGTGATGTGATATGGTCAAGACATGATGCTAAACTTTATTGTATGAGATGATCATGTTTTGTAACCGAGTTATCGGCAACTGGCAGGAGCCATATGGTTGTCGCTTCACTGTATGCAATGCAATCACGATGTAATGCTTTACTTTATCACTAAGCGGTAGCGATAGTCGTGGAAGCATAATATTGGTGAGACGACAACGATGCTACGATGGAGATCAAGGTGTCACGCCGGTGACGATGGTGATCACGACGGTGCTTCGAAGATGGAGATCACAAGCACAAGATGATGATGGCCATATCATATCACTTATATTGATTGCATGTGATGTTTATCTTTTATGCATCTTATCTTGCTGTGATTGACGGTAGCATTATAAGATGATCTCTCACTAATTATCAAGAAGTGTTCTCCCTGAGTATGCACCGTTGCGAAAGTTCTTCGTGCTGAGACACCACGTGATGATCGGGTGTGATAGGCTCTACATTCAAATACAACGGGTGCAAAACAGTTGCACACGCGGAATACTCAGGTTATACTTGACGAGCCAAGCATATACAGATATGGCCTCAGAACACGGAGACCGAAAGGTCGAGCGTGAATCATATAGTAGATATGATCAACATAGTGATGTTCACCAATGAAACTACTCCATCTCACGTGATGATCGGACATGGTTTAGTTGATTTGGATCACGTAATCACTTAGAGGATTAGAGGGATGTCTATCTAAGTGGGAGTTCTTTAAGTAAATTAATTGAACCTAAATTTATCATGAAACTTAGTACCTGATAGTATCTTGCTTGTTTATGCTTGATTGTAGATAGATGGCTCGTGCTGTTGTTCCGTTGAATTTTAATGCGTTCCTTGAGAAAGCAAAGTTGAAAGATGATGGTAGCAATTACACAGACTGGGTCCATAACTTGAGGATTATCCTCATTGCTGCACAGAAGAATTACGTCCTGGAAGCACCGCTGGGTGCCAGGCCTGCTGCTGGAGCAACACCAGATGTTATGAACGTCTGGCAGAGCAAAGCTGATGACTACTCGATAGTTCAGTGTGCCATGCTTTACGGCTTAGAATCGGGACTTCAACGACGTTTTGAACGTCATGGAGCATATGAGATGTTCCAGGAGTTGAAGTTAATATTTCAAGCAAATGCCCGGATTGAGAGATATGAAGTCTCCAATAAGTTCTATAGCTGCAAGATGGAGGAGAACAGTTCTGTCAGTGAGCATATACTCAAAATGTCTGGGTATAATAATCACTTGATTCAATTGGGAGTTAATCTTCCAGATGATTGCGTCATTGACAGAATTCTCCAATCACTGCCACCAAGCTACAAGAGCTTCGTGATGAACTATAATATGCAAGGGATGAATAAGACTATTCCCGAGCTCTTCGCAATGCTGAAAGCTGTGGAGGTAGAAATCAAGAAGGAGCATCAAGTGTTGATGGTCAACAAGACCACTAGTTTCAAGAAAAAGGGCAAAGGGAAGAAGAAGGGAAACTTCAAAAAGAACAACAAGCAAGTTGCTACTCAAGAGAAGAAACCCAAACCTGGACCTAAGCCTAAAACTGAGTGCTTCTACTGCAAGCAGACTGGTCACTGGAAGCGGAACTGCCCCAAGTATTTGGCGGATAAGAAGGATGGCAAGGTGAACAAAGGTATATGTGATATACATGTTATTGATGTGTACCTTACTAATTCTCGCAGTAGCACCTGGGTATTTGATACTGGTTCTGTTGCTAATATTTGCAACTCGAAACAGGGACTACTAAGGATGAGGTGACCATGCGCGTGGGAAACGGTTCCAAAGTCGATGTGATTGCAGTCGGCACACTACCTCTACATCTACCTTCGGGATTAATATTAGACCTAAATAATTGTTATTTGGTGCCAGCGTTAAGCATGAACATTATATCTGGATCTTGTTTGATGCGAGACGGTTATTCATTTAAATCTGAGAATAATGGTTGTTCTATTTATATGAGTAATATCTTTTATGGTCATGCACCCTTAAAGAGTGGTCTATTCTTGTTGAATCTCGATAGTAGTGACACACATATTCATAGTGTTGAAGCCAAAAGATACAGAGTTGATAATGATAGTGCAACTTATTTGTGGCACTGCCGTTTAGGTCATATCGGTGTAAAGTGCATGAAGAAACTCCATACTGATGGACTTTTGGAACCACTTGATTATGAATCACTTGGTACTTGCGAAACCGTGCCTCATGGGCAAGATGACTAAAACACTGTTCTCCGGTACTATGGAGAGAGCAATAGATTTGTTGGAAATCATACATACAGATGTATGTGGTCCGATGAATATTGAGGCTCGTGGCGGATATCGTTATTTTCTCACCTTCACAGATGACTTAAGCAGATATGGGTATATCTACTTAATGAAACACAAGTCTGAAACATTTGAAAAGTTCAAAGAATTTCAGAGTGAAGTAGAAAATCATCGTAACAAGAAAATAAAATTCCTACGATCTGATCGTGGAGGAGAATATTTGAGTTACGAGTTTGGTGTACATTTGAAAAATTGTGGAATAGTTTCACAACTCACGCCACCCGAAACACCACAGCGTAATGGTGTGTCCGAACATCGTAATCGTACTTTACTAGATATGTTGCGATCTATGATGTCTCTTACTGATTTACCGCTATCGTTTTGGGGATACGCTCTAGAGACGGCCGCATTCACGTTAAATAGGGCACCATCAAAATCCGTTGAGACGACGCCTTATGAACTGTGGTTTGGCAAGAAACCAAAGTTGTCGTTTCTGAAAGTTTGGGGCTGCGATGCTTATGTGAAAAAGTTTCAACCTGATAAGCTCGAACCCAAATCGGAGAAATGTGTCTTCATAGGATATCCAAAGGAGACTATTGGATACACCTTCTATCACAGATCCGAAGGCAAGACTTTTGTTGCTAAATTTGGAAACTTTCTGGAGAAGGAGTTTCTCTCGAAAGAAGTGAGTGGGAGGAAAGTAGAACTTGAGAGATAACTGTACCTGCTCCCTTATTGGAAAGTAGTGCATCACAGAAAATTGTTTCTGTGACACCTACACCAGTTAGTGAGGAAGCTAATGATGATGATCATGAAACTTCAGAACAAGATACTACTGAACCTCGTAGATCAACCAGAGTGAGATCCACGCCAGAGTGGTACGGTAATCCTGTTCTGGAAGTCATGCTACTAGATCATGATGAACCTACGAACTATGAAGAAGCGATGGTGAGCCCAGATTCCGCAAAATGGCTTGAAGCCATGAAATCTGAGATGGGATCCATGTATGAGAACAAAGTATGGACTTTGGTTGACTTGCCCGATGATCGGCAAGCAATTGAGAATAAATGGATCTTCAAGAAGAAGACTGACGCTGACGGTAATATTACTGTCTACAAAGCTCGACTTGTCGCAAAAGGTTTTCGGCAAGTTCAAGGGATTGACTACGATGAGACCTTCTCACCCATAGCGATGCTTAAGTCTGTCCGAATCATGTTAGCAATTGCCGCATATTATGATTATGAAATTTGGCAGATGGATGTCAAAACTGCATTCCTGAATGGATTTCTGGAAGAAGAGTTGTATATGATGCAACCAGAAGGTTTTATCGATCCAAAGGGAGCTAACAAAGTGTGCAAGCTCCAGCGATCCATTTATGGACTAGTGCAAGCCTCTCGGAGTTGGAATAAACGCTTTGATAGTGTGATCAAAGCATTTGGTTTTATACAGACTTTTGGAGAAGCCTGTATTTACAATAAAGTGAGTGGGAGCTCTGAAGCATTTCTGATATTATATGTGGATGACATATTACTAATTGGAAATGATATAGAATTTCTGGATAGCATAAAGGGATACTTGAATAAGAGTTTTTCAATGAAAGACCTCGGTGAAGCTGCTTACTTATTAGGCATTAAGATCTATAGAGATAGATCAAGACGCTTAATTGGACTTTCACAAAGCACATACCTTGACAAAATTTTGAATAAGTTCAAAATGGATCAAGCAAAGAAAGGGTTCTTGCCTGTGTTACAAGGTGTGAAGTTGAGTAAGACTGAATGCCCGACCACTGCAGAAGATAGAGAAAAAATAAAAGATGTTCCCTATGCTTCAGCCATAGGCTCTATCATATATGCAATGCTGTGTACCAGACCTGATGTGTGCCTTGCTATAAGTCTAGCAGGAAGGTACCAAAATAATCCAGGAGTGGATCGACAGCGGTCAAGAACATCCTGAAATACCTGAAAAGGACTAAGGATATGTTTCTCATATATGGAGGTGACAAAGAGCTCATCGTAAAAGGTTACGTTGATGCAAGCTTTGACACTGATCCGGACAATTCTAAATCGTAAACCGGATACGTGTTTACATTAAATGGTGGAGCTGTCAGTTGGTGCAGTTCTAAACAAAGCGTTGTAGCGGGATCTACATGTGAAGCGGAGTACATAGCTGCTTCGGAAGCAGCAAATGAAGGAGTCTGGATGAAGGAGTTCATATCCGATCTAGGTGTCATACCTAGTGCATCGGGTCCAATGAAAATCTTTTGTGACAATACTGGTGCAATTGCCTTGGCAAAGGAATCCAGATTTCACAAGAGAACCAAGCACATCAAGAGACGCTTCAATTCCATCCGGGATCTAGTCTAGGTGGGAGACATAGAGATTTGCAAGATACATACGGATCTGAATATTGCAGACCCGTTGACTAAGCCTCTTCCACGAGCAAAACATGATCAGCACCAAGGCTCCATGGGTGTTAGAATCATTACTGTGTAATCTAGATTATTGACTCTAGTGCAAGTGGGAGACTGAAAGAAATATGCCCTAAAGGCAATAATAAAGTTATTATTTATTTCCTTATATCATGATAAATGTTTATTATTCATGCTAGAATTGTATTAACCGGAAACATAATACATGTGTGAATACATAGACAAACAGAGTGTCACTAGTATGCCTCTACTTGACTAGCTCGTTAATCAAAGATGGTTATGTTTCCTAACCATGAACAATGAGTTGTTATTTGATTAACGGGATCACATCATTAGGTGAATGATCTGATTGACATGACCCATTGCACTAGCTTAGCACCCGATCATTTAGTATGTTGCTATTGCTTTCTTCATGACTTATACATGTTCCTATGACTATGAGATTATGCAACTCCCATTTGCCGGAGGAACACTTTGTGTGCTACCAAACGTCACAACGTAAATGGGTGATTATAAAGGTGCTCTATAGGTGTCTCCAAAGGTACATGTTGGGTTGGCGTATTTCGAGATTAGGATTTGTCACTCCGATTGTCGGAGAGGTATCTCTGGGCCCTCTCGGTAATACACATCACATAAGCCTTGCAAGCATTGCAACTAATGAGTTAGTTGCGAGATGATGTATTACGGAACGAGTAAAGAGACTTGCCGGTAACGAGATTGAACTAGGTATGGGATACCGACGATCGAATCTCGGGCAAGTAACATACCGATGACAAAGGGAACAACGTATGTTGTTATGTGGTCTGACCGATAAAGATCTTCGTAGAATATGTAGAAGCCAATATGAGCATCCAGGTTCCTCTATTGGTTATTGACCGGAGACGTGTCTCGGTCATGTCTACATTGTTCTCGAACCCGTAGGGTCCGCACACTTAAGGTTTCGATGACAGTTATATTATGAGTTTATGAGTTTTGATGTACCGAAGTTAGTTCGGAGTCCCGGATGTGATCACGGACATGACGAGGAGTCTCGAAATGGTCGAGACATAAAGATTGATATATTGGACGGCTATATTCGGACACCGGAAGTGTTCCGGGTGATTTCGGAGAAAACCGGAGAGCCGGAGGGTTACCAGAACCCCCCCGGGAGAAGTAATGGGCCATATGGGCCTTAGTGGAAAGAGAGAGGGGTAGCCAAAGGTGGGCCGCGCGCCTCCTCCCCCCCTGGTCTGAATTGGACGAGGAGAGGGGGGGCGGCGCCTCCCTTTCCCTCTCCCTCCCCACTTTCTTCCCCCTCCTAGTAGGAGTCCTACTCCTACTAGGAGGAGGACTCCTCCTTGGCGCGCCTATAGGGCCGGCCGGCCTCCTCCCCTTGCTCCTTTATATACGGGGGCAGGGGGCACCCCTAGACACACAAGTTGATCCACGTGATCATATTCTTAGCCGTGTGCGGTGCCCCCTTCCACCATAGTCCTCGATAATATTGTAGCGATGCTTAGGCGAAGCCCTGCGATGGTACTACATCAAGATCGTCACCACGCCGTCGTGCTGACGGAACTCTTCCCCAACACTTTGCTGGATCAGAGTCCGAGGATCATCATCGAGCTGAACGTGTGCTAGAACTCGGAGGTGCCGTAGTTTCGGTGCTTGATCGGTCGGGCGGTGGAGACGTACGACTACATCAACCAAGTTAACGCTTCCGTTGTCGATCTACAAGGGTACGTAGATCACACTCTCCCCCTCTCGTTGCTGTGCATCACCATGATCTTGCGTGTGCGTAGGAATTTTTTTGAAATTACTACGTTCCCCAACAACGAGATGTGGGGTTTCGTGCAACAGTGGGGCCCGCAGAGGCAGAAGAACGGGGCGCTGACAGGCGTGAGCTCTTTGACCAGGAGGATGCACTGGTGGCTTGCAGTGGGGATGGTGTGGCGGGCGTCGGTGTGTATAGGCCGCATTCGCCACGCAAAAGCCCAGGAAGAAGGATGGGAGAGCCGGATGTTGGAGATGGTCAAGTTGGGCCGTCTTTTGCGGCCCAGGCCTTGTCGACCACTGATGGAGCTGGGGCTGACAAGGCTGGGACTGGAACACAGATTGAGGACCGACCTGACCCGCTGAGCCGCTTTCTCATTAGCTGTGTCTCCCCTCTCCCACACCTCTCCTTCCCACCCCGATGGCCGGCGGCGACTTGGGGCCTGGCCTGGCGGGGCTCGCCGCGAAGCGAAGCAGCGGCAGGCTGGCATCCAAGCCAACGGCGAGGTTGTCGGCTATGGACAAGGTGCAGTTCGTCCTCCTCAAGAAGAGTGGCGTATGGGATGGAGAGGGGCTGCCTGCAACCCCGGCGCCGGCAGATCTAGAAAGGTATAGGGAGATGTTCAAGAAGCCGCTCCCTGGCAGCTTCATCGCAGCGGTGGAGGCCATGCTTGAGGCAACGGGGCCAGAAAAGCAGAGGAAAGGGGGCAAGAAGGGACTGGCGCAGGGTGTGCCGGTCTGATTGGTGCGTTGTTTGCAGCAAAATCGGTCAAGTGGTGTTCCTCCTAGTTTGCCAATGTTAGTGTTTTTCCTTCCCTCGCCTGTTAGTGCTGGCTGTGTGAGTTGTATTGTGGTTGTGGTGTGGTGGTGCTGCTCAGCTGTAATCCCCTTTGGGAGGAGTGGTAGAAGTCTAAATGTTCTGTTGGAATATGATGGTTGCCATGAAAGGAAGCTGCTTGAGAGGAGTCAAACTGTTTTATGGATCTCTCCATATTGAGCTGGAATGTGAGGGGTTTAAACAATCCCGCGAAGAGAAGGGCTGTGCAGATTTTTGTGTCTGACCTCAAATGCAACATAGTATGTTTGCAAGAAACGAAGCTCAACGATCCTTCAAATGGGCTGGTTGTGGAGGCACTAGGACCGAGATTCAAGGATAATTTCATCTCCCTCCGTGCGAACGGCCCTAGGAGAGGTGTGCTCATTGCTTGCAATGAGGATTTCGAGATAAAAAATGATCCATCTGCGGCTGGGGAGTTTTCAGTCTCGGGGATGATCAGGTGCAGAGCCAATGGGGAGAGCTGGTCCATCTCCGGCGTTTACGGACCGCAATTGGAAGAGGAGAAGATCCAGTTCATTGATGAACTGCGAAGGATCAAGATGCAAATGCTGCCGCGGTGGTTGATCCTCGGTGATTTTAATATGATCAGTAGGGCAAGTGATAAGAGCAATAACAATTTAAATCTGAGAATGATGGGGCGGTTTCGGGCTGCCATTGAGGAGATGGAGCTGATTGATTTCCCGTTGCTGGGAAGGAGATTCACATGGTCAAATGAACGGGAGAATGTTACTCACTCGAAGATTGATAGAATCATGGTGACAAATGACTAGGAGGCCAGCTTCCCTCAGTATCAACTATCGGCAGCCTCCACTAATATTTCTGATCACTGTCCCATTGTGCTAAAGAAGATGGAGTGCTCGCATTATAAGGCCTTCCGCTTTGAGAACCATTGGCGTAAGTGTTCTGATTTTCAGGGAGTGGTTCAGATGGCATGGAACAGAGAGGTGAAATCTACTGATCCTATTCGGGTTTTGCACACCAAGCTTTCCAGAACCGCGCAGGCTCTGCGTCTTTGGAACAAGAAAAAGGTACGATGGGCTAGTTTCATGTCGAGCCTGGCGAGTGAGGTGATCTTCAGGCTTGATTTGGCGCAAGAGGAGAGGGATCTATCCGCTGAGGAGAGGAGGCTGCGTGCTATGCTGAAAGCCAAGTTGTTGGGCCTGGCGGCTATTGACAGAGCTAAATGGAGGCAGAAATCGAGGCTAACTGATATAAGAGAAGGAGATGCCAACACTAGGTTCTTTCAAATCAGAGCTAGTGGAAGGCGCCGCAAGAATCACATACCAAGTTTGAACGGAAGGAGTGGAAGAGTGACTGATCATGAGGGGAAGGCTCAGATCCTATTCGATAGATTCAAAAGCATTATGGGCACACCGTTCTCGAGGACCACAAAAATGAATTGGGAGGCCATGGGATTGCCAAGGCGAGATCTGCAGCACTTAGACAACCCCTTCACCGAGCATGAGCTGCACGCGGCCGTAACTGAGATGCACGGTGAGAAAGCACCTGGGCCGGATGGGTTCACGGGGATGTTTTTCAAGCATTGTTGGCAACTGATTAAAGAGGACCTCCTTGCTGCGGTGAATTGTGTTCACTCGCTCCATGGACACAACTGGAAGCTGCTAAATACCGCAAATATTGTGCTGCTGCCCAAGAAGGACGATGCTCAGGAGGCAAGTGACTTTAGGCCGGTGAGTCTAATGCACAGTGTTCCAAAAATTGTCAGCAAGATGTTGGCTTCCCGCTGATTCCTGAGATCAAGGGGCTTGTCACAAATAATCAGAGTGCCTTCATAAGAGGAAGGGCTATTCAAGACAACTTCCTGTACGTCAAGAACGTGATCAAGGCTGCTCATTCCACAAAGTCGCCCTTGATATTCCTGAAGCTTGACATCGCCAAGGCTTTTGATTCGGTAAGCTGGGCATACCTGATGGAGGTCCTGGAGGCGATGGGGTTTGGTCAGAGATGGCGCGATATGATTTCACTGATTTTGTCCTCCACATCATCAAGGGTGCTTTTAAACGGAATACCTGGCTCACCTTTTGTTCACTTGCGAGGGCTTCGGCAGGGAGACCCTTTGTCCCCGCTGCTTTTCATCATTGCCATGGAACCATTGCAGCGGCTCCTATCGATGGCTGCAGAGCGAGACATTCTATCCCCACTGAGATCTCAGATTACCCGCTTCCGCTCCAGCTTCTATGCTGACGACGCGGCTCTGTTCATCAACCCCACCATGGATGATTTTCTTGCAGTTCAGGCCATTCTCAAGATCTTTGGTAATGCTTCTGGTCTGTCCACTAATATCAGCAAAACGGTGGCGTATCCCATTGCCTGTGATGAAATTGAGCTGGACCCCATGCTGGCTGTGTTTGGTGGGATTCAAGGGGCTCTCCCATGTAAATATTTGGGATTGCCTCTAGGTGTCAGGAAGCCCAGGAGGGCCGAGGTGCAGCCGGTTCTGGACAAGATGGCGGGAAAGCTATCGCCTAGGAAGGGTAGATTGCTAAACAGGATGGGGAGACTGGTTTACATCAACTCGGTGGTCACCAGCACGGCCATTTACTTCTTAACAGCCTTCCAACCGGATAAATGGTTCATTAGAAAGGTGGACAAACTCAGGACAAATTTCCTATGGGAAATTGAAGAAAGAGCGGCTGGAGGCAAGTGTCTTGTAAACTGGAAGCGGGCCTGCTCCCCCAAGATTGTTGGTGGGTTAGGTATCAAGAACATCGAGTGTTTCAGTCGGGCCTTGCGCTTGAGATGGGAATGGTTCAGATGGGATGACGTCGATCGACCGTGGAAAGGATCTCCTACTCCGTGCGACGCCATTGATAGACAGTTGTTCTCGAGCTGCTCCTCTATTCAGTTGGGTGATGGTCAGCTTGCGCTGTTCTGGATGGATAGATGGATGCATGGGGAGGCCCCTTATGTGATTGCACCGAAGATCTTCAAGCTGGCGCGTTTTAAAAGAATTACTGTCAAAGAGGCTTTGACAAACGGCCGGTGGATGCAAGGTTTACAAAGAATGAACAACGAGGAGCAGCTAGCACAATTTGTCAGAATTTGGGAGGAGGTTCAGCAGGTGAGCCTTTCGGAGGCAAAGGATGTGATCAGGTGGTCACTCACGGCAAACGGCTCCTACTCTGCATGCTCTGCCTATGCCATCCAGTTTGCGGCCGGGATCGAGCAGCTGGATCTGGAGAGAATATGGAGATGCAAGATGGAGGGGAAGGTCAAATTCTACCTTCGGCTACTCCTGCAGAACAGAAATTGGACGGCGGATAGACTACTAGCGCGGAATTGGCCACATAATGATCGATGCAAGTTGTGTGATTAAGAGGCTGAATCTACAATGCATTTGACGCGGGGGTGTTCTTTTGCAAAGGAAATATGGTTCCACTTCCACGGATCTAACAGTAGGGTGTGGCGTATTGCGTCTTCGGCTAGCTCGATTATAGACTGGTGGAGAAGGCTATGCTCCGCACGCGGTCCGAAGAACAAGGTACAGGAGGATATCACGTTGGCGGCCTACATCGCCTGGCACCTGTGGAAGGAACGCAACAAGAGGATCTTTCAGCAGAAGGAATTGACTGTGTTCATGTTGGCTGATTTAATCAGCGATGATGTAAAATTATACGTTGAGGCAACTGGTCAGGATCAGGTTATTGCATAAAATCTGCCCTGTGAGAAACATTGTGTGTTCTTGAGCAGTCCCTATCCTATCCGGGGACATGTCCCAGAAGGATGTTGTACTGCTTGATTTTTCCTCTCTTCCATTACAATGCAAAAGCAGAGCTCCTGCTATTCCCGTCAAAAGATCCTCCCAAAGCCAAAAATCACATGGTCCGTGGTTCTGCACGTCCCAAACGAAAATGACATGTGCATGTTAAATCAACAAGCTAGTTACTTACTGATTGACTCGGGCACTTGTAGAAATGGATGCCAGGGAGCACAAAGTTGTACAGGTGCGTGCTCTTCTATATAGCTGGTAAAAAGAAATTACGTCCTACACTATCGCAATGGCACACAACAATGGTATCTGCGTTCATACTGCCAGAATCACGAAGGCCCACGCCTGGGGCAACTGTCGGCTCCATACTGACATTTGCAGCATGCACTTGCTTTTGTGTCAGGTTATACTGCCTATAATACATACTCCCTCCATTCCAAAATATAGCGCGTCCTCGATTTCCGTGTTTCAACTTTGACCATTAATTTAATCAACAAGACCGACTGCGGCAGGCGAAAAAATTATACCAATGAATTCGTATTCAAAAAAAGTTTTTAATTATATAATTTTTGATCCCGCCGCAGTCGGTCTCGTAGGTTAAATTTATGGTCAAAGTTGAACCTCGAAAAGCGTGGGCGCGCTATATTTTGAAACGGAGGGAGTATATATATACGCTACAAAACGATGTCTGACACCCATATACCCTAGCAGCCTACTCTGATCCGAATCACGAAGGCCTGCGCGCCGTCGATGGCGTGGGATCAGATGCCGCTGCGTCCAGTGCTGCACTTCCCACTACATATGGATGTATAACGATATGTTTTAGAGTGTAGAATCACTTATTTTACTTTGTATGTAGTTCATGTTCGAACCAAGGTATTTAGGAACAGAAGGAGTAGAACCAAGGTATTTAGACGCTCTGTGAGGGCTATCAAATTTCTTAGATGTATGTCCTTTTAACCTTTTATTTTCCATGTTGCATATGAATTATGATACTATTTCCAAGAAAAAAATTGTAGTACTATATTTAATTCATATAGTTGTATATGTATTTCATTTTGCAGAATGTGTCACTAATAGATATGAATATTGTTAATTCATGTCGAGTTATCTTTTTACATCATATTTTGTATTCCCGTGACAATGCACAGGCATTCAACTAGTTATATATGGATGTTTCATTAGATGGTCACTGTGGCATTTGGCACTTGCACCACCCTGACGCTGACGCTGACAATGACGGTACAAGCGCGTCGGTCCAAACAAAGGCCTTTTTTTTTTCCTTACGAAGATATATCTCCAAACTTCGATTTGCCCGTTGGTCATTGGATTGCGAATGATAGGTTATGTTCAGTGTGCATCAGTTTTAACAAATCCAGTGAAAATATGCCAGTGAATCCGGTAAAAAAATGATGCTATCCCATGTAGCTTCACCACCATCTTGCCATCATCTAAAACTCTAAGCTCCCTCGATGGGAGCTCTCATGGTGAATCGTGGGTGTGGAGAGTGTATAGGACCCTGTTTACAGTGGGTTATAGTTTTGTGTGGGCAGCTGGGTTTCTTGTGCGTCCATTTTGCTTTCGTACGTCTCCTTCATGTAGCGTGGAAGATTGTTGATGGCCGGGGTTAATCAGATTAGCTAGGCGCTGCATGCCTTCGTGGGCCGCTGAGTTTGCTCTGTTGTGCCTCCAGGAGAGGTCGGCTGTAGCGGCATGTCGGGATGACGGGTTGAATTGACAATGTTATAAATTAAATTGCTAAGAGTGCTATGAAGATATTTTAAGCCTATGGGCTTTATTTCAAATTAGTAAATGTTTTTAAAACTATGAATACTCTCTAAATTCCCACGCATTTAAAAAAATCATGGTTCTTTAATTTACAACATTTTTTAAAATCCAAGATTTTTTTAAATATGCGAACATCTTTTTATTTGACAAAAAATAGCCGGCTTTTATAAGATAACAGTGGAGTGAGAGCAAACACAATCTCTACTCCTAATGGAGCAGTTGGTAGTCTCGCTTTCAGGTTTTTTTTCGTCCCACCACTTTCGTCCGGGTTTTTTCGTAGGTTAACCATCATAGATTTTTTTCGTCGCCTCCCCCACTTCATCGGTTTATTTTCACTTCACCCTCTCACACAACGAAAAAAACTGAACGGATCAGAACTTTCCATACGGACGTAAATTATTTAGTAATGTCTTTATGTAAAAGAATCAATCACAATCAATTTTTAAAGATCAAATCTAAATTAATTAATCTTCATAACGTTTATTTTCTTCCGAATCACGTCCATAACTTTCCTTTCTTGTTTGGGCAGAAACTGTTTGGTAGCAGAGATTAGGAAGCTTCCTATGAGTGTAGTAATAGGAAGTATTCTTTTTCTTGATGATTCGTTTCCATGCATGATGATAGTAAATTAGGCCAACATTCACCACTATTTATCAACGTCATCAATCGTATCCATTCCTACCAGTTTTAAGGGAATCTGCTCGCTATGTCTTTTTTAAGGGGATCCGCTCGCTAAGTCGTCGTCGCACGTTATTTTCACAAGCAATTTCCCTAAAAAAGGCGTGGGTATTGGTAGTTGAACGCCCGCTAGGTTTTCCGCCTGTCCCATCCTCGCGTTGTGCCGCCGCCACCCGCCGAATTTCCAGCCGCCCGAGCCCGTTAACTTCGCCAGCCATCGGGTCGACTGCCCCCGCTCCAAACCCCCATCCCCGAGCACTAGCTATCGCCGCGTTGCCGCCCCAAGCTCCACGCCACCGGTAACGAATCAAGCGCCGTCCCGACACCGCCGTCGCCGGCCCAGCACCTCCAGCCTTGCATGGACAGCTTCAATGTACAGTCTCCCTTGCTGCCTCACCTTCTGCCAGCGCATGCAGCGGCGGGGTTGGACGCGTGCGTGCTTGCTAGCTTGCTCTCCGTGCGTACGTACTTGCTCTGCGTGCGTCGCACCGGCCAATGCGCATAATGCGTGTGTGCCTGCTTTTCTGTATGTGTATGGCAGCGTGATGCGTGTGTGCGTTGCTGTGTGTGTATGATATAGATGGCCCGAGTGTGTGCATGTTGTGCTCTGCTCTCTGCTGATCTATGTGTTGGTGCTTCTGCTATATGCTCATGTCATACAAATGAAATTTCTGTTAATCTTCTGACACGTTGAGTTGGTTCTCTCTGTCTTCTGAGAGGGTGAATGCAAAGCAGTCTATTAAGTCAGGCACTATTGCTGAGCTAAATTGACAAAAAAATATTGGTAGCCATAGTTGTAGTTTAAGTAGTAGCGAGTTGTCTGATATGTATAAAGAACCCGTTGCAATTGAGTCCATTGCTAAATTGACAAAAAAGGCCGCCAGTATCACTTGATATATATGAGAATATTAAATGTATTATTAACATGATTAATATTAAACTCTTAAAGTTAATGTGACCCCGTTGCAACGCACGCACGTTCTTCTAATATTACTAAGCATGCGAGTGGAGTAGAGAGCTGAGCTGGGCTAGCGTGAGATTTGTGGGCCAACCCATGTGAACTTTATATCAGCAATTCTACCGTTTCACCTTGAAATATGAGTTCAGCTCCCAAGGGGCTAACACAATGGCCACCGTCTTACATCATGGTCAAAATATGTAAAGACACCACACCCATTCATCCAACAACTTCATTTTTCTCTCAACACAAATATTGTCTTTATGGGCACTCTAGCACGATATGTGAATGCAAAAAAACACCATCGTAATATAATTAAAAATCAGGTGCACACGGGTAAAATCAAAACAAAATAATCAACCACAGCAACTTGCTAGAGAGAAATATTCCACGAGTGAAAGTGGCGCGGCAAAGCGCACGTTAGCCTCTAGTGCATATCTGAAATTGGAAGAGCTTGGAGCTTAACAAGCTGGAGACGTGTGCTCATGTTTCACAAGATGACAAGTCTCGTATTGGCACAATATTCTTCACATCAAGCTTGTCATAGGGCTAGTAAAAGGATCGCTGAGGCATTCATAAAAAAAATGAGACCAACCCAAAAGCTAATCCTCGTTTGCTTTTCTTTATAGAAGAAACTTCGTGAGCATCGCGCGTCCATGCCGGGACTCAGAGCGTGTTTGTTTTCAGGGACTTGTTGGTTTAGGGACTTAAAAAAGTCCCTATAAGTCCCATCTAAACCGAACAGGAGGGACTTATAGAGACTTAAAGTGGGCATTTGAGACTTATGAAATAGGACTCTCAAGGAGGGACTTATACGGACTTATAATTATAGTATGGTCTTTTAATCCTTGTTAAGTCCCAGGAACCAAACAGTTAGAGACTTTTTAAAGACTTGGGACTTATAAGTTGGGACTAAAAAAAGTCCTAGGACTTACCAAACAGGGCCTCAAGCTCGGGTGAGCTGACAGCAACCTCAGCTGCTCAGCCAACAGGTCGACGCTCCATCCTCACTTGAGGCATTCATAAGTTGCATGAATTGCGGAGTACAAATTATATAATAGCAATTTGGTGCACGAGCGATGCTATGCACACGATGGTGTCCGAACGATTTGTGAGCGATCATATATATCAGTCCGTCCATGTACATGAATGAAGTGCATTCGACGGCTGGATTCGGCGTTGTTCCACTGTCGTGCATGGCGTGTCGTCCGCAACACTGGGCACTTTCGTTTGGTGCACAGTCTAGTGTTCTGTGCCACCTAGACTCGACCGCAACACTGGGCACAAATCTTTAATCTGTAAGCACCAATAGACGATGGATACATGCACAATATATCTCGTGCATGATAGAAAATCATTTCTGTTTCTTCAAGCAATCCCAAAGTCGTGTCCACAGTGGCAGGTGCAGCTCAAGGAGACCACGGGTCCACGGCTTAGCAACCAGATGCAGCGTGGCCTTGAGCCGGACGGACAACCCATACAGCTCGCTCATGTCCAGCTTCGCCCCGGCCGCCGCCGCCGGCAGCTCCCAGTCGAAATGGTACAGCAGGCTGGCGAGCGCCAGGTCGATCGACGGCACGGCGAAGCCGACGCCGGGGCAGCCCCTCCTTCCGGCGCCGAAGGGCACGAACCTGAAGTCCTGCCCCAGGACGTACTCCGCCGGGCCATCCGCGAACCTCGCCGGGACGAACTCCTCGGCGCGCTCCCACGTCGCCGGGTCGCGGCCGATGGCCCACGCGTTGATCACCACGCGCGTCCGCGCCGGGACGCGGTAGCCCAGCAGCTCCGTGTCCTCCAGCGTCTCCCGGGGCAGGAGGAGCGGCAGGGGCGCGTGCAGCCGGAGCGTCTCCCTGATCACGGCCCTCAGGTAGCTCATCTTCTCGAGGTGGTCCTCGGTGACGTGGCCGGCGCCATTGACGGCCGCGCAAACCTCGTCCTGGAGCTTGTGCATCTCGGATGGGTTGTTGATGAGCTCCGCCACGGCCCATGTCAGAGTCGTGTAGGTCGTGTCGGTGGCCGCGGCGAACATGTCCTGTTTCATCAACCGTGTAGAAAGGCATAGGGTTACATTTCATTTCATTGATTTGATGATGGTGATGGTGAAGCTAAATAGTTGTAGCGCCAACGTTGCGTACCAGGATAATGGCCTTGATGCCGACCGTGTCGAACCGGACACCCCCGGAGTCTTCTCCATCGTCCTCGCTGACGTCCAGCAGCACGTCCACGAAGTCCCGGTGATCGTCCTCCCCGTCGCCAACGAGCCGCCGTCCTCTGCCGAGACGCCGCTGGCGGTGGTCGGAGATGACCCGCTCGAGGAGCCCGTCCATCACCTTGCGCGCCCGTGCCACCTTGGCGTCCAGCCCCATGAGCGTATCCACCCACGCCAGCCACGGGACGAACTCCCCCACCGTGGCCGAGCCCAGCAGCTCCTCGAACTCGGCGAACACCTCCGTCAGGTCGTCGTCGATCCCGTACCCGCCATCGTCGCCGAACGCGGCCCGCGAGATGACGGCGCTGGTGTAGGATATGAGCTCGTCGGTCAGGTTCACGACGTTATCCTCGGGCCGCGAGCAGCAGGCGGCAGCGCGCTGGACGCGGTCGACCAGGGCGCCGGCCTCCTGCTCCCGGACGCGGCGGAAGGAGGCCACGCGGCGGGCGCTGAGGAGGTGGAGCACGCACACGCGGCGCGCCTGCCGCCAGTACTGCCCGTAGGGGGCGAAGGCCATGTCGCGGCCGTACAGGAGGCGCTCCGCCATGCGCACCGCGGGGCGGCTGGCGAAGGCCAGGTCGTGGGTCTTCATGACCTCCAGCGCCGCGTCCGCCGAGGAGGCCACGACGGTGGGCACGCCGCCGAGGCGCAGGAGCATGACGGGGCCGTGCGCCTCGGCCAGGGACCGGAGCTTCCGGTGCGGCAGGGAACCGAGAAGAGGGAGGTGGCCAAGGACGGGAATGCCCCATGGCGACGGAGGCAGGCGCGCGCCGCCATTGCTGCGGGATGGACCAGGCTTCTCGGTGAGGAAGAGGAGGAAAGAGACGAAGATCGGCACGAGCAGGGTGAGGAGGAGCAGGGGTGAATGCAACAATGCAAAAGGCGACGAGGCGTCCATGTATATGTCGCACTGCGACGCGGGTACAGTGCACTCTGCTCATGTTTATATTAGTTGATGTGCGTGTCTTTCTTTCTTCCCTTGCCACGTCTTGTGTGTGTTCTTTCGCATCTTTTCAACTTAGGTGATGTGCATGTGTTCTAATTGGATGTGCAATCACAGTAGGGTTCATTCTTCGGTGGCCGTCCATTTGTGCGTGTCCACTGAGTTCACTCTAACCTTATCGCTTCAGACGATCCATCCCTTTCATAATTTCTATCCAAAATACAGAAAATGAAGAAAGAAGTCCACATCACCCCCTGTGGTTTCAGAAACCGGCTAACCCACCCCCCAACTCTGAAACCAGTTAACTAATCCCCTGAGATATCTAATACCAGCCAAGGCACCCCCTAATCCCAATTAAAGTGGTATCTGCCGATGGTTTTGCTTGCGTGGCTGTACAGGATGGCCACGTCGGCTTGGTAGGGTGGGTCTGAGACTTAACTGCTCCTCCGGTTTGTTTGGGCATCGTCTCCCTTATTTCCTTTCGACGAGACGGCGGCGGGGCAAGACGGGATGATCGCCGCTTGAAGGTAGCAGCGCGACGACTCCAGGAGTCCAGGTTAGGCGCTCATCTCTTTCATGCCCAGCACACACGTATTTCTCTGTGTTGACTACACATTGAAACTTGCACACATGCAAGGCTGCAACGACCCTTTCTGAATTTAGATGTCAGACGCCAACTATATAGTCCTCGATCAGTCCGGTGATTAGTACTAACGCACCATAGTTTCACCCGAGTAGTGTTTGCTGAGTTAATGTATGTACACCAAAATTATCTCTATGCACTTGAACAGTCTAGGTTCTGAAGATTTTAAAGGACTTTTTTCAAATTCAGAAAATACGATTTGGGTCCCTTCAGACCACTGCCATTTTACTAGTTTTGTTATTTTTTCTCTATGAGTAATCTCGACCGACGTCTTAGTATTTTCTCAATGGTACTTGTGTGATCACAATTAAACAACTAGTCGGCCGTCGAGCTACAGTACACATTGAAATAGCTACTCTGCAATCAGCAGTTTTCTTTCAGAAACCTGCTGGACTTAACAGTCCATAACCCAGGTTGATGCCTGTCTGCATGTACTTTAGAAGTAATCAACTTTTGCAAAATGCCTTGTGTATTCCAGGATGCATGCATACCTTTAGCATGAGCATGACAGGGGCATCATAAATTTTGAAATACACTAAACTCATATAAACTCTGGTACGTATGTGTCGGAGTAAATAGCCATGGGTAGCCTAGCCGGCTCCCCTTGGCCCTTCTGAAAAAAGTTACGAGCCCGCCCGGCTCTCAAGAATCAAAGACATGGGTCCGCCTTCCCCTCGCTGGCTGCCACCCAGGCCGGTTCATGAGAAGGCCGACTCCAAGAAACCGGCCATGAGAAGGCCGACTCCAAAAAGCCGGCTCCCCATAAAGCGGTCCAGACCGTACTCACAAAAGTTTGCACCCACCTAATGGCGGTGCGAAGGGGCGTGGCTACAGAAGAGCCTGCCACCCCCGAATCCCGGAGCACGCCTGGAACAGTGCGCCGTACGGGGTAGGCATGACCCGTCCGGCGCAGCACTGTTGCCATGTTGACCCTGGCATCACCCACGACGGGCTGCCAGCATGGCCCACAGGCGGTGGGCCCCTTTGAGCAGAGAGACGCACGAAGGCGGCCACGCCTCCAACCAGTCGGCCCAAGACAGAGCCGGCTCCCCGCAGCCGGCTTGCCGCCTCCCTCGAAGAAGACGCCCCATTAAGGAGACAAGACGCGGTAAGGCTACAGCGATCGCCTGACAGGCGGCGGTACTGTAGCCACGCTTACCACGATGAAGCTCACGTCAACAAGATGAAGCCACAGTAACCAGCCGCCGACCAGGCCCTGGACAGTGGGGCCTTCCTGTCGACCAAGGGGCCGGCAGCCGGCGGGACCCACCAGTCGGCGGGCCCCAGCAGCCGGCGCAGAAGCCGGCGAGCGCAGTCACAGACGGCTGGGCCCCGCGCCCAGTCGGATTACCATTGTACCCCCGGAGGGTAGGCCTATATAAACCCCCGGAGCACCCATGCAAAGGGTTCGACCCCCCCCCCCCCCCCGCTAGTTCTAGACACCACACAGGGAGTAGAAGCAGGCTAGCCGTGCCCTTCTTCCTCCTCCCCCCAAACAGCTCAAGGAGCGTTGTGTAGCTACTTGATTCATCTAGTGAGCATGCGGAGACCCCGCAGAGCAGCAGTAGGGGTGTTATCTCCACGGAGAGCCCCGAAGCTGGGTAAGATCCGCCGGCGTGCATGTCTTCGCCTTATCCCGCTTCCAGGCACCGGCGATGTCTTACTGGTTCTCACAATGATAAGCCACCCGTTGGCATATGTCGCACCTACCACCCGACAGTATGTTTTAGAAATTTGTAAGTATTCAGAAGCAATAATAATTTGTGTTGCTACACTCATTTTAACAGGATGGTTTTATGCTTGATTGTACATTAAGTTAGAGGTTTGACTATTGAAACAGTTTATATCTGGAGGGCCTATGTATGTGCGATTTGTCACTGGTTTGATTGCATAGGGATTCGATCTTATATATGTGCAGAGCGCTTATATATGTGTTGTATTTTGTTGTTATTTCGCAGATATGAAACCACTCGGTTACCTATCTGTTCGGCAGGCAGAACAAGGAGAGGGACAATGAGAGGAACAATGTTCAGAAGAGAAGAGAAATTCAGAGGAATGTAGAGGAGATGCATGAGGTAGCTGAAGATGCACATGTATGTTGGGTTTCGTAGTAATTTCAAAAAAATTCCTACGCACACGCAAGATCATGGTGATGCATAGCAACGAGAGGGGGAGTATGATCTACATACCTAGTAGATCGACAACGGAAGCGTTTGGTTGATGTAGTCATACGTCTTCACGATCCAACCGATCAAGCACCGAAACTACGGCACCTCCGAGTTCTAGCACACGTTCAGCTCGATGACGATCCCCGGACTCCGATCCAGCAAAGTGTCGGGGAAGAGTTCCGTCAGCACGACGGCGTGGTGACGATCTTGACGTACTACTGCTGCAGGGCTTCGCCTAAGCACCGCTACAATATTATCGAGGACTATGGTGGCTCGGGGCGCCGCACACGGCTAAGGAATAGATCACGTGGATCAACTTGTGTGTCTCAGGGGTGCCCCTGCCTCCGTATATAAAGGACTAAAGGGGGGAGGCGGCCGGCCAAGGAGGGCGCGCCAGGAGAGCCTACTCCCTCTGGGAGTAGGATTCCCCCCCCCCCCAATCCTAGTTGGAATAGGATTCGCGGAGGGGGGAAAAGAGAGAGAGGGGCCGGCCCCCTCTCCTTGTCCTATTCGGACCAAGGGAGGGGAGGGGCGCGCGGCCCATGTAGGGCTGCCTCTTCTCTTTTCCACTAAGGCCCATCATGGCCCATTTAGCTCCCGGGGGGTTCCGGTAACCTCCCTGTACTTCGGTAAAATCCCGATTTCACCCGGAACACTTCAGGTATCCAAACATAGGCTTCCAATATATCAATCTTTATGTCTCGACCATTTCGAGACTCCTCGTCATGTCCGTGATCACATCCGGGACTCTGAACAAACTTCGCTACATCAAAATGTATAAACTCATAATATAACTGTCATCGTGACCTTAAGCGTGCGGACCCTACGGGTTCGAGAACAATGTAGACATGACCGAGACATGTCTCTGGTCAATAACCAATAGCGGAACCTGGATGCTCATATTAGCTCCTACATATTCTACGAAGATCTTTATCGGTCAGACCGCATAACAACATACGTTGTTCCCTTTGTCATCGGTATGTTACTTGCCCGAGATTCGATCGTCGGTATTCCAAATACCTAGTTCAATCTCGTTACCGGCAAGTCTCTTTACTCGTTCTGTAATACATCATCCCGCAACTAATTCATTGGTTGCAGTACTTGCAAGGCTTAAGTGATGTGCATTACCGAGAGGGCCCAGAGATACCTCTCCGACAATCGGAGTGACAAATTCTAATCTCGAAATACGCCAACCCAACATGTACCTTTGGAGACACCTGTAGAGCTCCTTTATAATCACCCAGTTACGTTGTGACGTTTGGTAGCACACAAAGTGTTCCTCTGGTAAACGGGAGTTGCATAATCTCATAGTCATAGGAACATGTATAAGTCATGAAGAAAGCAATAGCAACATACTAAACGATCGGGTGCTAAGCTAGTGGAATGGGTCATGTCAATCAGATCATTCACTTAATGATGTGATCCCGTTAATCAAATAACAACTACTTGTTTATGGTTAGGAAACATAACCATCTTTGATTAACGAGCTAGTCAAGTAGAGGCATACTAGTGACACTTTGTTTGTCTATGTATTCACACATGTATTATGTTTCCGGTTAATACAATTCTAGCATGAATAATAAACATTTATCATGATATAAGGAAATAAATAATAACTTTATTATTGCCTCTAGGGCATATTTCCTTCAGTCTTCCACTTGCACTAGAGTCAATAATCTAGATTACACAGTAATGATTCTAACACCCATGGAGCCTTGGTGCTCATCATGTTTTGCTCGTGGAAGAGGCTTAGTCAACGGGTCTGCAACATTCAGATCCGTATGTATCTTGCAAATCTCTATGTCTCCCACCTGGACTAGATCCCGGATGGAATTGAAGCGTCTCTTGATGTACTTGGTTCTCTTGTGAAATCTGGATTCCTTTGCCAAGGCAATTGCACCAGTATTGTCACAAAAGATTTTCATTGGACCCGATGCACTAGGTATGACACCTAGATCGGATATGAACTCCTTCATCCAGACTCCTTCATTTGCTGCTTCCGAAGCAGCTATGTACTCCGCTTCACATGTAGATCCCGCTACAACGCTTTGTTTAGAACTGCACCAACTGACAGCTCCACCGTTTAATGTAAACACGTATCCGGTTTGCGATTTAGAATCGTCCGGATCAGTGTCAAAGCTTGCATCAACGTAACCTTTTACGATGAGCTCTTTGTCACCTCCATATATGAGAAACATATCCTTAGTCCTTTTTTAGGTATTTCAGGATGTTCTTGACCGCTGTCCAGTGATCCACTCCTGGATTACTTTGGTACCTCCCTGCTAGACTTATAGCAAGGCACACATCAGGTATGGTACACATCATTGCATACATGATAGATCCTATGGCTGATGCATAGGGAACATCTTTCATATTCTCTCTATCTTCTGCAGTGGTCGGGCATTGAGTCTTACTCAACTTCACACCTTGTAACACAGGCAAGAACCTTTTCTTTGCTTGATCCATTTTGAACTTCTTCAAAACTTTGTCAAGGTATGTGGTTTGTGAAAGTCCAATTAAGCGCTTTGATCTATCTCTATAGATCTAGATGCCTAATATGTAAGCAGCTTCACCGAGGTCTTTCATTGAAAAACTGTTATTCAAGTATCCCTTTATGCTATCCAGAAATTCTATATCATTTCCAATTAGTAATATGTCATCTACATATAATATCATAAATGCTACAGAGCTCCCACTCACTTTCTTGTAAATACATGCTTCTCCAAAAGTCTGTATAAAACCAAATGCTTTGATCACACTATCAAAGCGTTTATTCCAACTCCGAGAGGGTTGTACCAGTCCATAAATGGATCGCTGGAGCTTGCACACTTTGTTAGCTCCCTTTGGATCGACAAAACCTTCTGGTTGCGTCATATACAACTCTTCTTTCAGAAATCCATTCAGGAATGCAGTTTTGACATCCATCTGCCAAATTTCATAATCATAAAATGCGGCAATTGCTAACATGATTCGGACAGACTTAAGCATCGCTACGGGTGAGAAGGTCTCATCACAGTCAATCCCTTGAACTTGCCGAAAACCTTTTGCGACAAGTCGAGCTTTGTAGACAGTAATATTACCGTCAGCGTCAGTCTTCTTCTTGAAGATCCATTTATTCTCAATTGCTTGCCGATCATCGGGAAGTCAACCAAAGTCCATACTTTGTTCTCATACATGGATCCCATCTCAGATTTCATGGCTTCAAGCCACTTTGCGGAATCTGGGCTCACCATCGCTTCTTCATAGTTCGTAGGTTCATCATGATCTAGTAGCATGACTTCCAGAACGGGATTACAGTACCACTCTGGTGCGGATCTTACTCTGGTTGATCTACGAGGTTCAGTAGTATCTTGTTCTGAAGTTTCATGATCATCATCATTAGCTTCCTCACTAACTGGTGTAGGTGTCACAGAAACAGTTTTCTGTGATGCACTACTTTCCAATAAGGGAGTAGGTACAGTTACCTCGTCAAGTTCTGCTTTCCTTCCACTCACTTCTTTCGAGAGAAACTCCTTCTCCAGAAAGTTTCTGAATTTAGCAACAAAAGTCTTGCCTTCGGATCTGTGATAGAAGGTGTATCCAATAGTCTCCTTTGGATATCCTATGAAGACACATTTCTCCGATTTGGGTTCGAGCTTATCAGGTTGAAGCTTTTTCACATAAGCATCGCAGCCCCAAACTTTCAGAAACGACAACTTTGGTTTCTTGCCAAACCACAGTTCATAAGGCGTCGTCTCAACAGATTTTGATGGTGCCCTATTTAACGTGAATGCGGCCGTCTCTAGAGCGTATCCCCAAAGCGATAGCGGTAAATCAGTAAGAGACATCATAGATCGCACCATATCCAGTAAAGTACGATTATGACGTTCGGACACACCATTACGTTGTGGTGTTCCGGGTGGCGTGAGTTGCGAAACTATTCCACAATTTTTCAAATGTACACCAAACTCGTAACTCAAATATTCTCCTCCACGATCAGATCTTAGAAACTTTATTTTCTTGTTACGATGATTTTCAACTTCACTCTGAAATTCCTTGAACTTTTCAAACGTTTCAGACTTATGTTTCATTAAGTAGATATACCCATATCTGCTTAAATCATCTGTGAAGGTGAGAAAATAACGATATCCGCCATGAGCCTCAATATTCATCGGACCACATACATCTGTATGTATGCTTTCCAACAAATCTGTTGCTCTCTCCATAGTACCGGAGAACGGCGTTTTAGTCATCTTGCCCATGAGGCACGGTTCGCAAGTACCGTGTGATTCATAATCAAGTGGTTCCAAAAGTCCATCAGAATGGAGTTTCTTCATGCGCTTTACACCGATATGACCTAAACGGCAGTGCCACAAATAAGTTGCGCTATCATTATCAACTCTGCATCTTTTGGCTTCAACATTATGAATATGTGTATTACTACTATCGAGATTTAACAAGAATAGACCACTCTTCAAGGGTGCATGACCATAAAAGATATTACTCATATAAATAGAACAACCATTATTCTCTGATTTAAATGAATAACCATCTCGCATCAAACAAGATCCAGATATAATGTTCATGCTTAACGTTGGCACCAAATAACAATTATTTAGGTCTAACATTAATCCCGAAGGTAGATGTAGAGGTAGCGTGCCGACTGCGATCACATCGACTTTGGAACCGTTTCCCACGCGCATCGTCACCTCGTCCTTAGCCAATCTTCGCTTAATCCGTAGTCCCTGTTTCGAGTTGCAAATATTAGCAACAGAACTAGTATCAAATACCCAGGTGCTACTGTGAGCATTAGTAAGGTACACCTTAATAACATGTATATCACATATACCTTTGTTCACCTTGCCATCCTTCTTATCCGCCAAATACTTGGGGCAGTTCCGCTTCCAGTGACCAGTCTGCTTGCAATAGAAGCACTCAGTTTCAGGCTTAGGTCCAGGTTTGGGTTTCTTATCTTGAGTAGCAACTTGCTTGCCGTTCTTTTTGAAGTTCCCCTTCTTCTTCCCTTTGCCCTTTTTCTTGAAACTAGTGGTCTTGTTGACCATCAACACTTGATGCTCCTTCTTCATTTCTACCTCCGCAGCTTTCAGCATCGCGAAGAGCTCGGGAATAGTCTTATTCATCCCTTGCATATTATAGTTCATCACGAAGCTCTTGTAGCTTGGTGGCAGTGATTGGAGAATTCTGTCAATGACGCAGTCATCTGGAAGATTAACTCCCAACTGAATCAAGTGATTATTATACCCACACATTTTGAGTATATGCTCACTGACAGAACTGTTCTCCTCCATCTTGCAGCTATAGAACTTATTGGAGACTTCGTATCTCTCAATCCGGGCATTTGCTTGAAATATTAACTTCAACTCCTGGAACATCTCATATGCTCCATGACGTTCAAAACGTCGTTGAAGTCCCGATTCTAAGCCGTAAAGCATGGCACATTGAACTATTGAGTAGTCATCAGCTTTGCTCTGTCAGACGTTCATAACATCCGGCGTTGCTCCTGCAGCAGGCCTGGCACCCAGCGGTGCTTCCAGGATGTAATTCTTCTGTGCAGCAATGAGGATAATCCTCAAGTTACGGACCCAGTCCGTGTAATTGCTACCATCATCTTTCAACTTTGCTTTCTCAAGGAACGCATTAAAATTCAACGGAACAACAACACGAGCCATCTATCTACAATCAAACATAAACAAGCAAGATACTAATCAGGTACTAAGTTTCATGATAAATTTAAGTTCAGTTAATTTACTTAAAGAACTCCCACTTAGATAGACATCCCTCTAATCCGCTAAGTGATTACGTGATCCAAATCAACTAAACCATGTCCGATCATCACGCGAGATGGAGTAGTTTTATTGGTGAACATCTTTATGTTGATCATATCTACTATATGATTCACGCTCGACCTTTCGGTCTCCGTGTTCCGAGGCCATATCTGTATATGCTTGGCTCGTCAAGTTTAACCTGAGTATTCTGCGTGTGCAACTGTTTTGCACCCGTTGTATTTGAACGTAGAGCCTATCACACCCGATCATCACGTGGTGTCTCAGCACGAAGAACTTTCACAACGGTGCATACTCAGGGAGAACACTACTTGATAATTTAGTGAGAGATCATCTTATAATACTACCGTCAAACAAAGCAAGATAAGATGCATAAAAGATAAACATCACATGCAATCAATATAAGTGATATGATATGGCCATCATTATCTTGTGCTTGTGATCTCCATCTCCGAAGCACCGTCGTGATGACCATCGTCACCGGCGCGACACCTTGATCTCCATCGTAGCATCGTTGTCGTCTCGCCGAGCTTGTGCTTCCACGACTATCGCTACCGTTTAGTGATAAAGTAAAGCATTACAGCGCGATTGCATTGCATACAATAAAGAGACAACCATATGGCTCCTGCCAGTTGCCGATAACTTAGTTACAAAACATGATCATCTCATACAATAAAATTTAGCATCATGTCTTAACCATATCACATCACAACATGCCCTGCAAAAACAAGTTAGACGTCCTCTACTTTGTTGTTGCAAGTTTTTATGTGGCTGCTACGGGCTTAAGCAAGAACCAATCTTACCTACGCATCAAAACCACAACGATAGTTTGTCAAGTTGGTGCTGTTTTAACCTTCGCAAGGACCGGGCATAGCCACACTCGATTCAACTAACGTTGGAGAAACTGTCACCCACAAGCCACCTATGTGCAAAGCACGTCGGGAGAACCGGTCTCGCGTAAGCGTACGCGTAATGTCGGTCCGGGCCGCTTCGTCCAACAATACCGCCGAACCAAAGTATGACATGCTGGTAAGCAGTATGACTTATATCGCCCACAACTCACTTGTGTTCTACTCGTGCATATAACATCAACATATAAAACCAAGGCTCGGATGCCACTGTTTGGGTTTCGTAGTAATTTCAAAAAATTTCCTACGCACACGCAAGATCATGGTGATGCATAGCAACGAGAGGGGGAGTATGATCTACATACCTAGTAGATCGACAACGGAAGCGTTTGGTTGATGTAGTCGTACGTCTTCACGATCCGACCGATCAAGCACCGAAACTACGACACCTCCGAGTTCTAGCACACGTTCAGCTCGATGACGATCCCCGGACTCCGATCCAGCAAAGTGTCGGGGAAGAGTTCCGTCAGCATGACGGCATGGTGACGATCTTGACGTACTACTGCTGCAGGGCTTCGCCTAAGCACCGCTACAATATTATCGAGGACTATGGTGGCTGGGGGCGCCGCACACGGCTAAGGAATAGATCACGTGGATCAACTTGTGTGTCTTAGGGGTGCCCCTGCCTCCGTATATAAAGGACTAAAGGGGGGAGGCGGCCGGCCAAGGAGGGCGCGCCAGGAGAGCCTACTCCCTCTGGGAGTAGGATTCCCCCCCCCCCCAATCCTAGTTGGAATAGGATTCGCGGAGGGGGGAAAAGAGAGAGAGGGGCCGGCCCCCTCTCCTTGTCCTATTCGGACCAAGGGAGGGGAGGGGTGCACGGCCCATGTAGGGCTTCCTCTTCTCTTTTCCACTAAGGCCCATCATGGCCCATTTAGTTCCCGGGGGGTTCCGGTAACCTCCCGGTACTCCGGTAAAATCCCGATTTCACCCGGAACACTTCCGGTATCCAAACATAGGCTTCCAATATATCAATCTGTATGTCTCAACCATTTCGAGACTCCTCGTCATGTCCGTGATCACATTCGGGACTCCGAACAAACTTCGGTACATCAAAATGTATAAACTCATAATATAACTGTCATCGTAACCTTAAGCGTGCGGACCCTACGGGTTCGAGAACAATGTAGACATGACCGAGACATGTCTCCGGTCAATAACCAATAGCGGAACCTGGATGCTCATATTGGCTCCTACATATTCTACGAAGATCTTTATCGGTCATACCGCATAACAACGTACGTTGTTCCCTTTGTCATCGGTATGTTACTTGCCCGAGATTCGATCGTCGGTATTCCAAATACCTAGTTCAATCTCGTTACCGGCAAGTCTCTTTACTCGTTCTGTAATACATCATCCCGCAACTAATTCATTGGTTGCAGTGCTTGCAAGGCTTAAGTGATGTGCATTACCGAGAGGGCCCAGAGATACCTCTCCGACAATCGGAGTGACAAATTCTAATCTCGAAATACGCCAACCCAACATGTACCTTTGGAGACACCTGTAGAGCTCCTTTGTAATCACCCAGTTACGTTGTGACGTTTGGTAGCACACAAAGTGTTCCTCTGGTAAACGGGAGTTGCATAATCTCATAGTCATAGGAACATGTATAAGTCATGAAGAAAGCAATAGCAACATACTAAACGATCGGGTGCTAAGCTAGTGGAATGTGTCATGTCAATCAGATCATTCACTTAATGATGTGATCCCGTTAATCAAATAACAACTACTTGTTTATGGTTAGGAAACATAACCATCTTTGATTAACGAGCTAGTCAAGTAGAGGCATACTAGTGACACTTTGTTTGTCTATGTATTCACACATGTATTATGTTTCCGGTTAATACAATTCTAGCATGAATAATAAACATTTATCATGATATAAGGAAATAAATAATAACTTTATTATTGCCTCTAGGGCATATTTCCTTCAATGTATTCCATCGACCCCAGAAGTTGCCAGTTTCTAGGAAGGTTGTGAAGGGAAGTGGCTCCATAGCAGGAAAATCAAAGGGGGCTGAAGGAAAAAGAAACAAAGGGGGTGAAGATGAATCCACAAGCAGTGATAGTGATTATGAGGTTGATTTAGAAGAAGAAGAAAATAGTTCTGCCGATGACGAAGAAGCAATTGAATTCAAAAAATATGCAAGGGAACTCAAGAACAAGGTCAGGAACAAAATGCTTGGAGAAGAGGATGAGAAAGTAGTTGATGTGCCAGAGGATTTCCTTGTCCCAGAGGATTGCAAGCTTGGTGATGGTGATGTGACACCCTATTTTGACAGCGCAGACGATTTATCTTATGATGAAGCAAGTGACAGGGATGACATGCCTAAGAGGAAGAAGACAGAGCACAAAGTTTATGATAGCACTTCTGAAATTCCTTTAGTCTCTGTTGGTATGGCCTTCCATGACAGTAGGGAGTTCAAGAATGCATTGGTCAAGTATGGACTGAAAACATATCACCACTTGTTATTTCCAAAAGATGAGAAAAGGAGAGTAAGTGCAAAATGCAGTTGGCCTGGCTGTCCTTGGAGTATTTATGGGTCCATTACTAGTAGGTCTGATTGGTTTCTAGTATGGAGGTACAATAATGAGCACACTTGCATTCCAAGAAGGGACAACAAGCTGGTCACATGTGGTGTCATTGCAAAGAAGTATTTTAGGCAAATTAGGGACAATCCATCATGGAAGGCAGAGCACATTCAACAAGCTGTTCTTCAGGATCTAGTAGCTGATGTGTCCATCTCCAAATGCAAACGAGCAAAGAAACTTGTTATGGAGAAGATAATTGATCTATCTGATGGTGAGTATGCTCGGGTTTATGATTATCAGCTTGAGTTGCTTAGAAGCAACCCCGGTAGCACTATCGCAGTGACATTAAATCCAGAAATTCTTAATAGTAATGTGTTTGAAAGAATGTATATGTGTTTAGATGGTTGCAAGAAAGGATTTCTTGCAGGATGTAGAAGAGTGGTGGGGCTAGATGGATGTTTTTTGAAGGGCGCATTCAAGGGGCAGTTGCTTTGTGCAATTGGTAGAGATGCAAATAACCAGATGTATCCAATAGCTTGGGCAATAGTAGAGGTTGAGAGCTATGAGTCCTGGTACTGGTTCATTGGGTTTCTTCAAAAAGATCTCCAGATAAACAACAATGGTGAAGGATGGGTTCTCATCTCTGATCAACAGAAAGTGAGCTAAATTTTGTTACTCATATTTTTGTTATTACATATATGATACATAATTAATTATCTTACTCTCCTATTGTCCTTATGGATGTGAGATTATTTGCTTATGTCAGTTTTTTCTTCCCTTATGTAGGGTCTCGTCAGGGTAGTCAATGAGCTTGTGCCTCAAGCAGAGCATAGGATGTGTGCGATACACATTTATGCTAACTGGAGAAAAGAACACAGGGACAAGGTCTTTCAGAAAATGTTCTGGGCATGTGCGAAGTCATCAGATAGAAGCCAATTCAATTACAACAGGTCTAAGCTTGCACAAAACACAGTAGAAGGAGCGAGAGACATGATGAAAACCGCGTCGGAGCATTGGTGTAGGGCCTACTTTAGGATTGGCTCTTTCTGTGACTCAGTTGAGAACAACATGTGTGAGTCATTTAATAATGCCATCATGAGATCAAGGTTCTACTCTGTAATAGCGGCAATGGAAATCATTAGAAAGAAGGTGACTGTGAGGATCCAACAAAACAGAGCAAAGTCTCAGAAGTGGCATGGAACCATTTGCCCAGTCACAATCATCTCAACCTCCATCTGCATCATCTTCTTATCAACCAACACCTGGGTCGAGATCTCAGCCAATGTCAAACCAATCAGGATTCCAATGGTGGTTATATGGCAATAATTGACTGCTAGTTACCTACCTACATTGAAATAAATATGAACTTGTGGTACATCATTCACTGTTATGCATGCTCTGGTTCATGCTATATTATGTAAAACTGGTACTAGTAGCACTTGTTCCCTGTTATGTGACACATATACTGTTTTGCGATGTGGGCATGACTTGTTCTTATGTGATTTCACTGCTGTGTTTAGAAAAATTTGTTCTTCCGAAGTAAAGCTGAAACAGTACAGATAATTGTCGTCATGTCTTGTTTATTAATTCTGCTATTGCCAATTTGCAATAATGATGGCGAATGTAAATAAGATGCTGCCAATTTGCAACCATGATAATTACAACAACAGAGTACTTCCAATTCACAAAAGTTTTCATTCATGTTAGAAGAAAATATTGCATTCAGATTACATATATTGGTGCATATGCAACAGTTTGTAGACTCAGAAGTACATTCCCTAAATAAAATGCTTTCTCTGAAGTCTCTTTTTTCAACTAGACTGGGACAACAAGACCAGCAAGAGAAGATAACACTTTTTGCATGTACTGATTCTCAATCTCAACTAAACTGAATTCTCTCTTCTCATAGCATTAGTACATGCCTACAAAGAGTATAATGTACACCATTTGGGCCCCTAAGATGATTTTGGGTGTAGTTTTCCTGCAAGAATGGATGCTCTGAGCAGCTTTCAGTTTGGGCTCTGCCAAATCAAGGTCTATTTGGGTCATCTAGGAGAACAACTTGGTGAAATTGTTGACCTTCTCGCCCCCTCCAACGGCAAGGTGTGACCTGCGTCCCTGATGATCTCTAGCCTGGATTCCTTGCCAAGATGTTCACACTAACCAACAAAAAACGCAACCACTGTTATTCTCTTCTCCATTTGAAGAAAAGCTATGTTGTTAGTATCATACAGGATTCATGTAAGCTAAAGTACTACTCGCATTTTACCTTTCAGTTTGTAGCAAAAATTCGATGGGGAACACCCAGCCCTTGTCTCCCTTGAGAAGTAATATAGACAACAAATTGAACCAACGACGCATTCTACTCGTAAAAAATTCCAACGAAAGCAAAACAGGGCATTGACTTCAAAAAAGTTTAAAGTTCAGTATATCTGCATCTGTACTGTCCCAATTAAAACTCACGATGTACATTGAACATAAACTCCAAGATGAGATTGTGCTGCTCCGTTCAGCCATGGCAAGGGCGCTCCTTGTTCAAGGTGCTTCCAGGTCATGGGAGAATAATGGATCAAGGGATGAGAGGGGCGGCCATGGCAGCGAAAACGGGAGGAGAAGAACCAGAGAACAAACAAACATCTAGCTTTAGCCCGCAGCTGGCGACGGACAGGAGAGGAGGAAGAGATGAACTATGGGGTTGGGGATTGGGGATTGGATGAATTAGGAACAGCCGGCGGCCCGTGCTCATATCTCCTGCGCCTCCTACCAAGCCGACGTGGCCATCCTGTACAGCCACACAAGCAAAACCATCGGCAGATACCACTTTAATTGGGATTAGGGGGTGCCTTGGCTGGTATTAGATATCTCAGGGGATTAGTTAACTGGTTTCAGAGTTGGGGGGTGGGTTAGCCGGTTTCTGAAACCACAGGGGGTGATGTGGACTTCTTTCGAAAATGAATCACAAAGAAAAACTCTCAAAAGGCCAAGAATGGAAAGAGAACAGTGAGTTTGCATAAATGTAAGAAAATCATCTCTACCCGTACGTAGATAGTAGGAAAGAAAATATTGCTAAAAACACCGTGGCTCTGTTTTCATCATATGTACCGTCGCGGTCATCATGTTAGGTCCTGTTTGGTTCATAAGTACTAGGACTTTTTTTAGTCCCAAGTCCCTAAAAAATCCCTACCTGTTTGATTTCTGGGACTTAACATGGACTAAAAGACCATATTACAACTATAAGTCCCTATAATTCCCTCCTTGACAGTCTTATTTCATAAGTCCCAAATGCCCATTTTAAGTCCCTATAAGTCCCTTCTGTTTGGTTTAGATGGGACTTATAGGGACTTTTTTAAGTCCCTAAACCAATAAGTCCCTGTAAACAAACACCCTCTTAGTGTCTATGGTGTTTTGGACCCATAGATTGATGGCATCACATATTGTTAGAATAAATTCGAGGCATACCGTTGATCATCCAAGGATCAAGCAATCACACGAGTACGATACCGAGATTTATTAACGAGGTTCACCAATATGGCTACATCCCCGGGGCCTGACTATGGGCGCTCCTCTCCATGACACCGCTACAATGCCGCATACGGTTATCCTGGACGCCGGCACGTGCCGCTGGCTTCCCCTGCGTTTCTGTGCTATTATGTTGGCATAGGTTACAACGTGTGTCTAGCCCCGCTATATATGAGAGACCTAGGATACAAGTGTCCTATTAGGACACGACTCCATATCTTATCTAAACACAATACAACTACAAGTCCAATTGTAACCTACCTCACACACTATATTCGACACAACTCCAACAAACTCCACCTTGACGAATATACTCCACCACCCTGGATTTGTCTATGCGTCAAATTTCCATGTACATTGGACTTGAGCTTATCCCATTAGTACCGCTGCTACTCCAAAGACTCCATGCGACTCCACCTATAACTTGTAGTCTCTTCTTTTCTTGACCACAGTCAACACTCGAGCAAAATTAAGTTCCTTGTTACTCAATTTGTCCTCCCAACTTTCAGAGTATCCGTCCAACGCCATCACACACTGATCACTGACCTATGTGAAAGTGAACAACTCACATATTGGGTGTCACACGTAAGAGTTATCTGAACTCAACATCACCGCTCCTTTCTTGACCGTCTGTCTGAAACTTGAAAGAATTTCACCATTGCTTGTAGTCATCCCGAGTCAAATTCGCAATTGTCTCACCACATGTATGACCACCAGAGTGACCACCAGAGCACTGACACGTCTCCATGTCCCCAGGACCGGCCCTGGGGAGGGGCAGGGGGGCGGCCGCCCCGGGCCCCCAAAATCGAGGGGGCCCTCCCCGGTATACACGTAGGCTATGGCCAACAAAACGTACGCACCCAGCAAGTCACGGAGGATGAGCCAGTGCAAAACCATTCGATCCATTCAGTACATGCACATAGGAAAAAAAGGAACTAATTGATCCCTTCCGATTCTTTTCTTAGGTTAGTACATGCACATAGAAAGAAAAGGGGCTGATTGATCGCTTTCCATTCCATCACGCATGCATTCACGCAGCGCTTTCCAATTTCCCAGCGGTCGCCGACGCTTGTCTCTTGGCTAATCGCCACTGTGCGTATGGCGCTTCTTTTTTCCTTTCCCCCTAAATCCGTTTTTCATTCCTAAATCAGTGAGGTCGTCGGCCAATTTCAATTCCCCGGCGGCCGGTGCAACCTCGCTTTGCTCTCCATCCATCAATAATTCGACCCTCCAAGGTATATCTTATATTCATATTGTGGTTCCTACTTCCTAGTATCCTGGATGAATAGCCCCCAAAATCTCAGGACCGACCCTGTTTATTAGTAGAATAAAAGTGGTAGTTATGTTCGACTGAAATCCTAACTGCGGTAGTTTTTATTTAAATGCTCAGATTTGAGGCCCTGGTTTTGACTAAAATCTTGTGCTTATTTTTGTTATTTGTTTTACATTTGGTTTTTCTTTTGAAATTCATCCATGGTTATCAATATGATGCCCAAGCACGATCTTGGCCCTGATTGCATTATGGAAAAATGCATCCAAATATTCATATTATTATTGAGCTCGGACACCCTGAAGTCATTGCATGATATTGAACTTGAAGAGTCTTGCACGAACATTCTCTCTTAATGGTTCATGAGATGTTCAGGTATATGATCTTATTTTTGAATTGAAGGTTATAATATTAACTTTGCCAGATGGTGTAATGTTTGCAATGGATATTTTGGAGCATGTCCAAAAAGTTGATTGTTATCCTAATATCTTCATTGCCTACCATGTTTTATTTACTATGAGTGCGACTGGCTTACAAAGTTGAAATTACTGAAGAACTATCTGAGATAAACAATGGTTCAGAGCGGTTAAATGATTTGGCAACATTATGCATCGAGAAGAAATTATTGGATGATATTGACATTGATCCCATCATAGTTGACTTTGCATCGAGGATTGTTAGAAGAAATTTTAAAGGTAATATGTATAAATTATTTTATATGCATACTGATTTAGATGCATTTGAGTGTTATCAATAAATATTATATATATATATATATATATATATATATATTCATTTTTGTTGTTATGGCATCCATATTAAGGGCCCCGAGTTTTTAGTCTCGCCCCGGGCCCCCAAAATTTCAGGACCGACCCTGCATGTCCCAGTGCATACCGCACGCCTCGCCGCTATTACCGCGTCGAGACTCCGCTGTCCTGATCGAGTCTCAAGGGTCGCCAACCCACACCACTCAACCCCCACTGCAGAGTATCACCGATCATCACCGACCGATGACGAGTTTCACGCTTTCATCAGACCACTGAGCTCCAGTCTGAACTGCATGTCACTCGCTTTTTCCCGCCTGCTGAATAGGCTTCGACCCCGTCGACTTACGCCGTAGCCCCTCAATCCAGCTCCACCTTCAACATGACTCCATGGTAGATGATCAGTCCACCCCTGCGCCTCATCGACTTCAAGCTCCGTGTATACACCACCTTGAATCAATCCCACGCCATAGTCTTGTCGAAACCGCACAAGCCTCGGGCATGTGCACCACGTGTTTCCACGCCTAGAAGTCGGTCACCATTAGATCACGCTCCTACGTCGTCTTCACTAATTCCACCACCGTCTTCTGTGCCAACCGACTTGCGTCGATCCGTCAGACTGTTCAGCCCAACCTAGCCGAACTAGTCTGGCTGCATGACACGCTCGAGGCTCCCAAATCGTCTTTCGTGAATTTTCATCCATCACATGATAATTCCATCACCGCTGACATGACTTTCCGCAACGCCTTCAAACATCTCTGTTGTGTCAACAAATTTTTCACCCATATCTGCCATAACCCAAGGTTTTCAATTTCGTTGAACTTCTCCACCTCAAACCTGATGCCCGATGATATCATGATTCTTTATATGACTGACGCCGTGAAAAATTATTCGAGCTTTTCTCTCACGTGATGCCCAAGTACACAACAAATCTGTACTAATAGCAAATTGCAACCAAAAACAACCTTCTGGTCTTCATATGTGTAGCTCCCTGGCTCAACAGCTGATGCAAACGAAGTACTACTTGGCTGCCAAAGCTCCTTGCTTTCCAACAGACGCGTATCGCTGGATGGACTTTTTTCACCTGCCGATTGATCTGCCTTCCTATATCCGTGTCACATGAAGACTCGGTCGAGAGAGGATTTTCTACCATGCACGGGACCTCCGGTGCATGCATCCCTCATTTATTGTTGTGTGGGACCACTAACATCATTACAGTTTTGTATACACACTAAGTTTCATCCAAATAAATAGACACCTAATGTATGTTGAAGTAAAAGTTTGATTTACACTATGTTAGCACAATTGTATTTTTTGACAAGATTTTAAAAAACAAGACTAATATTGAATATATTTTTAGAATAGACAACTAAATCATCATGCTTCAAACTTGCTTGGTATAAATTTTCTAATTCCGTGTGAAAAAATTAAAAATATTTCATTCTATTTCGTAAAGAAAATCTTACAGTTTCATTATGGCTCTTTTTTGCGTATTATATTACATTGTGTGATTCTTATTAATTTTACACTGTTTCACCATGTTTCAGAGCTTGAATTCTAAAATTGTTGAAATATATTCAAAAGTGATCTCGTATCAAAGTTCTCGTTGTCATATATGCAAATATGCCAACAGGTCCTAAATTTTAACTTGGAAATAAAATAAAAAAGTATGGGGGTGGAACCTAGCCAGAACATAACAGAGTGCTGCCATGTGGCCAGAGAAAGATGTAACCAACTACCAGCGGTATCACGCTGTCAATGCATTGCATGACATCGAATCTCTAAATTAAATCAACTGCTCTCCCATGCGCCGGACATCCCGTGCATGGGAGAATTGCTTTTCTCAGACTCGGTCTCCCTTTTTTGGTCCAAACAAATCTCTTGTGTCGACGTTGCCACACGCACCAGCTAGCCCCGCCGGGCCAGCCCACACCGCGGGTCGCTTGCCTTGGCTTCAGCCGCGCCGCCTGTATGTTCGCCCGATGGATCAACATGATCAATCGCCGCACGTCTGCCGCTGTCGATGCTTTCGCCTCATATCCGTATCTCGTTGCGAATCAATATGTGGTTGAAATATTTAGATGGACAGTGGTATCCCCAACCATCAGGGTTTAAATTCTGGTGCTCGCATTATTCTTGTATTTATTTCAGGATTACCGGCGATGTGCTTTCAGTGGGAGGAGACGTTTCCGTCGACGACGAGGCGTCTACGGTGACTTCGTAAATCTCAAGATGATATGCCGGCTCAGTCTCTCAGAGGTGCTCATAGGGGTAGGGTGTGCGTGTGTGCGTTCATAGGGATGAGTGTATGCGCGTATATATGAGCGCTTATGTCTGTATTGATGCTAAACAAAAAAATATCCGTATCTCGTTCAGATTACTGCTCGAAGATCACAGCACGACCAATCTTGCCTCGACGGTAACTCGCTGATGATATTCATCTCGATCGCTTCCCGCAGATTTATGTTGATGCATCTTCTTCCTCTAGATCAACTTTCCTATTTCTTTAAAACAGCCTAGCAATGATACCACTTGTTAGAATAAATTTAAGGCATACTATTAATCATCCAAGGACCAAGCAATTACACGAGCATGACATCGAGATTTGTTAATGAGGTTCACCAATATGGCTACATCCCGGGGGCCTGACTATGGGCGCTCCTCCCCATGACACCACTACAATGCCGCACGCGGTCACCCTGGACGCCAGCAAATGCCGCCGACTTCCCCTGCGTTTCTGTGCTATTATGTTGGCATAGGTTACAACGTGTGTCTAGCCCCGTTATATATGATAGACCTAGAATACAAATGTCCTAGTAAGACACGACTCCATATCGTATCTAAATACAATACAACTACAAGTCCAATTATAACCTACCTCGCATACTATATTCAACACAACTCTAATACATATTGCATGTCTTGGACCCATAGCTTTCGATTTCGATTTCGACACATCGTGCAGATGAGGCACGTCACCACGGCCACATCTAGGCGGCATTTGGATGGTACTGCCTAACAACAAGGACACAACTTCTTCCTTGACTCCGATCATCGTCCACCAAAACACCCACTAAAATGTTGGCGCGCCATGACAACATTTGAGCGAAGCCACACCCACAACCCCAAGGGTCAGCCTCCCTACAAACAGGCTACTCGCTATCCCACAAACTATCCACCCTAGATGGTAGCAATCCATCCGTGCAGAGGAGGCTTCCTATCCTCTGGCTTAGCTTTTCCTCAGTCACTTTAAATGAGAACCTTGCTAACCTAGTGAGATGCCCCATTCAAGACAACGTCATAGCGGTGCTTCCATACCGTCCACGCCACAAGGACCATGACTATCCAAGTATCTGTCGAGTGCCTCTGACCCGAATCAATCAAAGTACACCGGTCACTAGCTCAGAATCATGGTTGGGTATCCATTGAGGCCTTCCCCTGTGGCCAAGAATGTCCGCCCACACCTATCTTGCAAGCACGCATTCAAAGCATGTGATGGACTTGTGTCCGGTGCATGTTCACAAAAAGGGCATTCCGCCAGATGAGCCAGGCCTCGCCATTCTAATCTATCAACCGTCCAACACCGGTTTCTCATCACAAGCCGTGAGAACATCATGCACGAGGAGTGCTTGGGAACGCCAAATCTGAACCATGCCAGTGTTCTCCACCCGACAAGCAAAGGGTGCCCGGTAAGCGGAGAGAGAGTAGAGAAGTGGGCGTCGCTCTCCTATGCTCAGACTAGAGCGTCCATAACGCCCTGAAGAAGCTACACCTCGGTCAAGCTGATCCACCAGCCAAATGAATTCACTGAGCACCTCTCGTACATATTAGGCGTCACATCCGCCCACCACCTTCCGTTCAATACCTTGCACACAATGCGCTTTCGGATGGCCTTCTTCTTAACAAAAGCGAAGAGGTTGTGCACGATGTCTTCTAGCCTCCCCTTGCTCAACCACTAGTCCGTCCAGAAGAGCGCCGAGGCATCGTTCCCCAACCTACACCTAGTACCGGACTTGTAGACACTGTCGGAGCTACATGTGCTCCTGCAGCAGCGTTCCCCAACTTTGACAAAATATCTGAAGAAATTTTATTAAGAGGTGCTTAATTAGAAAAAAAATAGTGTATGGCCCCCTCAGAGATTGCTAGGGTTGCCTTTTGCCCCTCCAGCATTTCTTATCTAGCTCCGTCACTGCTGTAGACCATGGCAGTTTGCATGATTTCCTCAAAACCAAGATGCGCCACTTCAATAAATGGCATTCTCGCGTTGTTTTCTTTCGATGATTGTCCTTGTCCCTCAAAACCCCGTCCCACTTACAGAAACCTCTCGAAACATGGAAATTTCTCGACACTGGTGACTAGAAGTTGCCCATACCTGTCGGCTTAAAATTGCACAAACTGAAGCTTTCCAAAATCTGACACTGGTTGAAACCTGCTAATGCAATCTCCGATTTGTTTTCCCCCCTCCCAACTTCTGAAACTAAACTAAACCGCTCCAGTTTGGAATGCATTTCAACGGTGCAGCGGCTACCACAACTTTTGGTTTGTGGTTTCTAATTCTGATCGATGCGGACAAACTGTAGATTTGGCAGTTTATTTTTGGGAGCTCTCAGCATGGCCACAACTTTCAGAAGTTCACGAGCACCGCACGCAGTATAGACCAGATGTTGCTGCTCTGTAGTAGGAAATGAAAATGAGTTCGTTTTGCATTTGGGCACATGCATGGCGCTGACAGGAAAGGCGAATCCAATAGTTCAAATGGCACAGCGTGTAGTCGACTATGTTCTCGCTGGAGATGTCAACAACAGAAATCAAGACAAACTGTAGCAATCATTGAAAGTGAGCATGGTCCTTCCATAAATTTGATAAATGAACACCATTAGGGACCTACACATGACATAAGAGTGGAATCTGCAAAGTCCAATCTTGTGTCACATCATTGCAGCAAACAACAGCATGAATACACGGAAATGAAAATCTTAGTGGCTGATCTATATATACCATGGAAGAGAGGAATGGAAATGAAAATAGATGGGTAAAAGATGAACCATGTAGATGTAGATCTGGATCTACCATCAAAATGGTTAGAAGAGGAAAGCACGAATATTGGGCCGTTCTCCTGTCCATTTACAATCTTCATAAATATATATATTTGATCTTTCTGGGATATGTACGCACCACGACAACCAAAACCTCGCAAAAACTAAAAAGAATGCCAACTCTATACCATCTAACGCTCATACAAAGAATCAGAAGTTATGAATGAAATTTCTCCCATCTCGCTAGAAGGGAGCGAATACTAGACAACCATATGTAGCAACCGATACAAGATAGCAGCTTTCAAACTAAATATATATATCAAACTCGGGAAGAGCGAGCACCACCAAGCCAATCCAAACTGAGGGGGATCCTTATCTTCTAGAAGAATTATCCCTTTGTGTAAACAACGCATCTACTGCAAGAAGTAAACTTACATATCTTCTTCAGGTTCATTCTTGATAGCATTCCTTGCTATACACTCGAAAGCTGCTTCCACATTGAAGCCTTCTTTAGCAGACGTCTCAAAATAAGGGATGTTTCCCTTGGAAGCACACCAAGCTTTAGCCTTTTTCTCAGAAACCTGAAAGACAAGTGGTCTCAAAAATATCATAAAGTATATATATCAAGTGAAAGCAAGAAAAATAGGCACTTTGTCGCGAAGAATACTCACAGTCCTGCTGTTACCACCATCAACATCAATCTTGTTTCCAAGTAAAACAAAAGGGAAATTCTCTGGATCTGATGGGCTAGCCTGCAACAGGAATGACGGGCCAAACTTTCAATATACCATACATATTGCAGTACATTTGATCGACCGGCAACTAAGCAAGCTACTTACTTGAATTAGAAATTCCTCACGCCAGTTGTTGAGTTTTTCAAACGACTTGGTAACATTGACATCATATACAAGAACACAACAGTCAGCTCCCCGGTAAAACGCCACACCGAGACTCTGAAAACGTTCCTGTCCAGCCGTGTCCCATATCTAGGTTCCAGGAAAAACAAAAATGTGGTAAGATTAAATGAGAGTGGAACTATTGTTTCACAAGGAACAAAGTAGACAGATGTACATTCTAGTGTTCTCATAAAAATAATCAGGCTATAGATATACGTAATGATTAACTAGCTAGGGCAGTGAAGATTTGGGGTTAGTTCGCTTTTTTTGTCCCAATAACGCACGCAATCCACGCTTCTTTGCAATAGAAGAAGAAAGACACACAGCAGCAAGCACAACAAAAATGAAGGCTTCACAGCAACCAAAAACAAAATACACGCAAAAGCAGAACAGAAAAAAAAACTATAAGCAGCTAGGCCATTTGCACTAGCAAAATAACATCAACCATATTAAGCGTCCGGTGAATGCACACAGAGTTACTTCACTGAATTGTGCAAAATACATAATTTAAGTAATAAAATCATTGGACCGATATTAACGAAAACGTAACAGAATGTTCTTCGTATTTGTTTCCATCTTTTTTAAAGAGAGTACAATTATTTTCACTTGCAGTCAAGATTATTTAAGAATGTTGTTCATACTTCAGTTCATTTCATCTTAGAAAAGTATCTAATGTTATCAACTAGTAATCACAGCCATCAGAAAATTTGTAAATCAAGTAAAATAGCTAAAATCAAATAAAGCAGCATACCAAATACAAAGTTTGCTATTGTAAAAAAGTATCTAATGTTATCAAGTAATCACAGCCATCGGAAAATTTGTAAATCAAGTAAAATAGCTAGAATCAAATCAAGCAGCATACCAAATACAAAGTTTGCTATTGTATAACTAAAAAGACAGTGGACTCCAAAAAAAAAATCATTTGTTTATGCTTATTCAAATAAACTACCCGGCGGGGATAAAAAGACAAATGTCTGAACCTCAGGTATAGGTATAAATGAATTGTTTGGCTATCCCATATGGTCATATCCTTGATTTAAATATGATGAATGAGAGATGGGCCATAGAGAACGCAGCTGAACAGGCTGTTTCATTGCTGTCCTGTTAAATAGAAAAGATGGCAGGGTCTCTGAACGTTCAATACTCTAGTCCAGATTTAAGAAAGTTGAGTGCCAGCGGATAACAGCTCAACAAAGTAGTTCATTCCCAGTCATAAAAATCTGGAAATTTCTTATTCTTAACCAAAGCAAGCAAGTCGGTACATGGTCCATAAAGTTCGAGTAATGGTACCTATGTGTTAATCAATTTATGACAATCAGAGTACTGCAGTATTGGGACGCATCAATTATACTATATGTAACAGAGTAACAGAAAGAGACCCCAGAGTAAGATAAAAAAGGATAGGACCGATGGCTACAATATAAGTAATATTGCATAGCTTTTTAATAGTAACTCACATTAGTGAAGCCATAACTTAGCAAAAGTCATGTTTCCTCTGGACTTCGCCAGATTTTATTTTTCTTTGTTCATGCACATAGTGTTGGGCCACTGGAAGGTGTAAGACAGCTTTCTCTCTGTCTTAATGCACAGACATGCAATTCCCCTGCATTGTTTCTAATTATTATTTTTCCCTCTGAACTACGGTCTCAGTCCTCTAATCCTTGAGAAATTGTAATATAGAGGCAGTGCAAACCAAGTGGACAACTGAACTAGAGCTGAACTGATGTAATTTCTTATGACATAATGTGCCTTTCGATTGGGTAAGGTAAATCTACCCTAAAAACAATCCAACCATCTGTAACCGCATTAACCTATCCGATAAGCACCTACCAGCAGAACGTTTGCAAAAGTATATTCTTTCGAATTGGGTAAAGGTAAATCTACCCTAAAAACAATCCAACCATCTGTAATTGCATTAACCTATCCGATAATCACCCACCAGCAGAACGTTTGCAAAAGTACATAACTCTATAATAAACCAAAAATGTCGCTTATGTTGACCTGAATAACTCAGGAACCAACCTTCTCAACCTGTCATAAACAAACTGCAGAGTACAAGGGTCCTAGTTTAGTAGTACTACCACTAAACTTGATCATCATCGGACCTACTCAAGAATTCAGAACAGTAACCAGAGAATGGGAACTTTTCGGTTTCACGCAAGTGTCACATACTCACATCTCTAACAGCATAGAATCTGTTAGTGTTCTAATACACCCAGAGCTAATTGCCCAACAATAAAACTAGCACCAAGCACGTCAGTAGTAGATTGAATGAAGAACCTGTAGAGTGAAGAGGCGGTCGTCGATCTTGACCTCCTTGGTGAGGAAATCGGCGCCGATGGTGGCCTTGTACTGGTTGCTGAACTTGTTGTTGACGTACCTGCACAGGAACCAACCACCCAGATCGTTCAAACCCCCCGCACAGAAATAACCCGAATCAGACGAATCGGACAGGGAGAGATTGCCGTTCGGCCTTACTGGTTCATCAGCGACGTCTTCCCGACCCTGACGACGAACAAAAACAAAAGCGCAGGCAAGGGTGATCAGACAAGAGCGAAACATCACACCCGAAAGGAAATCCAAAACAAAAGTGGGGTGGAAGGCGTGAGTGATTGCCGCGCACGCACCCGCTGTCGCCGAGGATGATGACCTTGAGGAGCATTCGCCTGCGCGACGCCATGGCCGCGGATCTGGGGCGGAGGGCGGGGCTACGCGCGGGGCGGGGGGTAAGGGGGGAGCGGGTGCTGAGGAGGAGGAGGAGGTCGGAAGATTTTGCGCCGTGTGTTGGTCTGGTTTGCTTGGCTTTGCTTTGGGATTGGTGTGTGCGCGCCGTTGTAGCGGGAAAGGAGAAAGATCGGTTTTGTTGGAAGGCTTCGCCGCTCCGCCTCCACCTGTTTCGTTTGGGTGGACGCGTTGCCGGGCGGGCGAATTATTACTCCGTCAATTTTTTAGAGTAGCGACAGACAGACAGACAGCAGTATTGTTTTCATTATTTATTAATCGTCGATGATAATAAAAAATAAGATTGATTGGGACAGGCAGATTTTGTCCAACTGATGGCTCTGTGCTACCTACAAGTATGATAATTAAAAATTATTATTGTACACGGTTCATCCGCGTCTGAGTGGCACATATATGCATGTGCACACGGTGTCTTCAGTGCTGGAAAGAAGGGACTAATGTACTGCCGACTAGTAACTGTTGTCTCTTTCATACTGCACCTGCTACAGATTTTACGAAGAAAGTTAAGCCAGAATGAACGCAGGCAGGGGTCGTCTGGTCTGTGGCTAAGATTTTATTATTTTTATTTTTTTGAAACAAGGAAAATGGCTTGAATAAGAAGGTTTAAGAATCTTGGCCAAAGGCCAGGTAACAAGCATCACTCTCGCGGCATTATATTACATAAATATTTCGCCTCGACAAGGCACCACAATGAAGTTTTCGCTTTGATGTGAGTTGCAATCACCCCGACCGGAATCACGGTGCTGCGGAACACATGTGCATTTCGCTCGTTTCAGATTTCCCAAGAGATAAGAAGCATAAGGGAAAGAAGCGCCCTTCGAGATTGTGACCTCCCAGAAGCAATGTTGTGCCACCACTCCTTGATAGGAACCATGCCTCCCCAATTCGTAGGATGGACATCATGTAAACCAAGCCATGTTTTGATCATTATCCAGACTCTAACTGGGTAACGACATTGGAAGAGAAGGTGAGTTATTGATTCCGACGTTTGTTTGCATAGCGGGCAAAGGTTACAGTTTGGCCAGCCCATGCGCTGAAGCCGGTCAGCCATCCATATCCTATTTGTTGATGGCCAACCAAGCAAAAAAATTGTATTTGGGAGGAGCCCAATTGTTCCACGCCAAAAGAGGCATATCCGAGGCTAAGATGGACACACCTAATGTTTGTTAGCTCAATAAGAACACCATTGAAACTCAACGGTCTTGCATAAACCGACCGGCACCTTTTGTCAACAGATTCTGAATGCTACTTGGTTTTATCTTGGAAAAAGTTTATCATGTTCATATCATATACGCTAGCTAACTGGAACGCAACCGCAGCTGCATGACTGCAGCAGACGTTGGGATGCTTCGGCTGCACCAAAAACAAATGAGAGGGGAAGCATACAGCCTGGTCCAACGAATCCATGCCTGCTGTATCTCCCTGGCTCTTCCCCTGAACTCAACAGCATCTCGTTAGCCAGTTAGCTTTCTTCCAAGCATGACACCAAAGTTCAGACGGCTGACAGCCAATGTATGATCATGCATCTACGGAAAGATGCAGTGCAAACGGAAGTAAAATTGCAGAGGAAGCACGTAAATGCGTCTAACAAAAGAACTATATATATATATATCTCAAGAACAAAATATCATTTTTGTTCGTTGCAACCAAGTCAGCTGGCAGCTTATGTGAATTCAGCTATGCTGTGGATTTACAAATGATGTCCTGAGGTTAACTCTCTCCAAGGAAAGGGAAAGTGGTCATCTCATGGAAGCCTGGCTCTCGACGTCGCCGTCGTCTCGCTTCGTACTAGTCCCCAACTCCACCTCCTGCGTCTGCTGATGGCCGTCGCTGCTCGGGACGGACGGGTTCTGGTGCTCCTGCTCGTGCTCGCCGCTGGACGGTGTTAGCTGGCTGCTCTGGAAGCTGCTGGTGCCGAGCGCCATCTTCCTGAACTTCTTCAGGTCCTCGTTGTACTGGCTGGTGTCATACTCGGAGCTGGCGTGCGATCCCATGAACCGGCTGTGGCCAGGCCGGACGCCTTCGTGCAGATCATCCAGCGACACGTCGCCTTCCAGGGCCCGAACAACCTGTTCGTCACAGAGGATCGAGGTTAGCTTAACTCCATCTAGCACACAATGGGGATGAGGTCGAAGTAAAGAGTGATGAATTTGTGTCGACGAGATAAGGATACAAGGGAAGAAGAGAAACAGGTGTAGAAATGTACCTGGCTCATGCGTGGGCGTCGCCGTGCAGAATGGCGTACACATGCGGCTGCGCAGGCGATCATCCTTGCCATCTCGTTATCATTGAAATCGATTCCCATGTGGGGATCCACTAAAGCATCGTGATTACCATCCTCGAGTGCTTGTGTCATCAAAGGCCTTGCCTGCAAGGAGAAAGAAAGGAAGAGGATCCAACTCAAATATAGATGTTACTAGAAAGGTACTCCGTATCGAAAACTTGAAGATGGTAAACTCTCTGACAAGAATAAATACAAAGGTCAAGGCAGCCCATTTTGTCGACGAATAGCAAGTAAAATATGAAGGAATAGATCCTATGGTTGTTACTTCAGAAGCCCAAGGCAGCCCTCAAGGATGATTGGAATTTAGTGACAAGATTAACTACAGTAAATCTTATCTAGGAATAGATCCCTTGCAGTATTTTTTAAGTTAAAACACCAAAAATTTACCACCAAGAAATACTCCTCTTCCAAAAAGACCCATAAATGAAAATGAGTAGAAAAAATACAACAATGACTAATTTGACCAGCACGGTGGACAACAAATTTAACTTACCCAGTCAACCAAGCTGTCATCCATATGCGCTTGCTTTGAACTTACAGGCCGGCGTCCAGTTATTAATTCAAGAAGCATTACTCCAAAAGAAAAGACATCTGATTTCTCAGTGAGCTTGCCAGAAGAAGCATACTCTGGTGCAAGGTACCTAAGGGGAAAACAAGACTATCAAGGAAGTAATTATCATACAGCAGATTGCACATTATGAGCTAGAACAATGTCGATCTCTTGCTATATATATCATCATGATTGATCTCATTTCAAGCATTTGAGATACTCTTTCACTGTCCCAGAAAGCAAAAGGATAGTTTCACTGGAAGATCGAACTTACCCAAATGTGCCCATTACTCTGGTGGAAACATGGGTGTTATTATCAGAGGTTAACTTTGCAAGTCCAAAATCTGCCACCTGTTAAAAAAAGGTTTACTTAGTGAATTACACATCTAACAGTTTGTATTAGTAGGCTGATATTAACTCTGTTTATGATGATTGGCTACACATCAATTTATCACAACTCTCAACCTTAGTTTCTAAATTTACTCATATCAACCAATGACATTCAGGATTTTACACTACACTAGCAACTAAACTTAGTTGGGACCAGGGGAAGAAAGACTCTCAGAATTCTCAGTAGAAATGAAACACAAAGGAAAATGGGTATCATGCCTTAGCTTCACATCTGTAATCCAGAAGAATATTTGATGCCTTTATGTCACGATGAATGATCTTTGGATGGCCTGCGAAGTACAGAAATAAAATCATGACAGAACAGCCACATATCTTTTTCAATGTGAAAAAGCAAAAGAAAAGCATAACAAGTAGGTATGTGTGTGTGAGCTCACAGTCTTCGTGAAGATAGGCCAATCCCTTCGCAGAACCCAAAGCAATACGTAGTCTTGAAGGCCAGTCCATAGTTGGTCCACGCCTTCCTGAAAAAGAGGTGAGAAATAACCTGAAGGCAATAACAAATGCTCAAGAGAATACAGACCAAATGAAGATAGCAGCTTTTTTGCATGACACGAGCTTCAGAGCAATGTTTTCTGAATCTTCAAGAAAAAGGTAACCAATAAACCTAGAAAGCGTTGCCCCTTTCGGGTGGTAGCAAAAACAAAGTTGTATCTTCCCAGTTTGACAAAATCAGGGAAAGTTATTAAAGACTAAAGAAAAGGTGGCGATAAAGCTGATATCTTCTGGAATGGATTTGGTTGTGATTATTATTACCATTAATGAAACTCTCTTGCAGTCATGGTATTTCATTTTCTGAACAATGCAACTGCTCAAATTGTCAATTTACTCGAACAAGGTCTCTTTTTCATAGCCAAGATAATAATTTAAATCATGTAGTACCACAGAATTAACTTTGTAAATCACCCCGATAATTACTAACCGACAACTCATACGGCAACTGATAACGATAAACTGGCAATAGCTAGGATATTCATGGGTACAAAATATGGAACCAAAAAATACAAAAGATGGCATAGTTCACTTTCTCGGACAAGATTAAAGAGCATTCTGAGAGAGAAGAAACAATCATGATTGAAACATAGTGAGAAAACATACCATGTAAATGGAATTCTAATGTGTTATTGGGAACAAACTCATAGACAAGCAACCTCTTGTCTTCAGAAATGCAATAACCAACCAACGTCACGAGATGTTTATGATGTACTCGGCTGATAATCTCAACCTCTGCCTGGAACTCACGCTCTCCCTGCCCACTTCCATCTCTCAATTGCTTAACGGCAACTTCTGTGCCATCTGGCAGCACTCCTTTGTGAACAAATCCAAAGCCACCTTGCCCGAGAAGATTAGCATCGGCGAATTCATTGGTCGCCACAGCCAACTCTTCATAAGTAAAAGTGCATTTCGAGAAGCTGAGGGCGTTGCCAAACGGTGATTGCAGGGGTCGATTCTCACCGCCGCCTGAGAAATGTGAACCCGAACCACTGCTGTTTACATTGACCGGAGGCGGCGGCTGTTTAGTGGAAGGATGTGAATTCATCTTCACAACATGATCAGGGGGTGGCGGAGGGGCATTATGCTGCCACCCATATTGATCCCCTGCAGAAGAACAAGAATCATAATTAAAGATGAGAGTGACTCGTGTTGAAAAATAATAATTACAAATGGATTCCCCTGTTACAAAATCTAATAAACAAGAAATGATTGCACGAAGTTTAAGAATAAAGTAGACACATTTACATTTCTGATACTAAGTTACTAACACACTTTGAAAAGGAGAACATACTTTCCCTCACAGATTTGCCTTGTACAAATCAGATTCCATGAAGAAGAATGAAAAAATATGCAGACCTAGTGGTTATTTTATCCTTTTCTCGAAATTGCCCGTTTGGATTATATCAAACAAAGATGAAGCTTCCTGTGATGACTACCCCATACTAAAATTAGCCATGCTAATATATTAATAAACATATAGGTTAAGACGTACTAATATATTTCTGACGGAAATTTTGATATTTTTATGTCCATAACGCCATAATAGCATGATTAAAAGAGGACCCATCTTGAAGGCACCAAAAAACTGGAACGTAAGTCATACTTGTACGTCACAAGCCAACGCACATTTGCCAAGAACAGCGGGATAATTGCAAGCGACAGCCATGTGCCTTGCTAGTGAGACAAAGAACGCACATGAGATCTGTATGGTACTGTATCTGCTCCGAGACAAAGAGTCATGGAGGGTGCACAGCTGCCATCTCACCTTTGAACGGCGGCGGGGGCGGCGGCGGCGGCGGGTGCCCGTAGTAGTGCAGGTGGTGGGGCGGCGGGGGAGGCGGAGGGTGGTGCGGGTGGTGCCGCCTCTTCTTCTTGAACATGCAGAAGCAGAGCAGGCTGGCGAGCAGCAGCGCGATCAGCCCGCCCACCGCGATCCCCGCCACCGTGGCCGTGTTGAGCGCTGAGCTCGTCGGCGGCGGCGGCGAGGCCTGGGCGGACGGCGTCGGACGATCGGTCGGCGGAGAAGGCGTGGTCGACGGGGGAGACGGCGCGGCGGGCACCCCGGGCGCCGTGGGAGGCGGGAGGGAGGGCGTCGCGGGGGTGGCACCCGGCGACGGGGGCGTCGCGGCGGGCGTCGACGGCGGTGGGAGTGGAGAAGAGGGCGGTGGCGCAGGCGGCGAAGGGGGCGTCGAGTTGGTAGCGGGCGGCGCGGAGGCCGGGGGCGGCGCTGTGCGGTTTCCCGGCGGCGAGGCCGGGCCCGGCGCGGCGGGCGGCGACGACATCAGAAGCCCGCCGCGTTAGACCAACTTCGCCGCTGGCTTACCCGCGTTGCTTCCTTGCGACGTACTACTGCTACTGCAGTAGCACTGCTCCTAGTGCTTGAGCGAGAAACGGAGGGAGCGGGGCGAAAGATAAGCGAAAAGGGAGGAAAGGTGCCGCTTTCCGCTCCGCCCGCGGTGGCGGTGGCGGTGGTGGTGGTGGTGGGGAATTCCGAGCGGGGATTGCGACCGGTGGCAGTACGTCGTACGTACGTAGCAGCACTAGTTGGCGGCGAGTGGAGTCTCTAATGGTGGGTGGGTGCGTGGAGGTGGAGGTGGAGCCCGGCGCGACGCGACGACGGCGGGAGGAAGGAGAGGGCCGGGGTGGGAGTGGAATAAAAGCGCGACGACAGCGCGGCCGTGGCCGGCACGTGCGACTACCTTCACGTCACGCGGCACGGCCCGCCCGCGCTTTCCGGTTCGCCCGCGAATGAGTTCACGAGAATCGCATTCCCCCCGTCGTGTCGAGCCCGCCGGTCGCTGGCCGGCGGGGCCAGGGCTCGGATGACCCCGCGTGTCGGTGAGGTAAGGAGTCCGGGTGGACCCCGCCTCGTCGGGCTTCCCTTGCCGCTCAAGATACTGATCGCGATTACGCGGCGGGATCACACGCGACGGTTACGCTGATGGCGAAGGCCGTTTGCTGGGATATGTGGGGCCGCTTTGTCAGTGGCCGGTTGGAGTGGGGGTTTCCTCCTTCCGGGCGACAGGTGTGCCTCGTGGCTCGAGGGAGAAGCCTCTGCAGCTGCATGTTAGCAGCATGACACGGTGGGCCGTGCAGCTCCCTGACGATGTCAAGTAGGAGAGCTGCAATGTCAAGTAGTGTCCTGAAAAATGGCAGCTTTCCCGCGAGAAAAAAATGGCAGCTTTCCTAAAGCAGTGCACGAATTGATTCGTATAAATGCTTGCAGTCAGATCCACGATAAAGCGTACCGTGCTTACCGCTTCTCTGAATTGCTGATCGATGATTCCACTGCACTCTTCTTAAGTAAGAAAATTGGTTGTGTCACCTTCCTTTCAGGTATTCCACGGAAGAAAAAAAAACACGTGACATGCGTGTAGCATGAATGCAGAAAACACGAGGTGGGTGTGAGCGAGGCGGGGTCGCTTCGCCGGTGGCAGACTCCGAGTCAACCAACCGTCAACGGCGGTGGTATGCGTGTTATTTTGGATTCGTCTGAAATAATCTGTTTCCCTAGGGTTGTACTAGTAAATAAGTACTGTAACGAGGGTGGAGATAATGCGCGGATCGACGGCCTTGTCTCTCACATCGACCATATCTAAAAAGCGTGACATGTCAACTTTTATCGACCCATACACACCTCGCATTTACTACGTTTCATTGCAATCGCTAGCCATCCACACCTCCTAATCTCTAGTTATATCGACTACGACCACAATCTGTTCCGTACATTTTTCGTTTGCGGCAAAACGCAAGTATACCTTTAGCAGACGTATAACCAATTTTTGAATAGCTCATTCCTCAAAAGAAAAATGGATGACTTTGATCTCAAAAGGAAACCTTTGGGTCTTCGAGGCTATGATTTTTTTCTAAATTTTTGACACATTCTTTGCTACAGATTGCTAAAGATTATTCTTTCAAGAATTTCCCATTTTAGTTTAGAAAAAAAAAATAAACATTGGAGCACAGCTTCACTCAACACTAGCCCAATGAATGCCTATGTCTAATCTTTTTTTTTTTTGAAAAGGAGGTCATCCCCGGCCTCTGCATCGGAGAGATGCATGCAGCCACTTTAGCCTATGCTAATCTAGATGGAGGGGCGCTTAGCAATCTCTTCCAACTTTGATAGGCGGAGAGGACGCCATCGCGGGATGTAGGTGGAGCTCCTCTCGAGTCTGGAGCTCCCGGGAGTAGCCCCCTTAACATCCAGACAACATGGATCGGTGTGGGCTGAAAGATTTCATTAAACAGTACATTGGTCGTCTCTTCAACTTGAGATCTTCTGGTTCTGATGACATATTAAGAATGGCAGACAATATATTTTAACACATGGACATCATTTTTAGCCTCTGGGAGCATCTGGAGACACCACAACGACATTGCCTTCAATATTGTCTTAGTCTCGATATATGTGATCAACGATGAAATCAGGACTTAAGAAGATCGGTGGAGTCCGGCAAGGCGGCATTTTGTCCAGTGTGTTGCAGTGGCGGTGCCGAAGTCAATTCTTGTAGATGTAGGGGTCGACCTTTTGTCTATGAAATTAATGTATATCTCAATGACGCGTATTATAAACAATATTGGAGAGGGAAAGGTGATTAAATCATGTAAATTATGATAAAGTGATACGCAGGCACACTCACCCTATTCATATGAGCATCTTTAAGAGATTGGGCGAGTAAATCTTGAGATTAATTAACTGATCACTGCGGGTGCCTCGTAGTCAAAAAACATCATAAGCCTAGAAAAATGCAAGCATTAGAGCAAAATCTAAGACTTGAACCCAAATGGGTTGATTCCACCACAAGGATTCTCGCTATCTTAACACTTAGTTAGCCCACATGTGTAACCTTTTGTGATATATAAATATACACGTGCCAGTCGAAGCTATGCCGATAAACCCTAATTGATCCAATCTAACATTTGATCAAACTGTGGGATGCGAGAACAAATGTCGGGTAAAGGGAGAGAAAGAACAAAAAAGAAAAACTTGAACTCGATGGGCCAGCACTCCCTAGCATGCTTTCTCATTTCTTCCTTTTTTCTTAATCCAAAGTGGCCTAAAGTAGGGGCGCATGATTGGTACATGATCGGTCATTCAAAGATGATGCCGATGGAGCTTGACTTTCACATTGCGAGTGATTTAACCGATCTTGATATTTTTCTGCATTGATGCCTTGATCTTTACTCATGATCTCGATCGAGCTGAAGCCGATGGGTGTGCAAGCAAGGCCATGCATTCCATTCCATCGCACCAGTCAGGATACGTTGCATGACGTGCACTAAACTGCAAACATGCATGTATAGATCGGGTGGCTAATCGACCAACAACAAGTGCGCAGGTCTGGTCCTTTGCTTTCAAAGCACCGTACACACAAGACCATCTACGCTCCATAATGTAGTGGCTATAAACTTTTTTGAAAAGTCAGATTTTACCAAATTTTAACGAAATTTATAGAGAAAAATATTTTCATTAACAATACCAAATATATACTCCCTATGTTCCTTTTTACTCCGCGTATTAGATTTATGTCAAGTCAAACATTACAAAGTTTGACCAAATATATATTAAAAAATATCAACATATAAAATACTAAATATATATTCCATGAAACTACATTTCGTGATGAATCTAAAAATATTGATTTGGCATTGTTCTTTGACTTTGGACAAAACTTATATGGAGACTAAAAAGGACCGGACGGAGTACAATGTGTAAGTGTCTCACGGCGTACCTAATGATATCTACTCCCTCTGTTCCACAATACTTGTCATGGTTTTAGTTTAGTATAAGACGTTTTTATAGGCTGTAAAAATGTCTTATATTTTGATACAAAGGGAGTATTTGGTATTTTTCAATATAGATATTTTCCTCTAAAATTTTGATCAAAGTTTATTAAATTTGACTCTTCTATACATACATGTCTGTTAGTGTCCTACGAGACAGAAGAATAAGGTGAATGTTACAAAAATGAGTAGTAAAATTATATATGATCTGTTTTTTAGATAAATATATGTTTTGCTGTGATTTACGAATGCCCCAGATTTGCATCCGGCCTCTCGGAAAGAACCGTGCCAAGGCACAAGGCCCATTCTGGAGTTGTTACCCTGGCTTCATATGTTTTAGAGAAAAAGGTCTCAGTTAAGATCGTCAAAACAATTATAGCTAATCATAATTTAAATGGTTAGGTTTTTTACGCTAAAACCAGTATAAACGTGATCAAATCCTAGACTTGTCACTTGTCGGGCCAGCCTCTCGGAATAATCATAGAGATAGAGTGAGTATGCATGCGTGTTGACTTTGGTGGCGAAAGGATAACGAAACCATAATCAGAAAACAATTCATTAATCTTTTTGCGAAGGATTATTCTCATTTACTTCCCAAGAATAATGGCCTCACCAGGCAATATGACACCTAATCCACAATCGTAACCTCGTTGGTAGCATCATTACCCCCGCTGTTGTGCAAGTTGTTCGATTCCCTACAACGATTCGTGATTCTTTTGAAACATGCCTTTTTTTTATTTTCTTTTAGAAGCAGCTAGTATCTGTTAGAACAGGCGAATTCTGATGACTCCTATCCTTTTGCGAAAACTCTTTTCGACAAAGGACAATAAAAAAGAATTGAAAGAGAAGGCAAATCATGATCTGCCTTATGCATTCACAAAGGACAATATATATTAGCATCATCGATTACATCCGGTATTTGCAACGACATAATATCAACAACTAGCCGCATGAGCCCTGCCCTTAAACGCGGTTCGCCGAAGGGAGAGAAAACAAACATTGCAAAGAGCAACTCGATCTACATTCCACAACCAATTATGTGAAGGTGATATACATAAAGTAAGAGTAATGCTACATGTACAAACGAGTTACAAGCTTTTATAAAGAGGCCCCCATGAAAATCAGGAGGGGACAAGTTTGTGATTGGTTAGTAGATGGAAAAAATTCTAGTCAGCGTGTAATTGCGTGTAGCTCTTTGTATGTTTAGCATTATTGCATAAAGTAGAGAGGCAGAGGAGGTGCTAGGATTTTGTTCGCCTTCCTTCCTGTCGTCTGATGTATGGTGGCCGTTGCTTTCGCGATGCCCACATGATCCACCGATGCACAATTGCACATGCACGCGAGTGGCCGCTAGTGGCCCATCCCCGTCGCACAACCACGCAACGCAAACCTTTTCGGATTTTTGTGCGTATCTCGTCCCGGCCGGTTCTCATGCCTGCACATGTCCATATCCTCGCCTGCCGCCCGCCCGCGCATATTCCTCATGCCCACGTTGCTTTCCGATCAGAGGCTTGGAGTAGCCGCCGGTAGGGAGAAGAGCGATCAGATCGTGTGCTCGTAGCCTCTCGTCGGAAGAAGAAAAAACAGTGAGCACAGCGGCATCTTTTTCTCAACCAGTGAACACAGTGAAAGAAGAAAAAACAGTGAACACAGTGGGATTTTTCCTCAAGACATGCACATCATTCTGCAATAATGTTCTACTCGGGGCTTAGTGCGCCGATGTTACGACAGTTCTCCGTGAATGAAACATCCACGGCTCCGACGGACGTGGACTGGGCGGTGGAGTTGAGTCCCGATGCTGGTGTGGTGCGCTCTGTTGTTTGGTCATCCTTCCAACCCTAAAGCCAAAAGAGAGAAGAAAAGAAATCCATTGACCTAAGGCTCGACGGCCACTGTTGAGGATAAAGGGCAGCGGGGCTGGCTGTCCTGCCCTTGTCTTCCACCAGTGGCGTGTCGATTTAGTGGCAATGTCGACTCCCGAAGGGAATTACCACAACGGGGAAAAGCAAAGCAAAAGTGCAGAACTAGCCGAAATATTCGCAGGCCTTCGGTTTTGAGTTTTGTTTCTATATGTAGTGTGTGCTTTTAGATGGGTCATTTGAAACATACGGATTGGACTTGCTGTTAAACTCCACTAATCATCACATAGTTCCTAGTAATTTGGTGATGACGGCCTGTTATTTTGCACAGGGGCGGAAAGGGGGAGGCGATGATGGCGGAAGTATGCCAAACTGCATGGATAAAATATCAGTTCAGATCAACTGCATTTCTCCTGGTGTTACTGCAATACTATCTTGTTACTAGCAGGCACAAGGCGCGGCATGGCCGCGCCCATCGTTGAACCAATGCGTTTGTGTGCGTTGTTTTTTGATATTGAGGTCGAGCGGGTTGCAAAGAGGCAGCATCGGTAGAGTATTACAGGAGCATAGTAGCGGTGACAGCCCTGTGTACTATGCATAGTGATCAGTGCATAATGCTCATGCTAAAGTAGGAAGCGTCGCTTGAGTGCTAGCTTGTTCAAGGGTTGTTGTGCCTGATGAAAACTGTTATGCTTGTCTCCACTGATGAAAACACTCGTGGATTGCATAGCTCAAGAGGTAGCTTGCTGATTCTGAGATGGAGGAGAACTCTGAACTGATGAGCATGGTATTACTGCTATAGCTAATTCAGCTGACTGAGTTATGGTGTAGCAGATGGAGGAGAACTCTGAACTGAGGAGCATGTTAACAGTTCCATATGAGCTGGGTGACGACGGCTCGGGATTGTTGACAGCAAAAAGCTGGAGTCAGTCAGTTTCTGAACTTCAACCCGCAGGAAACCTATGTTTGTAAGAAGTTTTTTTGGCATTCTTTTGAACCATCAGAGAAGATCCTGGCCGTGGAAGGAGTATTGCCATGTTTGAGAGCCCGTTGATAAGGACGTCATTCAAAATGGCATGAGAGATGAAGCATTCAGCGGGCTCCTCTCCTCGTGCTGTTGCATCATACTGTAGGTTTTTGAGTGTCAAAATCACTGCACTGCACTTATACTGTATATCCACTGAAGAATGCGGCTGCCTCTTGGCCATCATATATATAAAGGCCATCATATATATAAAGGCATTGGCAGCCTTGTCGCGTGCTTTCACAATTATATCAGCTGGAAGAAGAATGTTGCGTTAGGTGTGAGCTATGCAAGTAAAAGTTGTCAAGTCCTCCATTCAACATATATATATTGAAAGGGTGCTAAAAGTATGCAGGAAACATGTATGGGAAAGTCTATTAGAGCATTTTTGGGTCTATATATTCAGTAGTGCAGTATAGTTTGATCAAGCCAGAATGATGACATGGATGCTATTGTTGCAAAGAAGAAGAAAATAAAAAAGGAAAGGGTTAAGAACTTTCTATTGCCTTGTAGATATGTGCGTGGTCTTTCTTATCTGGTCCGAAGATTGTATATTGTTGCTCACAATCTTAGAACTGTATGGAAAAAAAGGCATACGCAGTGTCGGTATGAGCTAATTATCTACAGCCATCGACATGAAAGGGGAACAACAAGTATGAGGAAAGATGAAAGAAAATGCGGAAGCAAAGAAGATCTGCAGCAAGCAGCTTGAAAGTTCAGGACCAAATAAAGTAGACAGGCAAATTATGCTCACAGTTAACAAATGCATGCAGTCAAAAATCTGAGAAATTGATACCTTTGATCCGTTGCAGTGTCGATGACGCCTGGTTCATAGTAGGTACCGATGGAAGTGTTAAAAAGATCTGACCTTCTTTTTACAAATATTGCTATTTTGTTGAAGAGTGCATAATTGAATAAAAGCTGATTATTTATATTTCATAGAGAAGAAAAGAAAATAATAAGAAATTTTAATTATAGGCGGCGCCTTGTGATTCTTCTCTCAATAGTTTCTACAGATAAGCTGAAATTTTAATTATAATTTGAGGAACTAAAATCATGGTATATGTATGAATAGTAGCTGAGTAGAATGTTGCCCGGTTAACAATTTTATAAGCCCAAGGAATCAGAAAATTTAGCAGTAGGTACCTTCGCTATAGCAGAGATTACATGGTGTTGCCGGAAGGTATGCATATCACATCTTCTGCATCTTGTCCCTACATTTACATATACGAAATATGTAAATCCTTCTATAAACTTTAAAGTGAATCTGGCTCGCCCATGTCTGATTTGTTCATGTAGCAGCTGCTACAGGGATATCATACTGCAGCAGGAGTTGCAGACCAAACCATGGGGATTGCAGTTAAATTGTCGGACCTTTAGACAGTCATAGGCGGTGAGCACGAGGGCCGGTGCAGTCCGGTTTTGGGTGAGCTTCCTGTGAGAAGGGCTCGCCATACTGCTAAGAGCAATGTAAAACTTTCTGTAAGATTCACAACCATTATTGTGGTTAATTTGTAGGGGTAAAATACGGACTTTATGGAAAGGAAACAATTGGATATGCCATTTTTGTCGTGAGATATTTCAGTGATTACGATATTTATAGTAAAATAACTCTCTGCATGTCCTTTCTCCCCCTTTCCCATAGTTTTAATCATGCCACGTGCTTCCTTGAGTGACAAGATGAAGTTTACATTACGGTCGAGACATGTGCCTATTTTAATGCTTATTAGGATCTGTTTTCGCCCTACACCTTTTTGTTAGGTTGATTAAGGTCAGTTTCCATCGTACGATGTTGTGGTATGCATTGGAGTGGTATGTGCGTAATGCTGCACTTTTTTTTTTCTAGGAATGCCCATCATAGCTCTCTTTATTGATATCAAATAATAATTACATTCTTATGAAACTACATCAAAGAAAGTTGGGGTTCATCAATCCAATCATAATGATTTTACATTATAAATATAAAATATAGCCAACTCTTGCATCATACATTCGCTTCTCTTCAATAGGTGCTTCAATTTGACGTTCCCATTTGATCTTCAAAACTTAAGCCCACTTGGAATCACAGTGGTAGATGAAAAGGTGGAATGCGGGAAGAGAAATTTTAGTGCTTGTTGTGCTCGAGGCCTGTTTTGCCTTTTGCCGGTAGCAACGCATAGGCATTGTCCTAATAAAAATTAGTGTGATAGATATAAGCACCACATGCATTTTTTGTTAGTAATCATTTTGTGATGTGCACCACATTGTAAACAGTGTGTAACAATACAACATGTGTGATAGGACTTTCAACACACACATTTTTTTCATCCAAACTGTCTGTAACATTGGACGCATCACAAACATGGTGCCACAGTGTAGGCTGTGTGATAGGCCCGCCATCCTAAACATTCAGTCCGAATGAATCGTGTCAAACCTTTGACAGGTCGCATATGATTTCTTCTCTCGTCGCATGTGGGATAGATTAGCTAAATGCAAATGATTCGTTCCCTCATCGTAAACGTTTGCTTTCGAAAAACTGTCTACGGCCTAGCAAGCTATCACACACATTTTTATCTATATCGTGTGCGATAAACACCCCTATCGCACACCATCACAAGGCGCCGGTTCGTGGCTGTGTGTGCGATGAGGTCTTTTTACCTTATGCAATACCCTTAACTGCACTAGTGTCACTTGCAAACATAACAAGGCAGAGTTTGACCAAGTCTATAGACTACAAGCAAGGCCAATATAAATCGCAAGCTCGGTCACGGATGAAATTTCAAACAATACCCACCCACCCATGCATGCGCATAGATACACCATGATTTGCAAGGATTTTCTGTTAATTAATAGAATACCATTAATCATGTATGTGCAATGCATGTTAATATTAGGGAATATGTTAGTTACATTACACACTAATCTAGATGATGAACAGTCTGTTTTGCTAGTATTTGTTTAAGCACGTGCATGTCGGCGCAATGCACCCTCACAATGTCGTGTCAGGGCCATCACATACAAGGAAAATAAGCTAATGATCTTTGTTGCCTTCTGACAAGACTCCGAGAACAGGCACCCAGAGGATAGGGCGCAGCAGGAGGTCGGCCTTCCGCCGCACAGTGATGCCTAACACCTCGGCCATATCTAACTCATCCTGTGGTGGACCCTCCCAGTCAAAGTGGAATAGTAGACTCGCCAGGGCGAGCTCAATGTTGCCGAGGCCAAACGCTATCCCCGGGCACATCCTCCGGCCAGCGCCAAATGGAAGAAATGAGAAGTCGGTACCCATAAAGTCATCTGTGCCTGCCTTGCCTAGGAAGCGCTCAGGGCGGAACATCTCCGGCTCATCTGGCCAGTAGCGCTCGTCACGGCCCAACGCCCAGGCATTGATCAGCACCTGTGTTCCCCGCGGCACGTCGTACCCGAGCACTTGGCATGACTCCCGACACTCTCGTGGGATGAGTAGCGGCAAGGGCGTGTGCAACCTCAACGTTTCCCGGATGACTAGGTGCATGTACGGTAGTTCCCCGAGGGCATGCTCCGCTACGGTGCCGTGAGCCTCAAATGTTCGCCGGACCTCGGCCGTCACCTTCTGCATCACCATTGGGTTCCTGATCAACTCTGCGATCGCCCAGCCCAATGTCGTCGACGCTGTCTCACTGCCGCCGGCGAACACGTCCTGCGCTCATGCAAAACATTGTGAAGTGAGTTTTGAGATTGAGATACACTTTCCATTTTCTAATAAAGTTTTTGCCAAGTTGTAATCCACAAGTATTTCTTAAGTCTCAACCGATGCTATTTCAAAAAAAAAAAAGTCTCAACCGATGCAGAATACTATAACTTTAGTTACTAAAATCTAGAAAAGCCCAAGCTGCATTTTTTTGTACAGTAATTGCACTTTTCTTCACCGACTAAGACATAAGAACATTCGGTTGTTGAGAGATAGACGTAAGAAAATGAGGAGAAGACTATTATGCTTGTATATAAAATGATAGTATTAATAAAATAAATAATGGTAGTATTAAGAAAATTAATCCAGGATGAAAATATCGTTTACTCTCAAACTTAATTGTAACAATATACTCCCTTCGTTTCTAAATATAGGTTTTTTAGAAATTTTAATGCGGACTAAATAGGATACATCCGTACGTAGTTGTTATTGAAATCTCTAGAAAGACTTATATTTAGGATCGGAGAGAGTACATTCTTCTCAACTTAATTATGCGGTGGTGCTTTATTGTCGATCGGTAACTAGATGCAAGGAAATGAAAATCTTTTTCTGATGCTTTTCTGTCCTTTTAAAGTAATACTACCTCCGTTTCAGTTTACAAGTCCTACGCGTATACGTAGGTTGCCAATTATATCACCTTAATATAAATTATATAACACAAAAATTATACAGTTTGAAAATAAAACATCTGAAGTTTATATTGATATATTTTTTGTAATATATGACTTGTATTAGGTTGGTCAAATTGACGACCTAGGGGCACGCGCACGTCCTGTAAACTGAGAGAGAGGTAATACTCGTATATATTGAGACATAATTAAGAAAATCTAAATCAATTGAGACATACTTCTACTAGCAAAACCCAGTTAATAAGTGTGGAGTGGTACTTACGAAGATGACGGATTTGACGGCGTCCATGTCCAGTGGGAACTGGAGACTGCCCTCATTCTCCTTTTGTATGCTTAGCAGCACGTGGAGCAAGTCCTCGTTCTCGCCTCCTCCTCCACCTTCCATTTTCTCCCGGATGATGTTGTCGAGGATGCCGTTCCCGACATGGCAGAAATCCTTGGCGCGGCGCAGGGTCCCACTGAGCCAACCCACCAGCCGGGACGACGGCCACAGGTCCGGGGGGTTGAACCCCGACGCGAACTTGGCACCGCGGTCGAGCGAGCGGAGGAACTCGTCGCGTTCCTTGAACCGGTCGCCCATGACAGAGCGGACCGTGATGTCGGTGACTAGCGCGGAGATGCGCCTGCTTAGCTCCACGGGGCGTCTGGCCGCCGCGGCCTGGGCGACGTCGCGGAGCATGGCGGCGACCTCCTCCTCCCTGATGGCGCGGAAAGACAGGACGCGCCGCGCCGAGAGGAGCTTCGAGACGACGATCTTCTTGATCTCACGCCAGTAGTCGCCATAGGGCGCGAACGCAATGCCCCGCCCGCCGTTGGTGAGCACGCGCATGGTGGCGTTCAGGGGCCGCGTCGCGAACGCCACATCGTGGGTCTTCATCACCTCGCGGGCGCCCTCCCGGGACGACACCACTAGCGTGGGCACCTCGCCGAGCCAGAGCAGCATAACCGGCCCGTGGCGCCGTGCCAGGTTTCGCATCGCGCGGTGGGGCAGCTGCCCGGCGAGGTGGTGCAGGCTGCCGAGCACCGGCAGCTGCCATGGCCCCGGTGGCTCGTTCCCTGCCGAGAGCCTCCGCCTGCGCCCTGAAAGAAGCACAATACATAAGGACACGAGAGCTAGGCCGAGGTAGACGACCTCCATTTGCATCATGTAGTACATGGCAGCTCTGCTTCTAATCAAGGAAGCTAGACATGTAAGATGGAGCAATTTGCTTGCTCCGTTTGTTTTATTGAGCGCGCCGAGTCAGTCAAGATCGATCTGAGATCAGTTTGTTGCAGCTAACTACTCCTGCTATATTAATTATATAAACTACTATTATTAACTCCGGCTGAGATCAACAATTGTTTACGGCGGCTGCTAATCCCGCGCGTGGATCAGCCGGGTCGACAGCCGTTTGATGCTCCCCTAGCATCTCCACTTGGCACTCCCAACAACCCCCGGCTCTTTTTTTTAGAGTTTTCTTTATTTAACACTGTCTTAAAATTTATTGCCCTATTTAACATCGAAAAACTTTTTCTTCCTTATTTAACACCGAGTCTAAATTTTATGCCATTTATAACATTTTTGTCCATTTTAAGCCATAACGATGTTAAATGACACATGAAAAGACCTATTTGCCCTTCATGCGATATTTGACCAAAATTTTATATGTATGTGTGTATGCGGCTGACTCGTTTTGCGTTGGCCTTGGTCCCAATCTCGACCTCGACACTGATGGCGTTATAGCCGAGTGTTTTCCAGCATACAGGCACACGAAGCTAGCTCGAATACTTTCCGAGGGTTCCGTCGAGACGTAGACGACACGTACACACCAAGAAACAAGTAGGCAGGCAAGTGGATCGATTCTAGTTGGACATGTACTGCTAATACGTAATAGATGAAGTTAGTTAGCAGCCGATCTCTCGCTTGATCATTTCTGCGTTCGCTGGCTAGCTAATCAAGCTAGCAATACCCGTAAAAAAGCAAGTTAGGGATACTATCTCGGCTACAACACGAACACACACGATGCGATTGATGGCCACGGGACCATGTCGGTCCTTTTTATATTCCTTTTTCAATCTCAACTCACAGCTGTTACAAAAGGACTGGGCATATGCACATATATACTAGGCTACACCTAGCAATAGTTGTGTAAGGCGTGTACAAGCACTGGCTTTTCACAAAAAATTACAAGCACCGACTACGATTTTAACATACTGACTTTGTTGTATACTATCGATCCAGTATGTAGTGTACCATGTACTATTGATGTACACCGGCTACCCTGCTGACCTGAAGCTAAATTACCACGTAAAATTTTGGTCACCTATCATATGAGGGGCAAATATGTCTTTTCAGATGTCATTTAATATCATTAAAGCTTAAAATGGACGAAAGTGTCATAAAGGATATAAAATTTAAAGACTGCGTTAGATAGGGAAGAAAAAGTTATTAAGTGTTAAATAGGGAAACAAAATTTAAAACAGTGTTATATAAGGAATTTTCTTTTTTTTTATGGTCGGCCGAAAAAACGGTTCAGTCACGACCAAATTTCACTGATTAGCGCAGAAATTGGTGCCGACGGACCCAGACCAAACCCGACACACTGGGGGTGCCCGGGGGCGCCGGAGAAAATGAATTTGGCACGAAAGCTGGTGGACCCGCCGAGTCAACGACACCGAGAACCTTTGTCCTCATCGCATTAGTTTCTCACGGGGAATCAATGTGAATGCCGCCGCCGGACAGCCTTCCATTAATTCACGGGCGGCGCAGTGAAGGCGCGCCGCCGCGCATCCCGCCCCCTCTCGCCACGTGTCCACACTGCTGCCGCCCACTCGCCGCTATAAAAGCTGCCCTCCCTCGCCGCTGGCCGCACACTCGCCTCCCCCACAGCCTCTCTCCTTCGCCGCAGACGCCCCTCTCTCCTTCACCGCCGACGCCTTCTCTCTCTTCCCGTCTCTATGGCCAAGCGTTTTCCCAGCGATGGTGCGGCAGCTAACGGCTTCGGCCGCCGCCACTTGCACGCGTGGGAGGCGCGCTTCCTCCACGAGGTGGACTACCCAGCGTCGCCCGACATGCGCGTGTCGGGCTCATGGAGGCTCAGCGCCGCCGGCGCCCCCGTGCCACCGCCGCGCCGAGATCGCGCGGATCCGGTCAGCGCCGCCGAAGGAAGCGCGACAGCAAGCCAGGTACGCCCCTAACAGCACCAACCTCTGGATGGCCTACTTCGAGCGTCGCCAGGCCGACCAGCTCGCGTCGACGATCGGTGCTCTGGCACAACTCGGACGGCCGCCGCCAGTGGTGGGGAGTCCCCAGGCGCACTCTCCACACGGTCCTCGAGCACATTGAGGGTGGCAAACGCGCCGCGAATGGAGTACCCGACGCCGTCCTTCTCACGCCGGAGCGGCGGCTCGTGGCTACCGAGGCGCATGGCGGGCGCGTCGTCTTCTTCCTCCAACTCTCACCTCCTCCGGTGCACCGACGCCGCTCGCGCCGTCAAGGGCGAGCCCCAAGAGACGCCGGAGCGCTGACGCAGCGGCAACCTCATCATAAACGAGGGCCGCCGCCACAAACCTTCCCCTCCTCCCCGCAGCCATCTTCGCCTAGTCAAGCCAAAGAAGGAGCCAGCGACGCCGCCAGTCGCCAAGCAGGAGCACCTCGACATGGCCGCCAACCTCGAGACCGGCCTGAAGTGGGCGCTGGACGACTACGTTCGAGAGGAGATGGAGCATCAGTGCCGCGCCCTTGAGGAGATTGCCTCTCGGCGCCGCGGCCGCGACGAGGAGGCGCCCGGGCCGTCCAACCCCGTCCGCCGTGGCTACCCTGGGCAGGGCTGCAGCAAGGACAGCGATGGTGTGCAGGATGACGGCGACTACAACGGCATGGACTACACCAACTTCAACAGGCTCCTCGACATGTAGAAGGCTCGGGGCGGCGGCGGCATAGTAGTTGTAGTTTTAGTTTAGTTTCTAAATTATATTTTAAGTTTGTACAAATATCAATGGAACGCCTAAATTTTCTTCAAATTTGTGTCATTTTGTACGAAGTTTAGCCAAATTTAGTTTTCAAAAATCGGCTTCTAGGGCCAGCTTGGGGCGGCGGTTGGAAATCCAACCGCCCCATGATGGAAAAAGCGCCGGCTGGCCCCCAGGAGACACTATTTCATTCCCTAGGGGCGCCGAACAGCTGAAATGCTCTCAGCCGTCAGATATGTTAGCAGTAGACGCGTTCCTCTCATAAAGAGCTGGCTTCGAGCATAGATGACTATCGTGCTCGATGCGTTGCTCGGAGACAGGGAGTAGATGGAGCCCACCACTACCCATCGATTCCTTCTTGTTTTTTATGCGACCGATCACTTTCTATATTCTCTTTTATGGGACACGTTCCTTTTTTTGCGGGATAATACTTGTACTACTCAACTCTCAAAGATTACAATCACGGCTGGCAATTTCGAGGAGTTCATCCGGACCCGAACCAAGCCACACAAACGGTTCAGCATTGTGATCGTCCAAAACTTGCCAGGAAGTGACTAGCATTGTTTTTTCTACGAGCAATATGTGTAATACAAGAATTACGCTCGATCAAACTATCTTTGATCTCCTTTATTAAAAAGACATATTTAGATCCATTATCATCTCCCCATCTTCACTGCTTCTAAACTGTCCGATTCAACATCAATAGGTAGATTGCTTCATTGCAAAGCGAGTAAGAGGCCCTCTCGAATGCCCAAAATCTCAGTTTCAAGCACGTCATCACAAGAAAAAAGATATCCACATGAGCTGAATATGATGTTGCCACTGTGCTCCCTAAGGATCATACCTGCTCCTGCAACTAAAGGAAATATACCCTAGAGGCAATAATAAAGTTGTTATTTTATATTTGGTTATTCATGATAAAGGTTTATTCTTCATGCTAGAATTGTATTGATAGGAAACCTAAATACATGTGTGGATACATAAACAAATACCATGTCTAGTGAGCATCTACTAGAATAGCTCGTTGATCAAAGATGGTTAAGGTTTCCTAACCATAGATATGTGTTGTCATTTGATAATGGGATCACAAAGATGTGATGGGCAAGACCCATCCGTTAGCTTAGCATAATGGTTGTTCAGTTTTATTGCTATTGCTTTCTTCATGTCAAATACATACTCCTTCGATTATGAGATTATGCAACTCCCGGATATCGAAGGAATGCCTTGTGTGCTATCAAACGTCACAATGTAATTGGGTGATTATAAAGATGCTCTATAGGCATCTCCGAAGGTGTTTGTTGAGTTGGCATAGATCGAGATTAAGATTTGTCACTTCGAGTATCGAAGATGTATCTCTGGGCCCTCTCGGTAATGCGCATCATAAGGTTGCAAACAAACGACTAAGGAGTTAGCCATGAGGTGATGTATTATGAAACGAGTAAAGAGACTTGCCGATAACGAGATTGAACTAGGTATTAAGATACCTGCGATCGAATCTCGGGTAAGTAACATACCGATAGACAAAGGGAATTACGTATGTTGTCATAACGGTTCGACCGATAAAGATCTTCGTAGAATATGTAGGATCTAATATGGGCATCCAGATTACGCTATTCGTTATTGACCGGAGAGGTGTCTCGGTCATGTCTACATAGTTCTCGAACCCCTAGGGTCCGCACGTTTAGCGTTCGTTGGTGGTATAGTATTATATGAGTTATGTATGTTGGTGACTGAATGTTGTTCGGAGTCCAGGATGAGATCATGGACATGACAAGGAGCTCCGGAATGGTCCAGAGATAAATATTGATATATAGGATGATATGGTTAGGCCAAGGGGTAAGTCCCAAGGGGTTTTAAGTCGGTGCAAAAGGAGTTTTGCGGAGGCCAGGGGGCCAAACGCCAGAGACCCTGGCGTCTGGATCTGAGCCAGACATCGAGGCCCATGGCATCTAGGCCAGACGCCAAGGACTATGGCGTTTGGTCCTGGAAGTCCAAGAATGACTCTTCCTTTCGGGTAAAACCGACTTTGAGGAGGCTCTTTCTCCAAGTTACGACCCCGGGGCTCAACATGTAAATAGAGGGGCAGGGCTAGCACCTGGGACACATCAAGATACACCAAGTAGTGTGCCGGCAACCCCTCCCCTCTAGTTTATCCCCCGTCATAGTCTCCGTTGTGCTTGGCGAAGCCCTGCGGAGATTATTCTTCACCAACACTATCAAGCTTTCATGCTACCGGAACTCATCTACTACTTTGACCCTCTTGCTGGATCAAGAAGGCGAGGACGTCATCGAGCTAAACGAGTGCTAAACACGGAGGTGTCGTATGTTCGGTACTTGATCGAGACGAATTGTGAAGGTGTACTACTACATCAACCGCGTTGATAAACGCTTCCGCTTAGCAATCTTCAAGGGTATGAAGATGATCTCCCCCTCTCGTAGCTATGCATCTCCATGGATATATCTTGCATGTGCGTAGAAATTTTTTGTTTTCCATGCAACGTTTCCCAACAGTGGTATCCGAGCTAGGTCTATGCGTAGATGATATGAACGAGTAGAACACAGAGAGTTGTGGGCAGTGATAGTCATACTGCTTACCATGAACGTCTTATTTCAATTCGGCGGTATTGTGGGATGAAGCGGCCCGGACCAACCTTACATGTCCACGCACATGAGACCGGTTCCACCGACAGACATGCAACTAGTTTTGCATAAAGGTGGCTAGCGGGTGTCTGTTTCTCCTACTTTAGTTGAATCGAATTTGACTACTGCCGGTCCTTGAAGAAGGTTAAAACAGCAAACTTGATGAATCACCGTTGTAGTTTTTTCGTAGTTAAGAATGGTTCTTGCTAGAAGTCCGTAGCAGCCACGTAAAACTTGCAACAACAAAGTGGAGGACGTCTAACTTGTTTTTGCAGGGCATGTTATGATGTGATATGGTCAAGACATGATGTGATAAACGTTATTGTATGAGATGATCATGTTTTGTAAGTTATCAGCAACCGGCAGGAGCCTTATGGTTGTCTCTTTATTGTATGAAGTGCAAGCGCCATATAATTGCTTTACTTTCCCACTATGCGTTAGCGATAGTTGTAGAAGCAATAGTTTGCGTGACGACCTCGACGCAACGACGCTACGATGGAGATCAAGGTGTCAAGCCGATGACGATAGAGATCATGACGATGCTTTTGATGGAAATATCCCGTAGAGGCAATAATAAAATGGTTATTATTATATTTTCTAAATCATGATAAAGATTTATTATCCATGCTAGAATTGTATTGACCGGAGACTTAAATACATGTGTGGATACATAAACAAATACCAGTCCCTAGTAAGCCTCTACTAGACTAGCTCGTTGATCAAAGATGGTTAAGGTTTCCAAACCATAGACATGGGTTGTCATTTCATAACGGGATCACATCATTCGGAGAATGATGTGATGGACAAGACCCATCCGCTAGCTTAGCATGTGATCGTTCAGTTTATTGCTAATGCTTTCTTAATGTCAAATACATGTTCCTTCGACCATGAGATCATGCAACTCACGGATACTGAAGGAATACCTTGTGTGATATCAAATGTCACAACGTAACTAGGTGATCATAAATATGCTCTACAGGTATCTCCGAAGGTGTCTGTTGAGTTGGCGTGAATCGAGATTGGGATTTGTCACTCAGTGTATTGAAGAGGTATCTCTGGGCCCTCTCGGTAATACACATCACGAGAAGCTTGCAAGCGAAGTGACTAAGGAGTTAGTTGCAAGATGATGTATTATGGAATGAGTAAAGAGACTTGCCAGTAACGAGATTGAACTAGGTATAGATATACCGACGATCGAATCTCGGGCAAGTAACATACCGACAGACAAAGGGAATTATGTATGTTGTCATAAAGGTTCAACCGATAAAAGACCTTCAATGGAATATGTAGGAACCAATAAGGGTATCCAAGTCCCGCTATTGGTTATTGACCGGAGAGTTGTCTCGGTCATGACTACATAATTCCCGAACCTGCAGGGTCACACGCTTAACGTTCGCTGACGCTAGAGTAGTATTGCGATATTTGATGAGTGGTAAGCAAATGTTGCTCGTTGTCTCGGATGAGATCCCGGACGTCATGAGGAGTCTCGGAATGGTCGAGAGGTACAGATTTATATATGGGAAGTCATATTTTGGGTTCCAAAAAAGTGCAGTTTTTTTGGTATTGTACCGGGAAGCTTCCAGAAGGTTCCACATGATTCCAGAGGGGTCCGGAAGTCCACAAGTGGGTCCATGCTACCTCTTGAGCACTGCATTGGTTTTCCCTTGAAGAGGAAAGAGTGATGCAGCAAAGTAGCGTAAGTATTTCCCTCAGCTTTTGAGAACCAAGGTATCAATCCAGTAGGAGGCCACACGCAAGTCCCTCGTACCTACACAAACAAATAAGAACCTCGCAACCAACGCGATAAAGGGGTTGTCAATCCCTTCACGGTCACTTACGAGAGTGAGATCTGATAGAGATAATAATGATAAGATAAATACTTTTGGTATTTTTATGATATAGATTGAAAGTAAAGATTGCAAAATAAAATAGATTGGAAACTTATATGATGGAGAATAGACCCGGGGGCCATAGCTTCACTGGTGGCTTCTCTCAAGATAGCATAAGTATTACGGTGGGTGAACGAATTACTGTTGAGCAATTGATATAAAAGCGAATAATTATGAGAATATCTAGGCATGATCATGTATATAGGCATCACGTCCATGACAAGTAGACCGATTCCTGCCTGCATATACTACTATTACTCCACACATCGACCGCTATCCAGCATGCATCTAGAGTATTAAGTTCATAAGAACAGAGTAACGCCTTAGGTAGGATGATATGATGTAGAGGGATAAACTCAAGAAATATGATATAAACCCCATCGTTTTATCCTCGATGGCAACAATACAATACGTGTCGTTTCCCTTTCTGTCACTGGGATCGAGCACCGCAAGATTGAACCCAAAGCTAAGCACTTCTCCCATTGCAAGAAAGATCAATCTAGTAGGCCAAACCAAACTGATAATTAGAAGAGACTTGCAAAGATAACCAATCATGCATAAAAGATTTCAGAGAAGAATCAAATATTGTTCATAGATAGACTTGATCATAAACCCACAATTCATTGGATCTCGACAAACACACCGCAAAAAGAGTTACATCGAATAGTCTCCAAGAAGATCGAGGAGAACTTTGTATTGAGATCCAAAGAGAGATAAGAGGCCATCTAGCTACTAGCTATGGACCCAAAGGTCTGAAGTAAACTACTCACACATCATCGGAGGGGCCATGGAGTTGATGTAGAGGCCCTCCGTGATCAATGCCCCCTCCGACGGAGCTCCGAAAGAGGCCCCAAGATGGGATCTCTTGGGTACAGAAGGTTACGGTGGTGGAAATAGGGTTTCATGGTGCTCCTGGATGTTTTCGAGGTATGTGAACATATATAGGAGGAAGAAGTAGGTCGGTTGAGCCACGAGGGGCCCACAAGGGGGAGGGCGCGCCCAGGGGGTAGGCGCGCCCCTGCCTCGTGGCCTCCTCATTGGTTGCTTGACATCCACTCCAAGTCCTTCGGATCACGTTTGTTCCAAAAATCACGCTCCCGAAGGTTTCATTCCGTTTGGACTCCGTTTGATATCCCTTTTTGCGAAACACTGAAATAGGAAAAAAACAGCAATTTGCATTGGGCCTTGGGTTAATAGGTTAGTCCCAAAAATAATATAGAAGTGTAAAATAAAGCCCATTAACATCCAAAACAAATAATATAATAGGATGGAACAATCAAAAATTATAGATACGTTGGAGACGTATTAGCATCCCCAAGCTTAATTCCTGCTCGTCCTCGAGTAGGTAAATGATAAAAACGGAATTTTTGATGTGGAATGCTTTCTAGAACATTCTTCAATGTATTTTTCTCTATTGTGGCATGATTGTTCAGATCCGAAAGATTCAAGATAAAAGTTTATTGTTGACATAAAAATAGTAATACTCCAAGTATGCTAATCAAGCAATTATGTCTTATCAAAATACCATAGCCAAAGAAAACTTATCCCTACAAAGTCATATAGTTTGGCCATGCTTCATTTTCATCACACAAAATGCTCCCATCACGCACAACCCCGATGACAAGCCAAGCAATTGTTTCATACTTAGCCTTTTCAAACTCTTTCAACTTTTACGCAATATATGAGCGCGAGCTATGGACATAGCACTATGGGTGGAATAGAATATGATGATTGAGGTTGTGTGAGAAGACAAAAGGAAGAAAGTCTCACATTGACGCGGCTAATCAATGGGCTATGGAGATGCCCACCGATTGATGTCTATGCAAGGAGTAGGGATTGACATGCAACATATGCACTAGAGCTATAAATATATGAAAGCTCACCAAAGAAACTAAGTGGGTGTGCATCCAACTTGCTTGCTCACGGAGACCTAGGGCATTTGAGGAAGCCCATCATTGGAACATACAAGCCAAGTTCTATAATTAAAAATTCCCACTAGTATATGAAAGTGACAAAATAAGAGACTCTCTATCATGAAGATCATGGTGCTACTCTGAAGCACAAGTGTGGAAAAAGGATAGTAACATTGTCCCTTCTCTCTTTTCTCTCATTTTTTTATTTTTCGTCCGAGTCTCATCCCGACTTGTGGGGGAATCATAGTCTCCATCATCCTTTCCTCAAATGGGAAATTGCTCTAATGATGATTGAGGGAGTCCTGGATTAGGGGGTGTGCGGATAGCCGGACTCCTGGACTATGAAGATACAAGATTGAAGACTTCGTCCCGTGTCCGGAAGGGACTTTCCTTGGCGTGGAAGACAAGCTTGGCGATACAGATATGTAGATCTCCTACCATTGTAACCGACTTTGTGTAACCCTAACCCTCTCCGGTGTCTATATAAACTGAAGGGTTTTAGTCCGTAGGGCAACGTACACAACAACAATCATACCATAGGCTAGCTTCTAGGGTTTAGCCTCTCTGATCTCGTGGTAGATCTACTCTTGTACTACCCATATCATCAATATTAATCAAGAAGGACGTAGGGTTTTACCTCCATCAAGAGGGCCCGAACCTGGGTAAAACTTCGTGTCCCCTGCCTCCTGTTACCATCCGGCCTAGACACATAGTTCGGGACCCCCTACCTGAGATCCGTCGGTTTTGACACCGACATTGGTGCTTTCATTGAGAGTTCCTCTGTGTCGTCGCTGTCAGGCTGGATGGCTCCTGCGATCATCAATAGCGATGCAGTCCAGGGTGAGAACTTCCTCCTCGGACAGATCTTTGTCTTCGGCGGCTTCGCACTGCGGGCCAATTCACTTGGCCATCTGGAGCAGATCGAAAGCTATGCCCCTGGCCGTCAGGTCAGATTTGGAAGTTTAAACTACACGGCTGACATCCGCGAGGACTTGATCTTCGACGGATTCGAGCCACTGCCGAGCGCGCCGCACTTTCACGACGAGCATGATCTAGCTCTGCTGCTGAACAGTGCCCTGGAGGCCGCACCCGCATCGGCTTCGGCCCTTAATTCGGAGCCAACTGCACCGATCGAGGATAGGTGGTTGGACACCGCCTCGGGGGCTGCGACCCCAAGGACAATCGAGCCGAACACCAGGCCACACTCCGCGAGACTCATGACTCCAAGGAGTCGGACTCCTCTCCGAACTCCGAACCCCTCGCGCCCCTGCCGATCGAATCCGATCGGGCGCCGATCATGGAGTTTACTGCCGCAGACATCTTTCAGCACTCGCCTTTCGGCGATATTCTGAAGACTAAGTCTCTCTCTTTATCAGGAGAGCCCTGGCCGGACTATGGTCAGCAAGGTTGGGGTACGGACGATGAAGAAATTCAAAGCCCACCCACCACCCACTTTGTAGCCACTGTCGACGATTTAACCGACATGCTGGACTTCGACTCCGAAGACATCGACGGTATGGACGCCGATGCAGGAGACGATGAAGAACCAGCGCCTATCGGGCCCTGGAAAGCCACCTCGTCATATGACATATACATGGTGGACACCCCAAAAGAAGGAGATGGCAATGGAACAGCGGAGGATGACCCCTCCAAGAAATAGCCTAAGCGCCAGCGTCAACGGCGCCGCTCAAAATCCCGCCAAAACAAATACGGTGATTCCAGCACAGGAGATAATAATACTCCAGAGAGTGCCTGAGAAAACCCCCTCCAGCAAGATTCAACACAGGAGGAGGGAGAAACCAACCCTCATGAGAGAGTGGCAGACAGAGAGGTCGAGGACGATAATCATATGCCTCCCTCCGAAGACGAGGCAAGCCTCGACGACGACGAATTCGTCATGCCAGAGGATCCCGTCGAGCAAGAGCGTTTTCAACGCAGGCTTATGGCCACGGCAAGAAGCCTCAAGAAAAAACAGCAACAACTTAGAGCTGATCAAGATTTGCTAGTCGACAAATGGACTGAAGTCCTTGCGGCCGAAGAGCATAAACTCGAACGCCCCTCCAAGAGCTACCCAAAGCGCAGGTTGCTACCCCGATTAGAGGAGGAAGCACTTGATATGGCCGACCGGCCACCTCCTGGCCGCGACAGAGAGGCCTCTCGGCCCTCCACTCAAGCTGCACCCCGTACCAAGGCACGGGAAAATGCGTTGGACCTGCGAGATATGTTGGAGGAGAAGGCAAGGCAAACAAGATCGATCTACGGATCGCGCGGGCGCCCCACGACTCGAGACAATAACCGTCACGCCGGACATAAATCCGGTGGGGCCGAACACAGTAGACAAAGCTCATTGGAGCTACGTCGTGATATAGCCCAGTACAGAGACGCCGCACACCCACTATGCTTCACAGACGAAGTAATGGATCATCAAATCCCCGAGGGTTTCAAACCCGTAAACATTGAATCATACGATGGCGCAACAGATCCTGCGGTATGGATCAAGGATTATCTCCTTCATATCCACATGGCCCGCGGCAATGATCTCCACGCCATCAAATACCTCCCACTCAAGCTTAAAGGACCATCTCGGCATTGGTTTAACAGCTTGCCAGCAGGATCAATCAGTTGTTGCGATGACGACGAAGAGCCCCGGCCGCCGAACAACAGTGGACGGAAGGGTTTTCCCCCACAAGTGCGGATGGTGAACATGATATACGCAACCCACGTCCCCAAAAGGGAGCGGAAGCGCGCGTTAAGGGACGTATACGCGGTAGAGCCAGTCGCCCCAAAGTTCAACCCATGGTCCTCCTGCCCGATCACCTTTGATCGAAGGGACCATCCCACTAGCACCCGTCATGGCGGATTCGCTGCATTGGTTCTAGACCCAATTATTGACGGATTTCATCTCACTAGAGTCCTTATGGACGCGGCAGCAGCCTGAACCTGCTTTACCAGGATACAGTGCGGAAAATGGGCATAGATCCCTCGAGGATTAAGCCCACCAAAACGACCTTCATAGGCGTAATACCAGGTGTAGAGGCCAACTGTACAGGCTCAGTCACACTTGAAGTGGTCTTCGGATCTCCAGATAATTTTCGAAGCGAGGAGTTAATCTTCGACATAGTCCCATTCCACAGTGGCTATCACGCACTGCTCGGGCGAACCGCATTTGCCAAGTTCAATGTTGTACCGCACTACGCATACCTTAAGCTCAAGATGCCAGGCCCTCGAGGAGTAATTACGGTCAATGGAAACACCGAACGCTCCCTCCGAACGGAGGAGCAACGGCGGCCCTTGCAGCGGAAGTACAAAGCAGCCTCTCCAGGCAGTTCTCCAGTCCGGCCATTAAACATTCGGACACCGTCAAGCGCGCCCGGAGTAACCTACAACAAGACCGCCTGGCACGTTCCGAGTAGGCGTAGCAATGCGTCCCCAACCCCAGCCCTCGCAAAAATGTGACACCAGTGCTTCGTGCACATAACTACGCTCTAGAAATACCATGGGTACAGGGGGAGGGGAACCATCACGGCACGTCCCGAAACACGGCTTAAACCGCACTAGGGGCTGCCAATTTTTTAATTTTCTCTTACTTTCAGGACTCCATTCTTCGGAAGGCCTGTTCGGCAGTTCAATTGCCGCACAAACGATGCAAGAACCAGGGAAGCAGACAAGCCATGCCGCATTACGGAACTCCCAGGTGGTCTCTATCACGAGCAGTATACCTGTTTCGCATACCATTCCGCAGCCTGCCCCGGGAACGGACATGTTAAATAGTCCAACCTTTTGCTTACCGCATTATTTGTATCGTTCTGCTTTGATCGTAGCCCTTTTTAATAAACAATGCATAGCTTTTGTCTATTTTTGCATTACTCTTTTTCTATAAATATATGTTCCTTAACGACATGTTGCACCCGTACACTTTGGTACGGCCAAAATACGCCAGGGGCTTTAGTACCCCTCAATATGGTGTGAGAGGTCCGAACACTTTAACAAGTGCGGCACCCCGAACTTATAGCATTATATGCATCGGCTCCGAATCATGTCTTGGGTCAATAGTTGGGTTTTCCCGGCTCCTATGTTTTGGTGCCTTATGTTCCGCTATATCGGCTAAGGTAGCACTAGGAGAACCACTACGATTGTGCCCCAGTTGAGCTGGGTCGAGCACCTCAATGGAGAAAGCTAAAACTGACTGTCATGATGAAGCGAGAGCTGGTCGTTGTTCGAGAGGTTTTTCGAGTCCCTAAAGACTTATGCCGTTTAGAGCGAGGAGTCGGCTCTGTCCGGCCAAGGCGTGGATAGCGCCCCGAACTCGGTCTTCCGAATACCAGGGGCTTCACTGAAATTTAAAATTATAGAATTCTATGGCTAAGTGAGAGTGTTCACGCATTATAGTCCAATTGCCTTGTTCGTTGGGCTGAGCGCCTCCCTCGAAGGACCCAAACATGGGAAAAAGAGCGCTCAGGTTTATGCCCGAACACCCCAGCACTAGCGGCATGGGGGCAGAAGCCGACGACTCGCCATCTCTCAGAATTGATAAACAGCCGCACAGAAGGTAATATTTTAAATTCCAACAGCATTGCTTAGCGCATATGAACAAGTTTTCAGCGCACAGGACAAAACGAGCAAGTTTCACTCAAAAATTACATCCCTAGAACATTCATTCGCCACAAGGCAGGCATCCTTCAGAACATCCTTATAATAATTCTCGGGCTTGCGATGCTCTTTCCCCGGCGGTGGCCTGTCCTTCACAAGCTTCTCAGCATCCAGCTTGCCCCAGTGCACCTTAGCACGGGCAAGGGCCCTACGGGCACCTTCAATGCAGACGGAGCGCTTGATGACTTCGAGCCTTGGACAGGCCTCCACCAGCCGCCGCACCAGCCCGAAATAGCTCCTAGGTAGAGCCTCTCCAGGCCACAACCGAACTATGAGGACCTTCATGGCATGTTCGGCCGCCTTGTGGAGCTCGACCAGTTGCTTCATCTAGTCGATCAGGGGCACGGGGTGTCCGGCCTCAGCATACTTGTCGGAGTAAATAGCCACGCGTAGCCTAGCCGGCTTCCTCTGGCCCTTCTGAAAAAATTACGAGCCCGTCCGGCTCTCTAGAATCCAAGGCATGGGGCCGCCTTCCCCTTGCTGGCTGTCACCCAGGCCGGCTTTCGGAAGGCGGCCCGACTTTAGCCCTCATGAAGAAAGCCATGGGAGGCCCTACTTCGAGAAGCCGGCCGCGAGGAGGCCGACTCCAAGAAGCCGGCTCCCATAAAGTGATCGAGACCGTACCCTCAAAGTTTGCATCCACCTAGCAGCGATGAGACGGGGCGTGGCTACAGTAAAGCCTGCCACCCCCGAATCCCGGAGCACGCCTGGCACAGTGCGCCATACGGAGTGGCAATGACCCGTCCGGCGCGACACTGTTGCCATGTTGACCCTGATGTCACCCACGACGGGCCGCCAGCGCGGCCCATGGGCGGTGGGCCCCTTCGGGCAGAGAGACGCCCGAAGGCGGCCAGGCCTCCCCCAGTCGGCCCGAGACGGGGCCGGCTCCCCGCAGCCGACTCGCTTCCCCCCTCGAAGAAGATGCCCATTAAGGAGACAAGACGCGGTAAGGCTACAGCGATCGCCCGCCGGACGGCGGCACTGTAGCCACGCTTACCTCGACGAAGCCCTCGTCATCAGGTTGAGGCAACAGTAACCAGCCACCGACAAGATCCTTGGCAGTGGGGCCTGCCTGTTGCCAAGGAGTTGGCAACCGACGGGACCCACCAGTCGGCGGGCCCCAGCAGCCGGCGCAGAAGCCGGCGAGCGCAGTCACAGACGGCTGGGCCCCGTGCCCAGTCGGATTACCATTGTACCCCCGGGGGGTAGGCCTATATAAACCCCCCGGGGCGCCCATGCAAAGGGTTGGACCCCCAGCTAGTTTTAGACACCTCACAAGGAGAAGAAGCAGGCCAACCGTGCCCTTCTTCCTCCTCCCACCGAACAGCTCAAGGAGCATTGTGTAGCTACTTGTCCATCTAGTGATCATGCGGAGACCCCGTAGAGCAGCAGTAGGGGTGTTATCTCCACGGAGAGCCCTGAAGCTGGGTAAGATTCGCCGGCGTGCATGTCTTCGCGTCATCCCGTTTCCAGGCACCGGCGACGTCTTACTGGCTCCCACAATGATAAGCCACCCGTTGGCATATGTCGCACCTACCACCCGACATTTGGCGCCCACCGTGGGGCCAGGTGCACCGTCGTCCGGAGACCTGTTCTGGACGGGAACCCTCTTCCTCCCCAGCGAGCGTAGCCAGCCCGGCACGCCCGATGGCGCTTGCCACGACGCGCTGCAAGGCGTCACCAGCATCTGCGCGGCGAGCAGCCTCGCCAATCTCCTCGACGAAACCCTCATCTCCGACGAGCTCGCCTCCGATGCGGGCACCGACCACCTCGCCAACCTCCTCGGCCAGCTCCATGTCTCCAGCGAGCCCGCTGTGGATCTGGAGTCGGTTGGCTCCACCGACCCGATGCCTGTCGACTCCGACACGGCCTCCTTCGACACCTTCCCCACCAACGTCGCGATCTACAACGACCCGCTTCCTCGGACCGACGGCCGCGATACTGTCACCACCGAAGTGATGGTCGTCGGCCACGGCGGCCCGGCCGACGAGAGCGCCCACGACGCCCCGCACGCGGCGGCCCACGACTTGTCCACCCCCCTCCCGGCTGATGCCGACGACGAAGCACTGGAGGCGCGCCGCCTCGCCCTCCTCGCAGAGGGCCGGAGGCTGGCTTCCGTGAGACGCCTCACTGAGGCCTACCAGCGCGAAGCTGACCGCGCCGCCTTCGGCACGCCGGCCCCGGGCGGGCCAAGCCGGGCCGGCATTGTCAAGCAACGCGGCGCCGTCATCGCCGACATGCTGGGAGTCGACCGCCCGGTCTATGCCACTCCGCTCGAGAACTTGCGTGCCGCCCAGGCGGCCGTGGACGAGTTGGACGGCTTGGAGGCCGAAGAACTCCCCCACATGACCCGGCGCATCCAGCAACTGATTGACGCGGCCGCACGGCGGCACGAAGCCGACGCCCGCGCGGGAAGCCCTCCCCCGCGCCGAGATCACGGCGCGACGTCCCGGACACCGACTACGAGCAACGCCCGCGCGCGGCGCGAGAAAGAGCCGGCGGCCAGCCGAAGCCGGACCCGAATCTCCATCGAGCGAGACGCGGACGGCCATCCCCGAGCCATGGAATGGCGGGGCAACCCGCCTCCGCCTCGACCCCGTGGAGAGAGATATCCCACCCCGCCGCCAGTGGCGCACCCGACTCTCAGCGGCCGACTAGGTCGCCGCGAAGGAGTCGGCGAGAACGACGCCCGCCATCGGATCGACCGCCTGGCGCGATCCCTGGCGCTGGAAGAAGAAGACGATGTCGGCCCGCCTTGTTTCGGCCCCCGCATCCGCGACGAGCCTTTCCCCAAAGGGTTCTCGCTCCCAAGAGACACGCCCAAGTACAACGGCTCCGTGAAGCCGGAAGATTGGTTGATCGACTACTCCACGGCGGTCAGCATAGCCAACGGCAACCGGCGCGTTGCCGTGAAGTACGTGCCCCTCATGCTGCAAGGCACGGCGCGGACCTGGCTCAACAGCCTCAAGCCTCTCAGCATCAACAGCTGGCTAGATTTCACCGAAGCTTTCATCCGCAACTTCACCAGCACCTACAAGCGGGCCCCCAAGCCCAGGCAGCTCTCCCTGTGCGTACAGGGCCCAGCCGAGTCCACTCGCGACTACCTCACGCGTTGGGCCGAGCTCCGCAATTCTTGCGAGGGGGTGCACGAGGTGCAAGCCATCGAATACTTCACTGCCGGGTGCCGAGAAGGTACCCTCCTCAAGCACAAGCTCCTCTGCGACGAGCCGACTACCCTCGACGAGCTTCTGGACATAGCAGACAAATACGCCACCGCCGACTCTTCGATGAAGACCGAGCTCCGGGTAGACGCGTCCGGGAAAGTACTCAACCCGGCGCCCAAGACGCCGGCAGGGGATTCCGGCTGACGCCCACACCCGAACGACCACAAGCGCAAGGGCCCTGCGCCGCCTCCCGCCAGTCGGCAGGTGGCCACGGTCGAAGACGCGCTGCCTGAAGGGCGACCCGCGCCCAAGAAGCCCAAGGGCGGCCGGCCGGCTTGGCAGCCGGCTTTCTCCTACGAGCAAACTCTCGACGCCCCGTGCAAATTCCATAGCGGCGCGAAGCCGTCCAACCACACAACCCGGAAGTGCCATTGGCTCACCCGAATCTCTAAAGGCGAGGGGCTCGCGCCGCCTCCGCCTGCCGGCCCGCCGCCTCCGGCCGCTCGGCCCGCAGTCGGAGCCGTGCACGACGAATTCCCCGACGAGCAAGCAACCTACATCGTCTTTACAAGCCAGCTCGAAGACCGGCGCGGCAAACGCCGAGAGCACCAGGAAGTCAGCGTGGTCGCTGCCAACCCCGCCGGACACATGCATTGGTCAGAAAAACCCATCAGCTGGAGCCGGGCCGACCATCCAGAGGTGATGCCGTCTCCCGGCTCTTATGCGTTGGTCCTGGAAGCCACCCTCGCGACGGACAGACGCGCTGCCCGCTTCTCCCGCGTGCTGATAGACGGCGGGAGCAGCATCAACATCCTGTACCGTGACACCCTGGAGAAGCTAAATGTCAAGACGAAGCAGCTCATGCCTACTCGGACAGTGTTTCATGGCATCGTACCCGGCTTGTCCTGCGCCCCCATTGGCAAGATCAAGATTGATGTACTCTTTGGGGACAAGGAGCATTTCCGCCGGGAAGCAATCTGGTTTGAAGTGGTGGACCTGGAGAGCCCCTACCACGCGTTGCTTGGCCGACCCGCCTTGGCCAGGTTCATGGCAGTTCCCCACTATGCATACCTCAAGATGAAGATACCAAGTTCCAAGGGCGTCATCACCGTAGCCGGCGATTACAAGAAGTCTTCCGAGTGCGCTGCCGCCAGCAGCCGGCTGGCCGAGTCCCTTGTGATTGCCGAAGAGAAGAAGATGTTGGACCGGGTCGTGGCCATGGCCAGCAAGCAGCCGAACCAGTCCCCCGACCCCAAGGAGTATGATGCCCAAGGATCTTTCCAGCCGGCCAAAGAAACCAAGAAGATACCCCTTGACCCCGAGCACCCCGAGAGGTTTGCCGTCATCGGGGCAAGCCTGAACAGCAAATAGGAAGGCGAGCTCGCCGATTTCCTCCGTGAGAATCGGGACATCTTTGCATGGTCCCCCAAGGACATGCCGGGTGTTCCGAAGGAATTCGCCGAGCACAAACTACACGTCCGAAAAGACGCGAAACCAGTCAAGCAGCCCCTCCGCCGACTATCAGAGGAAAAGAGAAGGATTGTAGGGGAGGAGATAGCCCGGCTTCTGGCAGCCGGCTTCATTATGGAAGTCTTCTTTCCAGAGTGGCTTGCCAACCCGGTCCTCGTGTTAAAGAAGAACAACAAGTGGCGCATGTGTATAGACTACACAAGCCTCAACAAGGCCTGCCCTAAAGATCCCTTTGCCCTGCCGAGGATTGACCAAGTGATAGACTCCACGGCCGGATGCGAGCTGTTGAGTTTCTTGGATGCTTACTCAGGATATCACCAGATAAAGCTAGATCCGGACGACCGCCTGAAGACCGCCTTCATCACGCCATTTGGAGCCTTCTGCTACCTGACTATGACATTCGGCTTAAGAAATGCCGGTGCCACTTTTCAGCGTTGCATGCAGAAGTGCCTCCTCAAGCAACTCGGCAGAAACGCTCACGTCTACGTGGACGACATTGTGGTGAAGACGGAGAAGCGCGGCACCTTGCTGGAAGACCTCAAAGAAACGTTTGAGAACCTACGCCGGTTCCAAATCAAGCTCAACCCCGAGAAATGCGTGTTCGGAGTGCCAGCCGGCCAGCTCCTAGGCTTCCTGGTCTCCGAACGCGGCATCGAATGCAACCCGGTGAAGATCAAGGCCATCGAGAGAATGGCGATCCCCACCAAGCTTCGAGACATCCAAAAGTTCACCGGATGCTTGGCCTCCTTGAACCGCTTCATCAGCCGGCTCGGAGAGAAAGCTCTCCCCCTCTACCGCCTCATGAAGAAGAGCACTCACTTCGAGTGGAACGACCAGGCCGACCAAGCTTTTCACGAGCTGAAGAAGATGCTGGCCACGCCGCCCGTCCTAGCGGCGCCGACTGAGAAAGAGCCCATGCTCCTTTACATTGCCGCAACCAGCCGGGTGGTCAGCACCGTCATCGTAGTCCAACGCCCAGAAGAAGGCCGAGCCCAGCCGGTCCAGAGGCCGGTGTATTATTTGAGCGAGGTGCTGTCCGCTTCAAAGCAGAACTACCCGCACTACCAGAAGATGTGTTACGGCGTGTACTTCACCGCCAAGAAGCTGAAGCCCTACTTTCAAGAGCATCCCGTCACGGTCGTATGCACCGCCCCGCTGGCCGAGATCATAGGCAGCCGGGACGCATCCGGCCGGGTGGCGAAATGGGCCATCGAGCTGGCCCCTTACACAATCTTCTACCAGCCCCGCACCGCCATCAAGTCCCAAGCACTGGCCGACTTCCTCGTCGACTGGGCCGAGACCCAGTACCTGCCGCCGGCTCCCGACTCCACCCATTGGCGCATGCACTTTGACGGGTCCAAGATGCGCACCGGCTTGGGAGCCGGCGTCGTCCTTACCTCTCCCAAAGGCGACAAGCTCAGATACACGCTGCAGATTCACTTTGCCGCCTCCAACAATGTAGCCGAGTACGAGGCACTCATACACGGGCTCCGGCTTGCCAAGGAACTCGGCATCCGCCGGATCCTATGTTATGGCGACTCAGACTTGGTGGTTCAGCAATCATCCGGCGACTGGGACGCCAAGGACGCAAATATGGCAAGCTACCGCTTCCTGGTTCAACAACTCAGCGGATACTTTGAAGGATGCGAGTTCCTCCATGTACCGCGAGCCGACAACGAGCCAGCCGATGCCCTGGCTCGAATAGGCTCCACTCGGCAAGCAATACCAACCGGCATCGCTCTACAACGCCTCCTCAAGCCGTCCATCAAGCCGTCTCCAGAGTCCGATTCCATCTTCATACCGCCTGACCTCGACGCGGCCGGGTCCGGCTCGAAGAACCAAGCAGGTGACCCCGGGACTTCAGTAGTCGGCCCGGGGACTTCGACAACTGGCTCGGGGACTGCCACACCCGGCTCGGGGACTGCACCAACACAATAGCCAGCGGCCGACTCCAGCATTTCACCACCCAGCCCGCCCACCCTGGTGGCAGTAGCCACATTGGCAGTAGGAGAAGTCGCGGCTTCGTCATGGGCTCAGTCCATCCTCAACTTCCTGGTAAACCAAGATCTGCCGGCTGACGAAACAAAGGCAAGACAAGTCCAACGTCGAGCCGGAGCATACACAATCGTCAACAGAGAACTCATCAAGTGCAGTGTCACTGGAGTCCTCCAACGGTGCGTCGAGCAAGAGAAGGGCATTGCAATCCTCAGAGACATTCACCAAGGAGAATGCGGCCACCATGCGGCTTCAAGATCACTCGTCGCCAAAGCTTTCCGCCATGGTTTCTTCTGGCCGACTGCTTTGGATGATGCCAAAGAATTAGTTAAATATTGCAAAGGGTGCCAACTCTTTAGCTCCAAGCAACACATGCCGGCTTCGGCACTCAAGACCATTCCCCTCACCTGGCCCTTCGCTGTTTGGGGACTGGACATGGTGGGCCCATTCAAGACGGCGCGCGACGGCATGATGCATTTGCTTGTCGCCGTGGACAAATTCACCAAGTGGATTGAGGCAAAGCCGATCAAGAAGCTGAATGGGCCGACTGCTGTGACATTCATCGCAGACATAACAACTCGGTACGGCGTGCCAGACAGCATCATCACCGACAATGGCACGAATTTTGCCAAAGGAGCCTTGGCACGTTTCTGCGCAGCCCAAGGTATCCGGCTGGACTTAGCGTCCGTCGCCCACCCGCAGTCAAACGGCCAGGTCGAGCGAGCCAACGGCCTCATCCTCTCCGGCATCAAGCCCCGACTGGTCGTACCACTGGAGCGTTCAGCCGGCTGTTGGCTCGATGAGCTGCCGGCTGTCCTCTGGAGTCTGCGCACTACCCCAAACAAGTCAACCGGCTTCACTCCTTTCTTCCTCGTGTACGGTGCCGAGGCGATCATCCCAACCGACATCGAGTTCGACTCGCCCCGGGTAACCATGTACACGGAGGCGGAGGCCAAGGAAGCACGAGAAGACGGCGTCGACCTGCTGGAAGAAGGCCGGCTGTTAGCCCTCAGCCGGTCTGCCATCTACCAGCAGGGTTTGCGCCGCTACCACAGTCGGAAGGTCAGGCCAAGATCTTTCCAAGAGGGCGATCTTGTGCTCCGGCTGATCCAGCGAACAGCCGGCCAGCACAAGCTCTCGGCCCCTTGGGAGGGCCCCTTCGTCATCAGCAGAGCTCTAGGCAACGACTCCTACTACCTAATCGACGCGCAGAAGCCCAAGGCACGCAAGAGAGACGACTCCGGCAAGGAGTCGGAACGACCATGGAACGCCAACCTCCTTCGAAGATTTTACAGTTGAAATGCAGTATGTATCACGCTAACTTTTGTACTAAATACGAGACAATAGGCCCCCCGAGGAGGGCTCGGGGACTGCCATCTTTTATCTATGAATGAAAAGTATCATGCTTATGACCTTGTCATTTCATTTACTTGTTCCGTCCGGCACCGGGTTCGACTAGTCGGCCCGGGGACTGGCCGACTGGAGTTATATTAGAAGTCCTACCCGCGGTCAGACAAGTAGTGTGCCGACACCCAGGCTTAGCTCTTGCCAAAGTCGCAGTTCGAAGAACCGGCTGTCCGGCTGGCAAGAGTCAAAAGCAGGAAAGGATGCCCACACGAAAAATGGCCAGGGACCAACGGACTAATATAACGAAAGCCGGTTTGCCGCCTACCACCGACCGACTACCAGAGTAGCCGGCCGGCCGGTTTCCATTCACTTCACTTCAATCCAAGAAAGCTCGAGTACTTGCCTCCCCAAAGAGGGAAGGCGGCAAAGGAAAAAGCCTAAGGATAAAAAGCATACGCGAATGGAAACCAAACATGCACATAATAATATTTACATAAAAGACCTCCAAGAGGCCAGCATTCAACATAGTTTGGATACACCCCCAGTGGGTGGAACTGCGAAAGCTTAATAAAGATTGTTCAAAAGGCAACAAGCAGGAAAAATAAGGACGGCAGGTCAAGCCGGCGGAGCGACCGACGAGCCGGGATGGTCGGCGGAGACGGTTGTGCCGGCTGAAGGAGTGGCCGGCTGGCGAACCTCGGCTTGATCACCGCCTCCCGCGGAGGGCGCGCTTCCACGCGCCTCGTTGCTGGAGGCACGGTCAGCCTGAGGCCGGCCGGTTGTTCCACTAGCCGGCTCGACGTCTTCACCGTCCTCTTCTTCATCATCCTCGCCCTCGTCGTTGGAGGCGATCTCCTCTGCCGAGTCCTAGCCCACCGCCCGGTTCAGCCCGAACCACTCCTCCGGCTGGGCAACGCCGTCATCATTGATTTCAGGTGCAAAAACGCTGATGTCGGTGCACTCGGTGATCGTCGAAGAACGCTGGGCGATAGCCGGCCACACCTCCTCCAGCTCCACATCGGCCTCCAGCCGCCAAGTGCGCAGCTGGTCCAGGTTCAGCCCTAGGTACCAAGCTCAAACGAACTCCAACGCCCGCCCGGCTCCAAGACGGGCCGCCGACGCCTTCCAAGCTTCAAAGCGACCGACTGCGACCTCCAGCCAGTCGGCAGTTCGGCTTGGGGTGCGGGGGATCGTCTCGCCGGGCCAGAGGGTGGCCAGCACCTGCGCCCCGGCACGTTGGAGCCGGCGAAGCATCCGGTGAGCCGGCTGCAGCCGCGCTTGGACAGCCAAGAGCTGCTCCTCAAGCGTCCGATTCGCGTCCGGCGCGATGTTGACCCCCGCCTGACGGCGCGCCTCACGATGGGCCTCGATGGTTTGGGCGGCGAAGGCGGAGTAGCCGGGAAAGTAGTCTGCACAAGAAAATAGGCAGCAGCACAAGTCAGGCCAAAAACCAGGCGGCAAGGGGCAGGAGAGGAGCGAGGAAGGCGGCTTACCGTCGATCAAGTCCTCGATGCGGCCGAAGCCTTCATCCAGCGCTCGCCGGGTCTCAGCCCAGCTCGCCGCCTCGGTCTCAAACTCTGCCTTCAGGGCGGCCTCGCTATCCTGCGCTTTCTGCAGGGCCGCCTTGTGGCTCTCCTCTTGGTCAGCCAGCTTCTTGGCCAGGCGGTCACGCTCCTGGACCAAGGCAGCGTACTCAGCATCCTTGGTACGAAGGGCGGCCTGCGCTTCGCTGAGCTCCCTCCTCAAGTCGGCGTTGGCCCCTGAAAGCATGAAAGAAAAAACCAATAAGGAAAAAGTCGTCAAGGAAGATCCGACCCGACTGCTCAGCAGTCGGCCCGAATCTCGGGGACTACACCCAGTGGGTGCGCTGACGCGCCCCCACAGGAGACAGACAAGATCAAGCACTTACTTCGGCTGTTGACCAGGTCGTCGGTCTTCCGACCCAACTCCTGAGCCTGGGAGTTGAAGGCGGCAGCACGGGAGTTATGATATTCCTGGAAGTTCAGACAGGAAGCAAAAATAAGGTAGTCGTCAAGAAAGATCCGACCCGACTGCTCAGCAGTCGGCCCGAATCTCGGGGACTACACCCAGTGGGTGCGCTGACGTGCCCCCATGGAAGAAATCAAGAGACCAAAGCGGCCAAGAATGAAAGACTCACCCGGATGGCAGCCCGCGTCGACAGGAACTCCTGGGTGTACTGCTGCAGCAGGGTGGCCTGAGCTTGAAGCCGGCTCCGGACCTCTTGAGCCGCCACATTCAGCTCGCCAGTCCCCCCGCTGGGAGTCCACTCGGACGTGGCGGTGCTGGCCGCCTCCAGAGCCTCCGCCGACTGGCCGGCGCCCGCAGCTCGGCGCGACTCCGACGGAGCGGCGTCTCCCCCTGCGCGCCGACGCATCACCGGCCGCACCTCGAAGTCGGCTCCGTCCTCCGGCTCACCCCCGGCCGGCTCCTCTGGCGCCGCTGACGATTGGCCGCCTTGGCCCGCTCCGGTTGGCGCTGCCGGTGGCGCTCTCCCCACGAAGACCACGAGGTCCTCCCTCCTCTCCATCAGCGACGGGTCTTGGACGATTTCCTCCGCCAGGGGCAATAGGGTGTCAGGGGCCACGGCTCGGAGGGGAATGGCGAGCAGCGGAGGCTGGTTACGCGAACCCTCCGCCTCCGTTTCCGCGGTCGCTGCCTCCGCCTGGGCCTTGGCTGCCGCGTCGGCCTGCTCCCTCGCCGCATGGGCGGCCGCTTTTTCCGCCACCTCACGCTCCTCCCGCGCCTCACGGGCGTTCTGCTCCGTGGCCTCCCTGAGGTCAGCGCAGGGGTCCACGCGGCGGGAGCCCGAAGACCCTCCAGTCAGCCCAACTACGGAGCTGCCCGGTCCCCGCTCAAGGGAAAGCGGCGCCCTGTCCAGTGAGCGAGAAAAGGTTAGGAAGAATGTTCGAACAGGAGAGAACGATGAAAAGCATGCGACCAGGCAATCGACGACTTACGCTGAGACCGCCTGAGGCTGCTTCACCGCCTTGCGGAAGCGGGCCGCTTTCGCGGCCGCCTCATCTCGTTTGGTCGCCGCGGTGGAGGCTTTGGACTTCTTCGGCCGACTGCCGAAGAGGATTGACGCGGCCCGGCGCTTCTGTGTGCCGCCGCCGGCAGCCGGCGCAGTGCACGAGCCCGCGCCCTGATGGTCGGCCGCCGGCTGGCGACGCGGGGCGACTTCGGCTTCGGCATCATCCGACCAGTCCTCGAAGCTGGTGGTAAGCCCTATTCCTCCGGGCTCGGTGTCGTCCCCCACGATAGCGTCTTCCATGGTGGCCGCCCCCAAATCCGGGTCGTCGACGTCGTCCGCCGTGCGGTCGGGGACGTACTGGCGTTCTATCCCTGCTGCCCCGGTCGTCGCTGGAAGAAGGGGGTTCTGCTAAGAAGAACCGACTGATCAGAAGCCGACCATCATAAAGCCGGCTACCAACAAAAGGAAGAAAGAGAGGAAAGCTTACCACGGGCGGAGGGTTGGCGCGAGAATACGGCACCTTGCCGTATCGCTAGTCCTAGGCGAGCTTGCAATTGGAGATATGATTTACCATGTACGACACCTCCGCATGAGGCATCTCCCTGGTGCTTAGCCGGTTTGGGTCGAAGCGGCCGCTCATCTGACACATCATGTGGGGCTGGCTTTGGAGAGGAAGTATCCGGCGCTCCACGAAGGCGGCCACCAAGTCGGCCCCGCTCAGGCCTTCCAACTGGATCATCACCCGAAGCCGGGAGACGGCAGCATTCCCGGCCTGAGACAGTGACCTGGACCGGAAACTCCATGAGGGCTGCCTCCCACCCGGCAGGCCGGCTACGTAAGCCGGCAGGTTGACGTGGTCTCCTTGCTGGGCGATGTTCTTCACGTAGAAGTACGACTTCTGCCAGATCTTCACCGACTAGATCAGGGGGATGGACGGGAACGGGTTGTTCTCGCCCGACCTCCTCATGGCGATGAAGGCCCCGCAGGGGGTGGGCACGCCTGCGACGACGGTGCCGAGTTTGCTCTGGAAGAATTCCCCCCAGAGCTCCAGCGTGGGGAGCAGCCCCAAGAAACCTTTACAGAGAGAGACGAAGGCCGACAACAGCATCACCGTGTTGGGCGTGAGGTGATGCGGCTGAAGATTGTAGAACTCGAGGAAGGAGCGCAGGAATCCGCTCGCCGGAAGGCCGAAGCCGCACAGGAAGTGCGAGCGGAAGACGACCCGCTCGCCCTCCTCCGGTGCCGGCGAGATCTTCGTCTCTGGCGCCAGGCGGACCTGTTGGAAATATGCCCTAGAGGCAATAATAAATAAGTTATTATTATATTTCTTTGTTCATGATAATAGTCTTTTATTCATGCTATAACTGTATTATCCGGAAATCGTAATACACGTGTGAACATATAGACCACAATATGTCCCTAGTGAGCCTCTAGTTGACTAGCTCGTTGTGATCAACAGATAGTCATGGTTTCCTGGCTATGGACATTGGATGTCGTTGATAACGGGATCACATCATTAGGAGAATGATGTGATGGACAAGACCCAATCCTAAGCATAGCACAAAAGATCGTGTAGTTCATTTTCTAGAGCTTTGCCAATGTCAAGTATCTCTTCCTTTGACCATGAGATCGTGTAACTCCTGGATACCGTAGGAGTGCTTTGGGTGTATCAAACGTCACAACGTAACTGGGTGACTATAAAGGTGCACTACAGGTATCTCCGAAAGTATCTATTGTTTTATGCGGATCGAGACTGGGATTTGTCACTCCGTGTAAACGGAGAGGTATCTCTGGGCCCACTCGGTAGGACATTATCATATGCGCAATGTGACCAAGGAGTTGATCACGAGATGATGTGTTACGGAACGAGTAAAGTGACTTGCCGGTAACGAGATTGAACAAGGTATCGGTATACCGACGATCGAATCTCGGGCAAGTAAAATACCGCTAGACAAAGGGAATTGAATACGGGATCGATTGAGTCCTTGACATCGTGGTTCATCCGATGAGATCATCGTGGAACATGTGGGAGCCAACATGGGTATCCAGATCCCGCTGTTGGTTATTGACTGGAGAACGTCTCGGTCATGTCTGCATGTCTCCCGAACCCATAGGGTCTACACACTTAAGGTTCGATGACGCTAGGGTTATAAAGGAAGCTTGTATGTGGTTACCGAATGTTGTTCGGAGTCCCGGATGAGATCCCAGACGTCACGAGGAGTTCCGGAATGGTCCGTAGGTAAAGATTTATATATAGGAAGTCCTGTTTCGGCCATCGGGACAAGTTTCGGGGTCATCGGTATTGTACCGGGACCACCAGAAGGGTCACGGGGGCCCACCGGGTGGGGCCACCTGCCCCGGGGGGCCACATGGGCTGTAGGGGGTGCGCCTTGGCCTACATGGGCCAAGGGCACCAGCCCCAAGAGGCCCATGCGCCTAGGGAACCCTAGAGGGAAGAGTCCTCAAGGGGGAAGGCACCTCCGAGGTGCCTTGGGGAGGATGGACTCCTCCCCCCCTCTTGGCCGCCGCACCAGATGCCATCTGGAGGTTGGCCGCCGCCCCTTAGGGTGGGAAACCCTAAAGGGGGCGCAGCCCTCCCCTTCCCCTATATATATGAGGCCTAGGGGCTGCCCATAACACGCGATTTGATCTCTAGTTAGTGCAGCCCTGCCCCTCTCCCTCCTCCTCCTCTCCCATGGTGCTTGGCGAAGCCCTGCTGGATTGCCATGCTCCTCCACCACCACCACGCCGTTGTGCTGCTGTGGATGGAGTCTTCCTCAACCTCTCCCTCTCTCCTTGCTGGATCAAGGCGTGGGAGACGTCACCGGGCTGTACGTGTGTTGAACGCGGAGGTGCCGTCCGTTCGGCACTTGATCATCGGTGATTTGAATCACGACGAGTACGACTCCATCAACCCCGTTCACTTGAACGCTTCCGCTTAGCGATCTACAAGGGTATGTAGATGCACTCTCCTTCTACTCGTAGCTGGTTTCTCCATAGATAGATCTTGGTGACGCGTAGGAAAATTTTGAATTTCTGCTACGTTCCCCAACAGTGGCATCATGAGCTAGGTCTATTGCGTAGATTCTTTGCACGAGTAGAACACAAAGTAGTTGTGGGCGTTGATGTTGTTCAATATGCTTACCGTTACTAGTCCAATCTTGTTTCGACGGTATTGTGGGATGAAGCGGCCCGGACCGACCTTACACGTACTCTTACGTGAGACAGGTTCCACCGATTGACATGCACTTGGTGCATAAGGTGGCTAGCGGGTGCCAGTCTCTCCCACTTTAGTCGGAACGGATTCGATGAAAAGGGTCCTTATGAAGGGTAAATAGCAATTGGCATATCACGTTGTGGTTTTGCGTAGGTAAGAAACGTTCTTGCTAGAAACCCATAGCAGCCACGTAAAACATGCAACAACAATTAGAGGACGTCTAACTTGTTTTTGCAGGGTATGCTATGTGATGTGATATGGCCAAAAGGATGTGATGAATGATATATGTGATGTATGAGATTGATCATGTTCTTGTAATAGGATTCACGACTTGCATGTCGATGAGTATGACAACCGGCAGGAGCCATAGGAGTTGTCTTTATTTTTTGTATGACCTGCGTGTCATTGAAGAACGCCATGTAAACTACTTTACTTTATTGCTAAACGCGTTAGTCATAGAAGTAGAAGTAGTCGTTGGCGTGACAACTTCATGAAGACACGATGATGGAGATCATGATGATGGAGATCATGGTGTCAAGCCGGTGACAAGATGATCATGGAGCCCCGAAGATGAAGATCAAAGGAGCTATATGATATTGGCCATATCATGTCACTACTCTATTTGATTGCATGTGATGTTTATCATGTTTATGCATCTTGTTTGCTTAGGACGACGGTAGTAAATAAGATGATCCCTTACAAAATTTCAAGAAGTGTTCTCCCCTAACTGTGCACCGTTGCTACAGTTCGTCGCTTCTAAGCACCACGTGATGATCGGGTGTGATGGATTCTTACGTTCACATACAACGGGTGTAAGACAGTTTTACACAGCGAAAACACTTAGGGTTAACTTGACGAGCCTAGCATGTGCAGACATGGCCTCGGAACACGGAGACCGAAAGGTCGAGCATGAGTCGTATAGTAGATACGATCAACATGAAGATGTTCACCGATGATAACTAGTCCGTCTCACGTGATGATCGGACACGGCCTAGTTGACTCGGATCATGTAATCACTTAGATGACCAGAGGGATGTCTATCTGAGTGGGAGTTCATAAGATGAACTTAATTATCCTGAACATAGTCAAAAGACCTTTTGCAAATTATGTCGTAGCTCACGCTATAGTTCTACTGTTTAGATATGTTCCTAGAGAAAATATAGTTGAAAGTTGATAGTAGCAATTATGCGATCAGTAGAAAGCTTATGTCCTTAATGCACTGCTTAGTGTGCTGAACCCCAAACGTCGTTTGTGGATGTTTCGAACATCGAACATACACGTTTTGATAACTACGTGATAGTTCAGTTAAATGGTTTAAGTAGAGGCACCAAAGACGTTTTCGAAACGTCGCGGAACATATGAGATGTTTCGAGGGCTGAAATTGGGATTTCAGGCTCGTGCCCACGTCAAGAGGTATGAGACCTCCGACGATTTTCTTAGCCTGCAAACTAAGGGAGAAAAGCTCAATTGTTGAGCTTGTGCTCAGATTGTCTGAGTGCTACAATCACTTGAATCGAGTGGGAGTTAATCTTCCAGATGAAATAGTGATAGTTTCTCCGAAGTCATTACCACCAAGCTGCTAGAGCTTCGTGATGAACTATAACATATCAGGGATAGATATGATGATCCTTGAGGTATTCGCGATGTTTGACACCGCGAAAGTAGAAATCAAGAAGGAGCATCAATTGTTGATGGTTGGTGAAACCACTAGTTTCAAGAAGGGCAAGGGCAAGAAGGGATACTTCATGAAACAGCAAATCAGCTGCTGCTCTAGTGAAGAAACCCAAGGTTGAACCCAAACCCGAGACTAAGTGCTTCTGGAATAAGGGGAACAACCACTGGAGCAGAATTACCCTAGATACTTGATAGATGAGAAGGCTGGCAAGGTCGATAGAAGTATATTGGATATACATTATGTTAATGTGTACTTTACTAGTACTCCTAGTAGCACCAGGGTATTAGATACCGGTTCGGTTGCTAAGTGTTAGTAACTCGAAATAAAAAGCTACGGAATGAAACGGAGACTAGCTAAAGGTGAGCTGACGATATGTGTTGGAAGTGTTTCCAAGTTTGATGTGATCAAACATCGCACGCTCCCTCTACCATCAAGATTAGTATTAAACCTGAATAAGTGCTCTTGCACCTAAAGGAATGGTTTATTGAATCTCGATCGTAGGGATACACATTTTCATGCCAAAAGATATAAGATAGTAATGATAGTACCACTTACTTGTGGCACTGCCATGTAAGTCATATTGGTATAAAACGCATGAAGAAGCTCCATGTTGATGGATCTTTGGACTCACTCGTTTTTGAAAAGTGTGAGACATGCGAACCATGTCTATTGGTGTATATGCATGAAGAAACTCCATGCAAATGGACCGTTTGGACTCAATTGATTTTGAATCACTTGAGATATGCAAATCATACCACATAGGCAAGATGACTGAAAAGCCTCGGTTTTCAATAAGATGGAACAAGATAGCAACTTGTTGGAAGTAACACATTTTGATGTGTGCAGTCCAATGAGTGCTGAGGCATGCAGTGAATATCGTTATGTTCTTACTTCACAGATGATTCGAGTAGATGTTGAGAATATTTACTTGATGAAACACAAGTCTGAATTATTGAATGGTTCAAGTAATTTCAGAGTGAAGTAGAAGATCATTGTGACAAGAGGATAAAATGTCTATGATATGATCATAGAGATGAATATCTGAGTTACGAGTTTTGGCACACAATTAAGACATTGTGGAAATTGTTTCGCAATTAATACCGCCTGGAACACCATAGTGTGATGGTGTGTCCGAACATCATAGTTGCACCCTATTGGATATGGTGCGTACCATGATGTCTCTTATCGAATTACCACTATCGTTCATGGGTTAGGCATTAGAGACAACCACATTCACTTTAAATAGGGCACCACGTAAATCCGTTGAGATGACACCGTATGAATTATGGTTTAGAGAAACCTAAGTTGTCGTTTCTTAAAAGTTTGGGGCTGTGACGCTTATATGAAAAAGTTTCAGGTTGATAAGCTCGAACCCAAAGCGGATAAAATGCATCTTCATAGGAAACCCAAAACAGTTGGGTATACCTCCTAATTCAGATCCGAAAGCAATATGGATTGTTTCTAGAATCGGGTCCTTTCGCGAGGAAAAGTTTCTCTCGAAAGAATTGAGTGGGAGGATGGTGGAGACTTGATGAGGTTATTGAACCGTCTCTTCAACTAGTGTGTGACAGGGCACAGGGAGTTGTTCCTGTGGCACCTACACCAATTGAAGTGGAAGCTTATGATATTGATCATGAAACTTCGGATCAAGTCACTCCCAAACCTCGTAGGATGACAAGGATGCGTACTACTTCAGAGTGGTACGCAATCCTGTCTTGAAGTCATGTTGCTAAACAACAATGAACCTACGAGCTATGGAGAAGCGATGGTGGGCCCGGATTCCGATAAATGGCTTGAGGCCATAAAATCCGAGAGAGGATCCATGTATGAAACAAGTGTAGACTTTGGCAGAACGGCTCGATGGTCGTAAGGCTAATGAGTACAGATGGATTTTCAAAAGGAAGATGGACAATGATGGTAAATGTCACCATTAAGAAGCTCGACTTGTCGTTAAGATGTTTTCCGACAAGTTCAAGGAGTTGACTACGATGAGATTTTCTCACTCGTAGCGATGCTAAAGTCCGTTGGAATTATATTAGCGATTACTGCATTATTTATGAAATCTTGGCAGATAGGATGTCAAAACATGTTTCCTCGATGATTTTAATGAGGAAAGGTTGTATGTGATACAACCGGAAGGTTTTGTCAATCCTGAAAGATGCTAATAAGGTATGCAAAGCTCCAGCAATCCTTCTAAGGACTGGAGTGAGCATCTCGGAGTTGGAATGTATGCTTTGATGATGACCCAAAATTTTGGGTTTGTACAAAGTTTATGAGAAACTTGTATTTCCAAAGAAGTGAGTGGGAGCACTATAGAATTTCTGATGAGTATATGTTGTTGACATATTGATGATCAGAGATGATGTAGAATTTCTAGAAAGCATATAGGGTTATTTGAAAGGTGTTTTTCAATAGAAAACCTGGATTAAGCTACTTGAACATTGAGCATCAAGATCTATAAGGATAGATCAAAATGCTTAATAATACTTTCAAATGAGCACATACCTTGACATGATCTTGAAGGTGTTCAAGATGGACCAGTCAAAGAAGGAGTTCTTGCCTGAGTTGTAAGGTACGAAGTTAAGACTTAAAGCTCGACCACGGCAGAAAGAGAGAAAGGACGAAGGTCGTCCCCTATGCTTAGACGTAGGCTCTACAGTATGCTATGCTGTGTACCGCACCTGAAGTGTGCCTTGCCATGAGTCAGTCAAGGGGTACAAGAGTGATCCATGAATGGATCATAGGACAGCGGTCAAAGTTATCCTTAGTAACTAGTGGACTAAGGAATTTTCTCGATTATGGAGGTGGTAAAAGAGTTCGTCGTAAAGGGTTACGTCGATGCAAACTTGACACCTATCCGGATAGCTCTGAGTTGAGATACCGGATACATATAATGGAGCAACAATTTAGAATAACTCCAAGTAGAACAGTTATTTGGAATAGCTCCAAATAGAGCGTGGTAGCTGCATCTAGGAGACGACATGGAGATTTGTAAAGCACACACGGATCTGAAAGGTTCAGACCCGTTGACTAAAACCTCTCTCACAAGCAACATGATCAAACATAAAACTCATTGAGTGTTAATCACATAGTGATGTGAACTAGACTACTGACTCTAGTAAACTCTTGGGTATTAGTCACATGGCGATGTGACCTGTGAGTGTTAATCACATGGCGATGTGAACTAGATTATTGGCTCTAGTGCAAGTGGGAGACTGTTGGAAATATGCCCTAGAGGCAATAATAAATAAGTTATTATTATATTTCTTTGTTCATGATAATAGTCTTTTATTCATGCTATAACTGTATTATCCGGAAATCGTAATACACGTGTGAATACATAGACCACAATATGTCCCTAGTGAGCCTCTAGTTGACTAGCTCGTTGTGATCAACAGATAGTCATGGTTTCCTGGCTATGGACATTGGATGTCGTTGATAACGGGATCACATCATTAGGAGAATGATGTGATGGACAAGACCCAATCCTAAGCATAGCACAAAAGATCGTGTAGTTCGTTTGCTAGAGCTTTGCCAATGTCAAGTATCTCTTCCTTTGACCATGAGATCGTGTAACTCCTGGATACCGTAGGAGTGCTTTGGGTGTATCAAACGTCACAACGTAACTGGGTGACTATAAAGGTGCACTACAGGTATCTCCGAAAGTATCTATTGTTTTATGCGGATCGAGACTGGGATTTGTCACTCCGTGTAAACGGAGAGGTATCTCTGGGCCCACTCGGTAGGACATCATCATATGCGCAATGTGACCAAGGAGTTGATCACGGGATGATGTGTTACGGAACGAGTAAAGTGACTTGCCGGTAACGAGATTGAACAAGGTATCGGTATACCGACGATCGAATCTCGGGCAAGTAAAATACCGCTAGACAAAGGGAATTGAATACGGGATCGATTGAGTCCTTGACATCGTGGTTCATCCGATGAGATCATCGTGGAACATGTGGGATCCAACATGGGTATCCAGATCCCGCTGTTGGTTATTGACTGGAGAACGTCTCGGTCATGTCTGCATGTCTCCCGAACCCGTAGGGTCTACACACTTAAGGTTCGATGACGCTAGGGTTATAAAGGAAGCTTGTATGTGGTTACCGAATGTTGTTCGGAGTCCCGGATGAGATCCCAGACGTCACGAGGAGTTCCGGAATGGTCCGGAGGTAAAGATTTATATATAGGAAGTCCTGTTTCGGCCATCGGGACAAGTTTTGGGGTCATCGGTATTGTACCGGGACCACCAGAAGGGTCACGGGGACCCACCGGGTGGGGCCACCTGCCCCGGGGGGCCACATGGGCTGTAGGGGGTGCGCCTTGGCCTACATGGGCCAAGGGCACCAGCCCCAAGAGGCCCATGCGCCTAGGGAACCCTAGAGGGAAGAGTCCTCAAGGGGGAAGGCACCTCCGAGGTGCCTTGGGGAGGATGGACTCCTCCCCCCCTCTTGGCCGCCGCACTAGATGCCATCTGGAGGTTGGCCGCCGCCCCTTAGGGTGGGAAACCCTAAAGGGGGCGCAGCCCTCCCCTTCCCCTATATATATGAGGCCTAGGGGCTGCCCATAACACGCGATTTGATCTCTAGTTAGTGCAGCCCTGCCCCTCTCCCTCCTCCTCCTCCTCTCCCATGGTGCTTGGCGAAGCCCTGCTGGATTGCCACGCTCCTCCACCACCACCACGCCGTTGTGCTGCTGTTGGATGGAGTCTTCCTCAACCTCTCCCTCTCTCCTTGCTGGATCAAGGCGTGGGAGACGTCACCGGGCTGTACGTGTGTTGAACGCGGAGGTGCCGTCCGTTCGGCACTTGATCATCGGTGATTTGAATCACGACGAGTACGACTCCATCAACCCCGTTCACTTGAACGCTTCCGCTTAGCGATCTACAAGGGTATGTAGATGCACTCTCCTTCTACTCGTAGCTGGTTTCTCCATAGATAGATCTTGGTGACGCGTAGGAAAATTTTGAATTTCTGCTACGTTCCCCAACAGGACCCGTACGAGGATGGTGTCGGGTAGGCGCCGAGTCTGGCGGAGGAACTCAACATGGTCCTCATGGACGTTGGAGCCATCCCACGAGCTCGACAGCGCCATGGGAGCAAGACGATGTGGCGGCGCGGTGGCGCTAAGACGGGAGGCTGCAGCGGCAACGAGAGGAAGAAAGGAGGACGAGAAGGGGCGGAGCGAGAGAGAGCATGCGAACCTCTGTCTCTCCCCCTCCCCCTACTTATAGCCTCACGTGGCGGAGCCGAGGAGGCGCGGCGTGGGGAAACGTGGGGATCGATCGTGACCACTCCCCCACGTCCCGCGTTTACTGCGCCCTAACGGCAAAATAAAATCGCCACGGGAAGGCGAGCGGTCCACCTGGGCCGCAGAAGATCAGTGTTCGGGCCGAGGCCTAGGAGTGGCGGGCCCGGGCTATCACATCCCTAGCTGCTGGTGCTGCCTAGCGTTTGCATCATGTTTAAATTTCTGAAACTTGAACTGGGGAAATTTGGAAGCCTCAAAACCCTAAATAAAAGAAGGGCAAAAACCCTAAAATCTCATTCTTTGTTCCAAAATGCTCTTCTTAAATGTTTGATAATTTTTGGAAAGGGTTCTGGTCCCAACCAAAATAATGAACATTTTAGAAGGATTTATTTTTGGGACTTTGAATTTAAATCATTAGTTATTTGAATTTGAAATATATTCATATAATTAGAATATAATTTCAAATACCCCTGAAATATTTTATGAGCTTTTGGAAAAGTCCATCTAGCAAAACAAAAATATTCAGAGGAGTTTTTGGCATTGTTTTAATTATTTTAAATTCAAAATAGTGGCAAAACAAATTTAAAAAAAACATAAAACAAACAGAAAATAAAACAGAGCACTCACCTGTAACTTACCTGGTATTCTAGCCCACCTGGCGGCCCATCTGAGCTGGCCGGCCCAGCCCACCTCCTCCTCTCTGTCGTCTTCCTCCCCCTCGCCCCGAAGCTGCTCGGTGGCGAGCGCCGACGCCGCCCCGGCCACCTCCTGCTTGCCGCTTCGCCCTGGCCTCTTCGGGAGACGCCACGCAGCCCCCTCGCTCCTCTCTCTCACTCTCTCCCGACCCCCTTCTCCCTTCTCTGCTCTCCCCCTCTCGCGCCCGAGCGCGCTCATCGCCGTCGCTCGCAACCACCGCGGCCACAGCCACTTCCTCGCTCCCTCTCTGCGTACCCGAGCTCAGCCCGGACCCCAAGCCCCTCTACGTCGACCCACCGAAGCCCGGATGCCCCAAGACGATGCCGCGCCGCTTCTTCCCCGACCACGGCCGCCGGATGCCGCCGTCCGATTCATCCTCTCCGCCGTCTCCCCGAGCACGCCGACCTGCTCTTCAAACTCACTGTGAGCTCCTAGGCCTCCCCTCTCTCTTCCCCGCCTCTATTGCGCCCTGTAGCCTCGATCCCACCGGAGCCGGAGCTTGCTTGCCGCCGTCCATGTCTCTGGCGCGGCTAGAACCCACATGTGTCGCGTCCGAGCATGCTGTCGTCCTCAGCGTGCTCCCAGGAACCCAAAGCACCTAACCACTCGTCCTCCCGTGCACCGCAACGCCGGTCCCGCGAACCCCCGAGCTCCGGCCGCCGCCTAAGTGGTCGCCGCCGTCGACCCCGGCCTCCCCGTGCCCAGCTGCGTGCGCCCCTAGATGCGCGGGAGCACGGGCTCCCTCTTGGTGCCCTCAGCGCGACCAGCCGCGGGCTGTAGCGCCGTCCCGAGCAACTCCGGCGAGGTCTCGCCGTCGCCGTGGTCGCCGGCGTCACTAGCCGACGTGGCCGCGTGATTAGCACTAATCACGGCCAGCTAACCCTCCCCAGAGCCACTGACGTATGGGCCCCACGCCCTTATTTAATCTTTATTATTTTCTGTTAAGTTTTAACCTAACCACCATGGGCCCACACGTCAGCTTTGACCGTGCTGACGTGTCTGTTGACCCGGCCCCACCTGTCATTGGCCCTATCCAGCCCCAGTCACTGACCAGTGGACCCCACTGGTCAGGTTTGACCTGGACCCGCCTAGTTGACCTGCTGACATCAGCATGACCTAGTGCTGACGCAATAAATCATTTTCTGGATTTATTTTAATTCAGGAAATTCCAGAAAATGATTTAAACTTCAAAAATTCATAGAAATTCAACCGTAGCTCAGAATGAAATAATTTATATATGAAAAATTATCAGAAAAATCCAATCTATCCATCTGTACCATTTTCATGCATGTTAGAACAACTTATAGCTGCTGTTTAGGACAATTCAATTAAATGGCATTTAAATAATCACATGTGGAGTTTGAATTTGAACCTAGGGTTCAAACCAACTCCATTTAAGTTGCTGCTAGTTGCATTAGCTCAAATCACATCATATTGCCATGTCACACATGCATCATATTGTCGCATTGCATTGATTGTGTTCTTCCTTGTTTGCCGGTAATTGTCCCCTCTCAATAGACGTGTACCGGCGATGTGATCGATGACACCGATGAAGAACTATATTATCTTCAGAAGTGCCAGGCAAGCAAAACCCCCTTGTTCATTCCGATAAAATCCCACTCTCTCGCTCCTGCTCTCTTTTACTGCATTAGGACAACAACGATTCATCTGTTACTTGCTGCGGTAGTTGAACCCCTTTATCCTCTGCATGACCTGTCATTGCCACAGTAAATAGATGAAACCCACTAGCATGAGTAGGAGTTGTTTGAGCCCTGTTGTGCCTACTCATTCTTGCTTGTTTGTCATGCCTGCTACTGCTTATAGTTGAGTCAGGTCTGATTCATCGGGGATGAACCAGAGGTGTGTGAACATGTCCTACCATTGAGAGCTAAGTGTGTGAACACGATTTGGTAAAGGTAGCGGTGAGAGGCCATGTAGGAGTACATGGTGGGTTGTCTCATTGCAGCCGTCCTCAGGAACTGAGTTCTGTGTTTGTGATCCATGACCAGCTACTACCACACATTGGAATGCTTAAGTGCCCCTCTCGACTTATTAATCAACTTGATCTCTGTCCAGGAGTTGCAACTAGTTTCTGGTGTTTGTAGGTAGTGTTAGTAGTCTACCAAGTGGCACCCGGTACAGGTGGGCTTGGGACAGACTAGGCACAGTGGCACGGTGTACCAAGTGGCACCCGGATGGTGGGCTTGGGAACCCTGCTCACATCGTTTGGGGCCGTGAGCGACACCCCGGCCGGATCTCCTTGCGGATGGAACCCGAATAGGCGATAAACCTGGACGAGAGACTTGCTTGGTTAGTCAGGTCGTGGCCGACTCCCTCGCCCGGCTTCCGCTTGAAGGTTGCCGAGGTACATGACGTGTACAGGGCGATAAGTGGCGGGAGCGTGTGTGAAGAAGTACACCCCTGCAGGGTTATCATTATCTATTCGAATAGCCGGATTCCTCGGATATGGAAACTTGGACCCCTTGCATAGTTCATAGACAAGTGAAAGTGGATACTCTAAAATACGCAAGATAAGCGTGAGTGCTATGGATGGCGTTCTCGTAGGGAGACGAGAGCGGATCCATAGTGGTGTATTGATATGGTGAATATGTGGACTCGTGTGCGCCACCTCAAAAGAGTTACTTGCAGTCGTAGTTCAGGATAGCCACCGAGTCAAAGCTGGCTTGCTGCAGTTAAACCCCACCATCCCCTTTGTTGATAATGATGCATATGTAGTTAGTTCTGATGTAAGTCTTGCTGGGTACATTTGTACTCACGTTGCTTAATTTATGTTTTTGCAGAGAGACTTCAGTCTCACTAGTAGTTCCACGTGGACTTCGACGTTTAGCTTGTTACCTCAGCTACGATCTTGTGCCCTCGGCAGGATCTGGTAGATAGTCAGGCTTCTCAGCCTTTTTCATTTATAGTTGTCTGTACTCAGACATGTTAAGCTTCCGCTTGTGCTTTGACTTGTATGCTCTGATTGTTGGGTCATGAGACCCATGTTTGTAATATCTCGCTCCTCGGAGCCTATTGAATAAATACTTGAGTCGTAGAGTCATGTTGTGATGCCATGTTGTATTTGCACATATCGAGCATATTGTGTGTATGTTATTGAAATGCTTGGTATGTGTGGGATCTGACTATCTAGTTGTTTATCCTTAGTAGCCTCTCTTACCGGGAAATGTCTCCTAGTGTTTCCACTGAGCCATGGTAGCTTGCTACTGCTCCGGAACACTTAGGCTGGCCGGCATGTGTCCTTCTTCGTTCCTGTGTCTGTCCCTTCGGGGAAATGTCACGCGATGAATACCGGAGTCCTGTTAGCCCGCTACAGCCCGGTTCACCGGAGTCCTGCTAGCCCAGTGCTACAGCCTGGATTCACTCGCTGATGACCGACACGTTCGATGCTGGGTCATGGATGCCTGTCCCTGTAAGTTAGTGCCACTTTGGGTTCACGACTAGCCATGTCAGCCCGGGTTCTTTGTCATATTGATACTAGCGACACTATCATATACGTGAGCCAAAAGGCGCAAACGGTCCCGGGCCAGGTAAGGTGGCACCCGTGGGAATACCGTGCGTGAGGCCGCAAAGTGATATGAGGTGTTACATGCTAGATCGATGTGGCATTGAGTCGGGGTCCTGACAGCGTTGGTATCAGAGCTTGACTGCCTGTAGGATTACCAAGCCAAACTGGTCGAAGTTGAGTCTAGAAATTCTTAGTTATATAAGGGAATTGATTGTGGGATGGAACGTAAGGCTCTTTTTACTCCTTATACCTTATGCCCTTCTGATCTGAGTCATCTTATCTTTCTACGGGGTTAAGGAACTAGGCTTTCTCTTCTTTCTATCAGGATCACGTGTTACTGATCCGTAGACTTATAAGATTGTTGGATTTAAGCTTGAGTTCAGTTCCTACTATCTTCTGTATGTTAACTGTTGATCTCGAAACCTTGATATTGTGCTTCTGAGTGGTTATGCCACCATTATTGTGATTGTCTCAAATCTTTTTGAGCATTTACAGCCGTTATGCTGTCCGAGTCATCCCAGGTTTCTAAATAGTCTGATGCATTTGCAAAATCCTTTCCCTCTGGTTTCGATGTTCCTTTATGCCAGCTCAATCACACTAATTGTTGAGTTGAGGTATTCTATTGCCTTGACATTTATGTTGGAGTTATTATTATGACCCTAGGTGCCTTAGGGGATCATCTAGTAGTCTAGCCATGTTTTGTGTTCCCAGCGTGATGATTCTGGCCTTTATTCTCGAAAGCATCCCGTGATGCCACTTAGTAGTAGGTATTCTACTCCTTGGGTTTTGAACCCGAGATTCACCCTACTTACTTCATGTTGATAGTAATTGCTAGCTCCCTTAGGTTATTAGTAACCTTTGCGATAGTCCTTGAAGTCCGTGGTATCTTCTTCTTCCAAATACCATGAACTACTTATGGCAGAAGTTCCTCGTTGAAATGAACGATCACAACCAGAATGCTCTTGATGAGTTCTCCATTATATATTGTGACTCTGCCAGTTCTACCTTTCCGCATGGGTTATCCGGAAGAATTATGTTGAACCTGGTTCGACATACTAATCTACGCATCCACAACTCAAAAAGTTATATGTTCCTTTGAGTTGTCCCTCTTTAGTTGTCTACTGACCTTCGTCTATCAATTGATAGTCAAGAGTATGCGTGCGTTCGTTTATCGATGCCTATTACTCTTGTGGTCCGTCAAGCCATTCTATCGCGGAATGACTAGGAGAAACAAACTCCAGTACCTCATCCATACCCAGGATTGGGTCTTAACAGTTGTATTCCGCAGATCAAATGCCAATCCAGCTTTTGGTTCTGTTCTACCTTGGAGTATTACCCCCTTTATGTCAGAATTGTCATGAGAACTGCACCAACTCTCATGAATTTTGACGTAGTGATACTTCTCACCATCATTAGTCATTCCTCGGTCTTCGTGTTGATACAACCGGAATACCGACAGAAGAATTGTGATGTGTGAAATCAATACTCCTAGCAACCTCGTTGCTTGGTAGTTAAAGGACAATAATTTCATTCTTAGCGTGTTGGTTTTTGAATCATCCTTCTAAGACTGATCGTGCTACCTAGTCCTTATTTCGGTGCACCCTTCGATTGATGAGTTAGGATCTTGTCAAGTCCTCACTTATTTGATCATATCGTCTTGCCCTCAAAAGTGAAATTGTTCTCGAGCTTAGTAACATACCGGTGGTTCGTGATTTTCCGAATATCTTCTCGGAAGTATTACCAGGTTGTCCCTTGACTGTTATGTTGAGCTCGTGATCAAGTTGGTTTCTTGTGAACCACCTTCTCTCCAAGAATCGGTGTTAGATATCCCTGAGCTAGTTGGTTAAGCTAGACAACAACTTGGAGAGTTGGAAGATAAAAGCTTACCTGACTTAGTTCATTTCAAAGGGATACCCTTTGTATGTGTGTGTTGAAGAAAATTGATATTTCATCGATTGGTCCCTGTGATCAGTTGCTGGACCTATTATCTTATCCAATCTTTGATTTGAGTATGAGCTATCGTCAAATCAAATCAAAACCAACGATATTCGTAATGTTGTCTTACTCGTGGGTTTCCTCGAGCATACACCATTATATTCTTTGGTCTGACCAATGCTATCACCGTGTTCACTTAACTATGGAAATCCTTTTATATGGAAACCTGGATGAATTGTTGTTGAGCCCATTGACAACATCCTTATCTCCTCCATGATTTTGTTGAACATTAAGTTAGTGTTGGAAACTTTGTAAGCAATGCCTTCGTGCTCCGTTCATGAAGCCTATGCTTGGATGGAAGAAGTGACTTCCTCTAGTTCATGTGCATTTGGTGCAAGTTGCCGCCGTGGGTTGAGAAAGGTTTGTTTTGTTCCTCTGGAATTGTCCCAAGTCAGTCATGCATGTGCCAAGTATACTGTGGTTTGGTAGATTAATTACCTCCACTCCATATGTATTCCGTAGCACCCCAAGCCACTGACTGATTTGTTCAGGAAAAGGAGTTGATGTGCTAATCCTAGGTCCTGCACAAGACTTCGACATCCTCGATGATGGTTCCCAACCTGAACTCGGTAGTGCTTTATTGTAAGACTACCATGTGATCATGTTTGTCTGAGACAACATGTTCACATGTGTGTAGCAGAACCAGCTCATGTTTTGGAGCTTGCTATCGTAGTTCATCTCCCGAGAATCCCGCAACGTCATCTCGTCGATTTGTGTTGCAAACTTTCATTTTTCTTCCTAGACTCGATGGGTCTGGAATATCCTGACACCAACCAGATCTGAATCTCAGGCAGATATGATGGTTGGAACATTTCCCCAAGAACTATAATATTGGTTCCTCGATAACTGGTAAAGTGGATGTCGTGGCCAGCACCACCCAGCCGAAAGACCTATTATTGTAGTATCTTGATTGAAGAAGTTGGCCACCTCCCCATAAGGATTTCGTAGGATTTACCTCCGTAACTGTTCCTTATGGATTCTATTGCTCCCGAAGTCCGACCTTTTACTTGATGTTCTAGTTATCAAACCATATCTATGAATGGGATACACTAGCACATCAAGGAGAACATTAGAAGCGGAGTGCTAAATGTCTCTCGGTCGATCATCCAGATTTTCTTTCCTTGGCATTGCTAGGGTGAAATCTGAGAAAGTGTTATCTTCCTTTGCATCTGCATCATCCATCATCATTCATCATGGTAGCAAGTTGTGTTGCCAGGATCCTTGACACGGATGTTGGTAAAACCTTGATGATTATGGAAATGCTTAAGTTCTTGAGAGCACGCACAAGCGCTACGTGTTATCATCGGCTCTAACTGGGATTCCTCTCAGTTTCCTCGGCAATGCTATGACCTTTCAAACAGTGAATTCACTCTCTATTGTTGGGTTCTTCCCCAGTTACCAGAATCATTCCCAGCATTTGCATTCTGTTCCCAGCTTGCACCGCCATTGTGCCATTCTACCATGGGTCTCTTCCATTTCCGGTGGTAAGCAAAATCATCCATTACGTTGTCTTCAACAAGGTAATCCACATCATCCAAGTCCGAGTATGCCATTCTACCGACCCCCTCCAAACGATCGCTCGAGAATTGCCTTAGGCTGGTTTAAAGAGTTTCAATGATCTCTGAATCAAAGGTAATTCTTTTGCCACTTAAGGGGATATTTCCACAAGTCACCTTCCCTAAGGTGCCCCGTTATGGTATCGTGGCAACTCAACTCCTCGCTACGTTGACAATCGTTTACCACCTTCTTAAGTGTGGAATTGTTGTCCACCTAGTGAACCTTCGTCATCCGTTTCTTTCCACCCCTCTTGATGTGTATCTCGTGTCTCAACCCGAGAGATGGTTCTATGTCTCATTCCGTGAGTTGTTCGACCTTTGAGAAGATCGATCCTTCCAGAATCTTACTTTCCCTCTCGTTGTCATGTTAGCTAGAGTTCTCAGAGCAAGACGTCGAGACAAAGATGGTGATCAAATCAACGTTCCTATGAAGTGCAAGTTGGATCGTGAAGATTGCGTTAGTTGCGTTCCCCTTCATCCTACCCTACGCTTGAATCTCGGGACGAGATTCTTGTTTAGTGGGGGCGGGTTGTCACATCCCTAGCTTCTGGTGCTGCCTAGCGTTTGCATCATGTTTAAATTTCTGAAACTTGAACTGAGGAAATTTGGAAGCCTCAAAACCCTAAATAAAAGAAGGGCAAAAACCCTAAAATCTCATTCTTTGTTCCAAAATGCTCTTCTTAAATGTTTGATAATTTTTGGAAAGGGTTCTGGTCCCAACCAAAATAATGAACATTTTAGAAGGATTTATTTTTGGGACTTTGAATTTAAATCATTAGTTATTTGAATTTGAATTATATTCATATAATTAGAATATAATTTCAAATACCCCTGAAATATTTTATGAGCTTTTGGAAAAGTCCATCTAGCAAAACAAAAATATTCAGAGGAGTTTTTGGCATTGTTTGAATTATTTTAAATTCAAAACAGTGGCAAAACAAATTTAAAAAAAATAAAACAAACAGAAAATAAAACAGAGCACTCACCTGTAACTTACCTGGTATTCTAGCCCACCTGGCGGCCCATCTGAGCTGGCCGGCCCAGCCCACCTCCTCCTCTCTGTCGTCTTCCTCCCCCTCGCCCCGAAGCTGCTCGGTGGCGAGCGCCGACGCCGCCCCGGCCACCTCCTGCTTGCCGCTTCGCCCTGGCCTCTTCGGGAGACGCCACGCAGCCCCCTCGCTCCTCTCTCTCACTCTCTCCCGACCCCCTTCTCCCTTCTCTGCTCTCCCCCTCTCGCGCCCGAGCGCGCTCATCGCCGTCGCTCGCAACCACCGCGGCCACAGCCACTTCCTCGCTCCCTCTCTGCGTACCCGAGCTCAGCCCGGACCCCAAGCCCCTCTACGTCGACCCACCGAAGCCCGGATGCCCCAAGACGATGCCGCGGCGCTTCTTCCCCGACCACGGCCGCCGGATGCCGCCGTCCGATTCATCCTCTCCGCCGTCTCCCCGAGCACGCCGACCTGCTCTTCGAACTCACTGTGAGCTCCTACGCCTCCCCTCTCTCTTCCCCGCCTCGATTGCGCCCTGTAGCCTCGATCCCACCGGAGCCGGAGCTTGCTTGCCGCCGTCCATGTCTCTGTCGCGGCTAGAACCCACATGTGTCGCGTCCGAGCACGCTGTCGTCCTCAGCGTGCTCCCAGGAACCCAAAGCACCTAACCACTCGTCCTCCCGTGCACCGCAGCGCCGGTCCCGCGAACCCCCGAGCTCCGGCCGCCGCCTAAGTGGTCGCCGCCGTCGACCCCGGCCTCCCCGTGCCCAGCTGCGTGCGCCCCTAGATGCGCGGGAGCACGGGCTCCCTCTTGGTGCCCTCAGCGCGACCAGCCGCGGGCTGTAGCACCGTCCCGAGCAACTCCGGCGAGGTCTCGCCGTCGCCGTGGTCGCCGGCGTCACTAGCCGACGTGGCCGCGTGATTAGCGCTAATCACGGCCAGCTAACCCTCCCCAGAGCCACTGACGTATGGGCCCCACGCCCTTATTTAATCTTTATTATTTTCTGTTAAGTTTTAACCTAACCACCGTGGGCCCACACGTCAGCTTTGACCGTGCTGACGTGTCTGTTGACCCGGCCCCACCTGTCATTGGCCCTATCCAGCCCCAGTCACTGACCAGTGGACCCCACTGGTCAGGTTTGACCTGGACCTGCCTAGTTGACCTGCTGACATCAGCATGACCTAGTGCTGACGCAATAAATCATTTTCTGGATTTATTTTAATTCAGGAAATTCCAGAAAATGATTTAAACTTCAAAAATTCATAGAAATTCAACCGTAGCTCAGAATGAAATAATTTATATATGAAAAATTATCAGAAAAATCCAATCTATCCATCTGTACCATTTTCATGCATGTTAGAACAACTTATAGCTGCTGTTTAGGACAATTCAATTAAATGGCATTTAAATAATCACATGTGGAGTTTGAATTTGAACCTAGGGTTCAAACCAACTCCATTTAACTTGCTGCTAGTTGCATTAGCTCAAATCACATCATATTGCCATGTCACACATGCATCATATTGTCGCATTGCATTGATTGTGTTCTTCCTTGTTTGCCGGTAATTGTCCCCTCTCGATAGACGTGTACCGGCGATGTGATCGATGACACCGATGAAGAACTATATTATCTTCAGAAGTGCCAGGCAAGCAAAACCCCCTTGTTCATTCCGATAAAATCCCACTCTCTCGCTCCTGCTCTCTTTTACTGCATTAGGACAACAACGATTCATCTGTTACTTGCTGCGGTAGTTGAACCCCTTTATCCTCTGCATGACCTGTCATTGCCACAGTAAATAGATGAAACCCACTAGCATGAGTAGGAGTTGTTTGAGCCCTGTTGTGCCTACTCATTCTTGCTTGTTTGTCATGCCTGCTACTGCTTAGAGTTGAGTCAGGTCTGATTCATCGGGGATGAACCAGAGGTGTGTGAACATGTCCTACCGTTGAGAGCTAAGTGTGTGAACACGATTTGGTAAAGGTAGCGGTGAGAGGCCATGTAGGAGTACATGGTGGGTTGTCTCATTGCAGCCGTCCTCAGGAACTGAGTTCTGTGTTTGTGATCCATGACCAGCTACTACCACACATTGGAATGCTTAAGTGCCCCTCTCGACTTATTAATCAACTTGATCTCTGTCCAGGAGTTGCAACTAGTTTCTGGTGTTTGTAGGTAGTGTTAGTAGTCTACCAAGTGGCACCCGGTACAGGTGGGCTTGGGACAGACTAGGCACAGTGGCACGGTGTACCAAGTGGCACCCGGATGGTGGGCTTGGGAACCCTGCTCACATCGTTTGGGGCCGTGAGCGACACCCCGGCCGGATCTCCTTGCGGATGGAACCCGAATAGGCGATAAACCTGGACGAGAGACTTGCTTGGTTAGTCAGGTCGTGGCCGACTCCCTCGCCCGGCTTCCGCTTGAAGGTTGCCGAGGTACATGACGTGTACAGGGCGATAAGTGGCGGGAGCGTGTGTGAAGAAGTACACCCCTGCAGGGTTATCATTATCTATTCGAATAGCCGGATTCCTCGGATATGGAAACTTGGACCCCTTGCATAGTTCATAGACAAGTGAAAGTGGATACTCTAAAATACGCAAGATAAGCGTGAGTGCTATGGATGGCGTTCTCGTAGGGAGACGAGAGCGGATCCATAGTGGTGTATTGATATGGTGAATATGTGGACTCGTGTGCGCCACCTCAAAAGAGTTACTTGCAGTCGTAGTTCAGGATAGCCACCGAGTCAAAGCTGGCTTGCTGCAGTCAAACCCCACCATCCCCTTTGTTGATAATGATGCATATGTAGTTAGTTCTGATGTAAGTCTTGCTGGGTACATTTGTACTCACGTTGCTTAATTTATGTTTTTGCAGAGAGACTTCAGTCTCACTAGTAGTTCCACGTGGACTTCGACGTTTAGCTTGTTACCTCAGCTACGATCTTGTGCCCTCGGCAGGATCTGGTAGATAGTCAGGCTTCTCAGCCTTTTTCATTTATAGTTGTCTGTACTCAGACATGTTAAGCTTCCGCTTGTGCTTTGACTTGTATGCTCTGATTGTTGGGTCATGAGACCCATGTTTGTAATATCTCGCTCCTCGGAGCCTAATAAATACTTGAGTCGTAGAGTCATGTTGTGATGCCATGTTGTATTTGCACATATCGAGCATATTGTGTGTATGTTGTTGAAATGCTTGGTATGTGTGGGATCTGACTATCTAGTTGTTTATCCTTAGTAGCCTCTCTTACCGGGAAATGTCTCCTAGTGTTTCCACTGAGCCATGGTAGCTTGCTACTGCTCCGGAACACTTAGGCTGGCCGGCATGTGTCCTTCTTCGTTCCTGTGTCTGTCCCTTCGGGGAAATGTCATGCGATGAATTTCGGAGTCCTATTAGCCCGCTACAGCCCGATTCACCGGAGTCCTGCTAGCCTAGTGCTACAGCCTGAATTCACTCGCTGATGACCGACACGTTCGATGCTGGGTCATGGATGCCTGTCCCTGTAAGTTAGTGCCACTTTGGGTTCACGACTAGCCATGTCAGCCCGGGTTCTTTGTCATATTGATACTAGCGACACTATCATATACGTGAGCCAAAAGGCGCAAACGGTCCCGGGCCAGGTAAGGTGGCATCCGTGGGAATACCGTGCGTGAGGCCGCAAAGTGATATGAGGTGTTACATGCTAGATCGATGTGGCATTGAGTCGGGGTCCTGACACGGGCCTGCGGCGGCTTCCCGTCGCGCGCGTGCGCTGGCAGGGTCTGGCTGCCACGTGGCCCGCGGGAGGGCCCGCGGTCAGCACGCGGGTCGACCACTTTCCCGCCTGCAAGACGCAGGGCCCCCCGAAATTGGCATACACCAGCAAAGCCGGCTCTTCAGGGTTGGAAGCTGACCAAGCTTCTCGTCCCTTTGTCTGCCTCGAAGCTCGATCAGCTTCGGGGACTACTGTCGGAGTAAATAGCCACGGGTAGCCTAGCCGGCTTCCCTTGGCCCTTCTGAAAAAATTACAAGCCCGTCCGGCTCTCAAGAATCCAAGGCATGGGGCCGCCTTCCCCTTGCTGGCTGTCACCCAGGCCGGCTTTCGGAAGGCAACCCGACTTTAGCCCTCATGAAGAAAGCCATGGGAGGGCCGACTTCGAGAAGCCGGCCGCGAGGAGGCCGACTCCAAGAAGCCGGCTCCCATAAAGCGGTCGAGACCGTACCCTCAAAGTTTGCATCCACCTAGCGGCGATGAGACGGGGCGTGGCTACAGTAAAGCCTGCCACCCTCGAATCCCGGAGCACGCCTGGCACAGTGCACCGTACGGAGTGGCCATGACCCGTCGGGCGCGGCACTGTTGCCATGTTGACCCTGATGTTACCCATGACGGGCCGCCAGCGCGGCCCACGGGCGGTGGGCCCCTTCAGGCAGAGAGACGCCCGAAGGCGGCCAGGCCTCCCCCAGTCGGCCCAAGACGGGGCCGGCTCCCTGCAGCCGGCTCGCTTCCCCCCTCGAAGAAGACGCCCCATTAAGGAGACAAGACGCGGTAAGGCTACATCGATCGCCCGCCGGACGACGGCACTATAGCCACGCTTACCTCGACGAAGCCCTCGTCATCAAATTGAGGCAACAGTAACCAGCCACCGAAAAGACCCTTGGCAGTGGGGTCTGCCTGTTGCCAAGGAGTTGGCAACCGGCAGGACCCACCAGTCGGTGGGCCCCAGCAGCCGGCGTAGAAGCCGGCGAGCACAGTCACAGACGGCTAGGCCCCGCGCCCAGTCGGATTACCATTGTACCCCCGGGGGGTAGGCCTATATAAACCCCTCGGGGCGCCCATGCAAAGGGTTGGACCCCCAGCTAGTTTTAGACACCTCACAAGGAGAAGAAGCAGGCCAGCCGTGCCCTTCTTCCTCCTCCCACCGAACAGCTCAAGGAGCATTATGTAGCTACTTGTCCATCTAGTGATTATGTGGAGACCCCGCAGAGCAGCAGTAGGGGTGTTATCTCCACGGACAGCCCCGAAGCTGGGTAAGATTCGCCGGCGTGCATGTCTTCGCCTCATCCTGTTTCCAGGCACCGGCGACGTCTTACTGGCTCCCACAATGATAAGCCACCCGTTGGCATATGTCGCACCTACCACCCGACAATACTGAGACCAGAACACCTTCTTTGTCGAGCTGCCCTCCTCGGCTCGATAGAATGCGGCGGCATCAGATACACTCCAAGGAAGATCTGCAAACGCTCCTGGAGAGCTCCGGATTCAGGTAAGTAACAAGTAACTCACATTTATGTGTTTGCTTTGCATACATAATGCTTTACCCGCCGCTATCTTCTTCACCTCATCCAACTCCTGGAGGGTCTTCTGAGATTCGGCCTTGGCAGACTTGGCATTTTCAATAGCCGCCGCGAGCTCGGACGCTCGCGTCTTTGAGTCAAGCTCCAATCTCTCATGTTTTTTCATGAGAACCTGGAGCTCTTGCTGTACCTTGCCAACTTGGGCCTCGTACCTCTCCCGCTCGGTGCGCTCCGTGGTCGCCCTCTTTTCGGCCTCGACCAGCGCTTTCTTAAGGGTCGCCACCTCAGATGTGGCCCCTACAATAGCCACGATAATCGTGTCATTTTTTGCAATTGCACCTTTTTATATATATTTAAACAAGGTATTTCTTACCTTCATTGTCCTCGAGCTGCTTCTTGGCACGCCCGAGCTCTTGCTCGGACCGCTCGAGGTTCTGCTTTAGCGTGTCCACTTCAGCAGTCAGTGCGGCGGATGCAAGCAGAGAAGCCTGCATACGCATATTGACTCCTTTTTGTTAGACTCCTGCGAATTTTATTTGATCCTCTATTCGGCTTTTCTTCCCGAACGCCAAACAGAGCATCATGGGCTACTGTCTATGCGGTAATATTATTTACACATTCTTTACTTACCTCAAAGCCTGTTAAAAGGCTAGTACAAGCTTCAGTCAGCCCGCTCTTGGCGGACTGAACCTTCTGGACCACCGCACTCATAATGGTGCGGTGCTCCTCGTCGATGGAGGTGCGTTGGAGCGCCTCCAACAGATTGTCCAGCGCCTCCGGTTGGACGGGGGTCACCAGCACAGTGGGCTTCCTCCTCTTGGAAGGAGGTCGCCCGCCGGACTCTGGAACCTTTGAAGGTTCCGAAGTGGTGTCCGGCCTTGAGCCGGACTTGGAGCCCTGGGGGGTTTTATCCCCTTTACTCCTGGAGTCCGGGAGGTCGCCTTGCGGCGCCTCCAGGACCACCTCCTCCTGGCTTGGAACCTGTTGAGACAATACTTCGGCGTCGTCCGTAGGGCGGGGGGAGAAAGCCGTCGGAAGCAAATTCACATCCGACGAGTCTAGTGAACCGCTCGACGATGCGTCGAGCCGGTCTTTGGGTGGGCTGCATAATCATATTCGACATAAGGGAAAGTTGTGCAATAAAGGAATAATATGAATTACTCTGGTATCTGGATACTTACGATTTCGCCAGGGGCTTGGCCCTGAGCGGCCACTCCTCTCCGCCGTCGTCGGCGTCAATGGAGTAGTCCGGAGGAAGGGTTTTACCCTTCTTGGACCCTCCGGCCTCCCCAGAGAGGGCGGCCTTCCTTTTCTTCTCTCCTCCCGCTGGAGGGGGAGAGGTCTCTTCTTCTTCCTCCTCGTCTTCATGGGAAGAATGCGCCTCGGAGCCATCGGATGATAAACCCGACACCTCCTAGCGCCGGGCACTCTTTCGAGTCCCCGTGGCCTTCTTCGTGGCCTTCTTCTCCGGCACCACATAGGGTGCCGGAACCAGCAGCTTCGCCAAGCGGGCATCGGCTGGGTCTTTGGGCAAAGGAGCCGGACAGACGATCTATCCGGACTTCGCCTGCCAATCCTATCAAAGGTAAGGGAGCTTAGATTCCGCATAGATTCAAACTATGAAAAACTAATACACTATAAAAGGTACAAACAACTTACCGCGCTAGCGTGACGCTGCACGCTGAATCTGCGATCCTCGGTAGCGGATGCGGGAGCCTCGGCGCCCTTGAAAAGCACCTTCCAGGCATCTTCGTACGTCGTGTCGAAGTGCCTGTTCAGAGTTCGGTGCTGCGCCGGGTTGAACTCCCATAGATTGAAGGCCCGTTGTTGACACGGGAGGATCCGGCGGATGAGCATAACCTGGACTATGTTGACAAGCTTGAGCTGCTTGTCCACCAAGGATTGGAGGCATGTTTGCAGTCCAGTCACCTCTCCTTTGCTGCCTCACGACAGGCCCGTCTCTTTCCAGGACGTGAGCCGCATTGGGGGCTCGGACCGGAACTCGGGGGCTGCGACCCACTCAGGGTTTCGCGGCTCGGTGATGTAAAACCACCCCGATTGCCACCCCTTCAGGGTCTCCACAAAGGAGCCCTCGAGCCATAAGACGTTGGGCATCTTGCCCACCATGGCGCCTCCGCACTCCGCCTGGTTTCTGCGCACCACCTTCGGCTTGACATTGAAAGTCTTGAGCCATAGGCCGAAATGGGGGCGGATGCAGAGGAAAGCCTCGCACATGACGATAAACGCCAAGATGTTGAGGATGAAGTTCGGGGCCAGATCATGGAAATCCAGGCCGTAGTAGAACATGAGTCCCCGGACGAATGGGTGGATCGGAAAGCCCAGTCCGCAGAGGAAGTGGGGAAGGAACACTACCCTCTCATGGGGACTTGGGGTGGGGAGGAGCTGCCCCTTTTCGGGAAGCCGGTACGCGATGTCGTTAGACAAGTATCCGGCCTTCCTCAGTTTTTTGACGTGTCCCTCCGTGACGGAGGAGACCATCCACTTGCCTCCCGCTCCGGACATGGCTGGAGAAGGTTGAGGTGGGAAGTGCGGACTTGGGCCCTGGAGCTCGAGTGCGCAAAAATGGATAGGCAAAGGAGGAAGAAGGCGTAGGTAAAAAGGTGGATCCTTATCCCCTTATATGGATGGACGCAACTACGTGTCCCCACCAACCTGGTAAAACTCGCTTATCTCCAAGCGCCGTAATCAATGGCGCGGTTGGGTTACCCACGCCCGTATTGATGAGAATCCCGGAATAAGGGGACACAATCTCTGCTTTAACAAGACGTGCCAAGGAAACCACCTCGCATGACGCGCTGAGGTGGGATAATGAAACAACTCAGATAAAGGCTTGGTCGTGGTGTGTCACACTACGGAATACGTTAGCGGATTAGATTTGTGTAAATATTATTATCTCTATGGCAATAGGTGGAAACTTATTTTACAGAGCCGGACACTATTTTTGTGTTCAAAATCTTCTATGAAGTACTTGGAGGAGGAACCCGCCTTGCAATGCCAAAGACAATCTGCATGCCGGACTCGTCATCATTGAAGCCTGGTTCAGGGGCTACTGAGGGAGTCCTGGATTAGTGGGTGTTCGGATAGCCGGACCATACCTTCAGCCGGACTCCTGGACTATGAAGATACAAGATTGAAGACTTTGTCCCGTGTCCGGAAGGGACTTTCCTTGGCGTGGAAGGCAAGCTTGGTGATACGGATATGTAGATCTCCTACCATTGTAACCGACTTTGTGTAACCCTGACCCTCTCTGGTGTCTATATAAACCAGAGGGTTTTAGTCCATAGGACAACGTACACAACAACAATGATACCATAGGCTAGATTCTAGGGTTTAGCCTCTCTGATCTCGTGGTAGATCTACTCTTGTACTACCCATATCATCAATATTAATCAAGCAGGACGTAGGGTTTTACCTCCATCAAGAGGGCCCGAACCTGGGTAAACCTTCGTGTCCCCTGCCTCCTGTTACCATCCAGCCTAGACGCACAGTTCGGGACCCCCTACCTGAGATCCGCCGGTATTGACACCGATAGTGATCATCACACTTTTATTTTCTTACATCTCAAGAATTACAACTCGATACTTAGAACAAAATATGACTCTATGTGAATGCCTCCGGCGGTGTATCAGGATTGCGATGAATCAAGAGTGACATGTATGAAAAATTAAGCATGGTGGCTTTGCCACAAATACGATGTAAACTACATGATCATGCAAAGCAATATGACAATGATGATGCGTGTCATAGTAAATGGAACGGTGGAAAGTTGCATGGCAATATATCTCGGAATGGCTATGGAAATGCCATAATAGGTAGGTATGGTGGATGTTTTGAGGAACATATAAGGAGGCTTATGTGTGATAGAGCATATGATATCACGGGGTTTGGATGCACCGGCGAAGTTTGCACCAACTCTCAAGGTGAGAAAGGGTAATGCATGGTACCGAAGAGGCTAGCAATGATGGAAGGGTGAGAGTGCGTATAATCCATGGACTCAACATTAGTCATAAAGAACTCACATACTTATTGGAAAAATCTACAAGTCATCAAAACCAAACACTATGCGCATGCTCCTAGGGGGATAGATTGGTAGGAAAAGACCATCGCTCGTCCCCGACCGCGACTCATAAGGAAAGCAATCAAAGAACACCACGTGCTTCAAATTTGTCACATAAAATTTACCATACGTGCATGCTACAGGAGTTTCCAACTTCAACACAAGTATTCATCAATTTCACAATTACTCAACTAGCACACCTCTAATATTACCACCTTTATATCTCAAAACAATCTATCAAGCATCCAACTTCTCTTAGCATTTAAAATTTATAACCAAAGTGAATTACCATGCTGTTCTAAAGGACTCTCAAAATGATATAAGTGAATCATGAGAGATCAATTATTTCTATAAAATAAAACCACCGCCGTGCTCTAAAAGATATAAGCGAAGCACTAGAGCAAAAATTATCCAACTCAAAAGATATAAGTGAAGCACATAGAGTATTCTAATAAATTCCAATTCATGTGTGTCTCTACCAAAAGGTGTGTACAGCAAGGATGATTGTGGTAAACTAAAAATAAAAGACTCAAATCATACAAGACGCTCCAAGCAAAACACATATCATGTTGCGAATAAAAATATAGCTCCAAGTAAAGTTACTGATGGACGAAGACGAAAGAGGGGATGCCTTCCGGGGAATCCCCAAGCTTAGGATTTTGTTTGTCCATGGATTTTACCTTGGGGTGCCTTGAGAATCCCCAATATTAGGCTCTTGCCACTCCTTGTTCCATAATCCATCAAATCTTTACCCAAAACTTGAAAACTTCACAACACAAAACTTAGACAGAAAATCTCATGAGCTCCGTTAGTATAAGAAAACAAACCACCACTTAAGGTACTGTAATGAACTCATTCTTTATTTATATTTATGATAAACCTACTGTATTCCAAATTCTATATGGTTCACACCCTCCGATACTACTCATAGATTCATCAAAATAAGCAAACAACACACGAAAAAACAGAATCTGTCAAAAACAGAACAGTCTGTAGTAATCTGTAGATTTCGAATACTTCTGGAACACCAAAAATTCTAAAATAAATTTATGGACGTGAGGAAGTTATATATTAATCATCTTAAAAAAGATTTAACTAAATATAGCTCTCCAGTAAAAAATGGCAGCAAATCTCGTGAGCGCTAAAGTTTCTGTTTTTTACAGCAAGATCGCAAAGACTTTCCCCAAGTCTTCCCAAAGGTTCTACTTGGCAAAAACACTAATTAAAAGCATAAAATCACATCTAAACAGAGGCTAGATAAATTATTTATTACTAAATAGAACCAAAAATTAAGGAACAAAAATAAAATTGGGTTGCCTCCCAACAAGCGCTATCGTTTAACGCCCCTAGCTAAGCATAAAAGCAAGGATAGATCTAGGTATTGCCATCTTTGGTATGAAATCCATAAGTGGCTCTCATAATAGATTAATCAGGTAATTTAATTTTTTTCTATGAAATTGTTCCATGCCTTTCCTTAATGGAAATTGGAATCTAATATTCCCTTCTTTCATATCAATAATTGCACCAACCGTTCTAAGGAAAGGTCTACCAAGAATAATAGGACATGAAGGATTGCAATCTATATCAAGGACAATGAAATCTATGGGAACATAATTCCTATTTGCAACAATAAGAATATCATTAATTCTTCCTATAGTTTTCTTAATGGTGGAATCCACAAGATGCAAGTTTAAAGAACAATCATCAAATTCACGGAAACCTAACAAATCACACAAAGTTTTAGGAATTGTGGAAACACTAGCACCCAAATCACATAAAGCAAAGCATTCATGATCTTTACTATTAATTTTAATAGTAGGTTCCCACTCATCATGAAGTTTTCTAGGGATAGAAACTTCCAATTCAAGCTTTTGTTCATAAGATTACATTAAAGCATCAACGATATGTTTAGTAAAAGATTTATTTTGACTATAAGCATGCGGAGAATTTAGCATGGATTGCAACAAGGAAATACAATCTATTAAAGAACAATTATCATAATTAAATTCCTTGAAATCCAAGATAGTGGGTTCATTGCTATTTATAGTTTTGACCTCTCCAATCCCACTTTAATCAATTTTTGCATCAAGATCTAAAAACTCAGAATCATTGGGATACCTTTTAACTAAAGTTGACCCATATATAGTCCCATCATTACCAAGATTCATATTTCAAAATAAAGATTTAATAGGTGACACATCAATAACTTTTAGATCTTCATCTTTATTATCATGGAAACTAGAAGAACACGCTTTTATGAAGCAATCTTTTTTAGCACGCATCCTAGCGGTTCTTTTTTTGCACTCATCAATGGAAATTATCATAGCTTTGAGAGACTCATTGATATCATGCTTAGGTGGAATAGATCTAAGTTTCAAAGAATCAACATCAAGAGAAATTCTATCCACGTTCCTAGCCAACTCACCAATCTTAGACAATTTTTCTTCAATCAAAGCATTGAAACTCTTTTGCGAACTAATAAATTCTTTAATATTATATTCAAAATCAGAGGGCATATTATTATAATTTCCATAAGAATTTTGTATGAATTAACATAATTATTAGAGGAATTAGTAGGAAATGGCCTAGGATTAAAATTACCTCTATACGCGTTATTACCAAAATTGTTCCTACCAACAAAATTCACATCCATAGATTCATTATTGTTCTCAATCAAAGTAGACAAATGCATATCATTAGGATCAGAAGAAAAACTTTTATTAGCAAACAATTTCATAAGTTCATCTATCTTTCCACTCAAAACATTGATTTCTTCTATAGCATGCACCTTTTTATTAGTAGATCTTTCAGTATGCCATTGAGAATAATTAACCATAATATTATCTAGGAGTTTAGTAGCTTCTCCTAAAGTGATTTCCATAAAAGTGTCTCCCGTGGCCGAATCTAAAAGATTTCTAGAAGAAAAGTTCAATCCGGCATAATTTTTTTGTATAATCATCCAAAGATTCAAACCATAGTGTAGGGCAATTACATATCATTAATTTCATCCTCTCCCAAGCTTGTGCAACATGTTCATGATCAAGTTGCTTAAAATTCATAATATCGTTTCTAAGAGTGATGATCTTAGCGGGAGGAAAATATTTAGAGATAAAAGCATCTTTGCACTTATTCCATGAATCAATACTATTTTTAGGCAAAGACGAGAACCAAGTTTTACCATGATCTCTAAGAGAAAATGGGAATAGCTTTAGTTTAACAATATCATTATCCACATCTTTCTTCTTTTGCATATCACAAAAATCAACAAAGTTGTTTAGATGGGTAGCGACATCTTCACTAAGAAGGCCGGAAAACGGATCTTTCATGACAAGATTCAGCAAGGCAACATTAATTTCACAAGATTCAGCATCGCTAAGAGGAGCAATCGGAGTGCTAATAAAATCATTATTATTGGTATTGGAAAAATCACACAACTTAGTATTATCTTGAGACATCATGACGAGCAAGCAATCCAATACACAAGCAAACAAGAAACAAGCAAAAGAGGCAAACTAGAAAAGAGAAGGGGAATGAAAAAAGAGGGCGAATAAAACGGCAAGGGTGAAGTGGGGGAGAGGAAAACGAGAGGCAAATGGCAAATAATGTAATGCGAGGGATAAGAGTTTGTGATGGGTACTTGGTATGTCTTGACTTGTGCGTAGATCCCCGGCAACGGCCCGAGAAATCCTTCTTGCTACCTCTTGAGCACTGCGTTGGTTTTCCCTTGAAGAGGAAAGGGTGATGCAACAAAGTAGCATAAGTATTTCCCTCGGTTTTTGAGAACCAAGGTATCAATCCAGTAGGAGTCCACACGCAAGTCCCTCGTACCTACACAAATAAATAAGAACCTCGCAACCAACACGATAAAGGGGTTGTCAATCCCTTCACGGTCACTTACGAGAGTGAGATCTGACAGAGATAATAATGATAAGATAAATATTTTTGGTATTTTTAAGATATAGATTGAAAGTAAAGATTGCAAAATAAAATAGATTGGAAACTTATACGATGGAGAATAGACCCCAGGGCCATAGGTTTCACTAGTGGCTTCTCTCAAGATAGCAAATTCTACGGTGGGTGAACGAATTACTGTTGAGCAATTGATAGAAAAGCGAATAATTATGAGAATATCTAGGCATGATCATGTATATAGGAATCACGCCCGTGAAAAGTAGACTGACTCCTGCCTGCATCTACTACTATTACTCCACACATCGACCGCTATCCAGCATGCATCTAGAGTATTAAGTTCATAAGAACAGAGTAACGCCTTAGGTAAGATGACATGATGTAGAGGGATAAACTCAAGCAATATGATATAAACCCCATCTTTTTATCCTCGATGGCAACAATACAATACGTGTCGTTTCCCTTTCCGTCACTGGGATCGAGCACCGCAAGATTGAACCCAAAGCTAAGCACTTCTCCCATTGCAAGAAAGATCAGTAGGCCAAACCAAACTGATAATTTCACGAGACTTGCAAAGATAACCAATCATGCATAAAAGATTTCAGAGAAGAATCAAATATTGTTCATAGATAGACTTGATCATAAACCCACAATTCATTGGATCTCGACAAACACACCGCAAAAAGAGTTACATCGAATAGATATCCAAGAAGATCGAGGAGAACTTTGTATTGAGATCCAAAGAGAGAGAAGAAGCCATCTAGCTACTAGCTATGGAACTGAAGGTCTGAAGTAAACTACTCACACATAATTGGAGGGGCCATGGAGTTGATGTAGAGGCCCTCCATGATCAATGCCCCCTCCGACGGAGCTCCGGAAGAGGCCCCAAGATGGGATCTCTTGGGTACAGAAGGTTGCGGCGGTGGAAATAGGGTTTCGTGGTGCTCCTGGATGTTTTCGGGGTATGTGAATATATATAGGAGGAAGAAGTAGGTTGGTTGAGCCACGAGGGGGGAGGGCGCGCCTGGGGGGTGATACGTCCATTTTGCATCATGCTTTTATATCAATATTTATTGCATTATGGGCTGTTATTACACATTATGTCACAATACTTATGCCTATTCTCTCTTATTTTACAAGGTTTACATAAAGAGGGGAATGCTGGCAGCTCGGATTCTGGCTGGAAAAGGAGCAAATATTAGAGACATATTCTGCACAGCTCCAAAAGTCCTGAAACTTCACGGATGATGTTTTCCAAATATATAAAAAAACATTGAGCTCAAGAACTTCACTAGGGGGGGCCACACCCTGCCCACGAGGGTGGGGGCGCGCCCTACCCCCCTGGGCGCGCCCCCTACCTCGTGGTCCCCCTGGTGGGCCTCCGATGACCATCTTATGCTATATGGACTCTTTCAATGAAAATAATAATCATAAGCCATCTTCTCGGACGAAACTCCGCCGCCATGAGGCGGAACCTTGGCGGAGCCAATCTAGGGTTCTGGCGGGGCTGTTCTGCCGGGGAAACTTCCCTCCCGGAGGGGGAAATCATCGCCATCGTCATCACCAACGCTCCTCTCATTGGGAGAGGGCAATCTCCATCAACATCTTCATCAGCCCCATCTCATCTCAAAACCCTAGTTCATCTCTTGTATCCAATTCTTGTCTCCAAGTCCGGGATTGGTGCTAGTAGGTTGCTAGTAGTATTAATTACTCCTTGTAGTTGATGCTAGTTGGTTTAATTGGTGGAACATCATATGTTCAGATCCTATATGCACATTAATACCACTCTGATTATGAACATGTTTATGCTTTGTGAGTAGTTACTTTTGTTCCTGAGGACATGGGAGAAGTCTTGCTATTAGTAGTCATGTGAATTTGGTATTCGTTTGATATTTTGATGAGATGTATGTTGTCTCTCCTCTAGTGGTGTTATGTGAACGTCGACTACATGATACTTCACCATTGTTTGGGCCTAGAGTAAGGCATTGGGAAGTAATAAGTAGATGATGGGTTGCTAGAGTGACAGAAGCTTAAACCCTAGTTTATGTGTTGCTTCGTAAGGGGCTGAATTGGATCCATATGTTTCATGCTATGGTTAGGTTTACCTTAACACTTTTGTTGTATTTGCGGATGCTTGCAATAGAGGTTAATCATAAGTGGGATGTTTGTCCAATTAAGGGCAGCACCCAAGCACCGGTCCACCCACATACCAAATTATCAAAGTACCGAACGCGAATCATATGAGCGTGATGAAAACTAGCTTGACGATATTCCCATGTGTCCTCGGGAGCACTTTTCTCTATATAAGAGTTTGTCCAAGCTTGTCCTTTGCTACAAAAGGATTGGGCCACCTTGATGCACTTTATTTACTTTCGTTACTTGTTGCTTGTTACAAATTATCTTATCACAAAACTATCTGTTACCACTTATTTCAGTACTTGCAGAGAATACCTTGCTGGAAATCGCTTATCATTTCCTTCTGCTCCTCGTTGGGTTTGACACTCTTCCTTATCGAAAGTACTATGATAGATCCCCTATACTTGTGGGTCATCAAGACTCTTTTCTTGCACCGTTGCCGGGGAGTGAAGCGCCTTTGGTAGGTGGAATTTGGTAAGGAAAAATTTATATAGTGTGCTGAAATTTACTGTCACTTGTTACTATGGAAAGTAATCCTCTGAGGGGCTTGTTCGGGGTAGCTTCACCCCGACCAATAGAGCAAAGCGTTGCTCCTCAACCTACTGAACCTACTGAAAATGAAAATGCTTGCTTCGAAATTCCTTTGGGTATGGTAGAAAAATTGCTAGCTAATCCTTTTTAGGAGATGGAACAAAACATCCTGATGAGCATCTAATATATGTGGATGAAGTTTGTGGATTATTTAAGCTTGCAGGTGTACCTGGAGATGTTGTTAAGAAGTAGGTCTTCCCTTTATCTTTGAGGGGAGATGCATCGACATGGTATTGGCTACATGATGATATGGAGTCTTGGAATTACAAACAATTGAAATTTGAATTTCATCAAAAGTTTTATCCTATGCATCTTGTTCATTGTGATCGCAATTATATATATATAATTTTTGGCCTCGCGAAGGAGAAAGCATCGCTCAAGCTTGGGGAGGCTTAAATCAATGTTATATTCATACTCCAATCATGAGCTCTCAAGAGAAATGATTATTCAAAATCTTTATGCTCGGCTTTCTGATAACAATCGCACCATGCTTGATACTCCTTGTGCTGGCTCTTTTATGATGAAGGCTATTGAATTCAAATGGGATTTATTGGAAAGAATTAAACGCAACTCCGAAGATTGGGACCTCGACAATGGTAAGGAGTCAGGTATGACACCTAGTTTTGATTGTGTTAAATATTTTATGGATATCGATATTTTTCATAAATTTAGCACTAAATATGGAGTTGACTATGAGATAGTAGCTTCTTTCTGTGAATCTTTTGCTGCTTATGTTGATCTCCCTAAGGAGAAGTGGTTTAAATATCATCCTCCCATAGAAGTAAAAGTAGCTGCACCTATTAAAGTTGAAGAAAAGACTATTACTTATAATGATCCTATTGTTCCTACTTCTTATGTTGAGAAACCACCTTTCCCTGTTAGGATAAAGGATCATGCTAAAGCTTCAACTGTGTTTTGTAAAAGCAATATTGAAACATATACACCTCCTGAGCAATTTAAAGTTGAACCTAATATTGCTATTGTTAAAGATCTCTTATCTGATAATATAGATGGCCATGTTATTTATTTCTGTGATGAAACTGCTAGAATTGCTAAACCCCGTGATACAGATAAACCTAGACCTGTGGTAGGTATGCCTGTTATTTCTGTTAAAATAGGAGATCATTGTTATCATGGCTTATGTGATATGGGTGCTAGTGCTAGTGCTAGTGCAATACCTATTAACTTATACAACAAAATTATGCATGACATTGCACCTATTGAGTTAGAAGATATTGATGTCACAATTAAACTTGCTAATAGAGATACTATTTCACCAATGGGAATTGTTAGAGATGTTGAAGTCTTGTGTGGGAAAACTAAATATCCTGCTGATTTTCTTGTTCTTGGTTCCCCACAAGATAGCTTCTGTCCCATCATATTTGGTAGACCCTTCTTAAATACTATTAATGCTACCATAGACTGCAAAAGAGATGTTGTTACTGTCGGTTTAGATGATATGACTCATGAATTTAATTTTTTTAAATTTAGTAGACAACATCGTGAAGAAGAATTACCTAGTAAAGATGAAATTATTGGTCTTGCCTCTATTTCCGTACCTCCTAGTGATCCTTTAGAACAATATTTACTAGACCATGAAAATGATATGTTTATGAATGAATGAAAGAAGGGAATTAGATGAAGTATTCTTTAAATAGGAACCTATTCTGAAACTTAATTTACCTATTGAAATCCTAGGAGATCCTCCTCCACCCAAGGGTGATCCCGTGTTTGAGCTTAAACCGTTACCGGATACTCTTAAATATGCTTATCTTGATGAGAAAAAGATATATCATGTTATTATTAGTGCTAACCTTTCAGAACATGAAGAAGAGAGATTATTGAAAATTCTGAAGAAGCACCGTGCTGCTATTGGGTATACTCTTGATGATCTTAAGGGCATTAGTCCCACTCTATGCCAACATAAAATTAATTTAGAAGAAGATGCTAAACCAGTTCGTGATCATCAACGCTGTCTAAATCCTAAAATGAAAGAAGTGTAAGAAAGGAGATACTAAAGCTCCTTGAGGCAGGTATAATTTACCCCGTTGCTGATAGTCAGTGGGTAAGTCCTGTCCATTGTGTCCCTAAGAAGGGAGGTATTACTGTCGTTCCTGATAAAGATGAATTGATTCCTCACAAAATTATTACTGGTTATAGGATGGTAATTTATTTCCGCAAATTAAATAAGGCTACTAAAAAAGATCATTACCCCTTACCTTTTATCGATCAAATGCTAGAAAGATTATCCAAACATACACATTTTTGCTTTCTAGATGGTTATTCTGGTTTCTCTCAAATACCTGTGTAAGCCAAAGATCAATCAAAGACTACTTTTACATGCCCTTTTGGTACTTTTGCTTATAGATGTATGCCTTTTGGTTTATGTAATGCACCTGCTACCTTTCAAAGATGCATGATGGCTATATTCTCTGACTTTTGTGAAAAGATTTGTGAGGTTTTCATGGACGACTTTTCCGTCTATGGATCTTCTTTTGATGATTGTTTGAGCAACCTTGATCGAGTTTTGCAGAGATGTGAAGAAACTAATCTTGTCTTGAATTGGGAAAAGTGCCACTTATGGTTAATGAAGGTATTGTCTTGGGGCATAAAGTTTCTGAAAGAGGTATTGAAGTTGATAAAGCCAAGGTTGATGCTATTGAAAAGATGCCATGTCCCAAGGACATCAAAGGTATAAGAAGTTTCCTTGGTCATGCCGGTTTTTATAGGAGGTTCATTAAGGACTTCTCAAAAATCTCTCGGCCTCTGACAAATTTATTACAAAAAGATATACCATTTGTCTTTGATGATGATTGTGTAGAAGCATTTGAAATACTTAAGAAATCATTGATCTCTACACCTATTGTTCAGCCACCTGATTGGAATTTACCCTTTGAAATTATGTGTGATGCTAGTGATTATGCTGTAGGTGCTGTTCTAGGACAAAGAGTTGATAAGAAACTAAATGTTATTCAATATGCTAGTAAAACTCTAGACAATGCTCAAAGAAATTATGCTACTACTGAAAAAGAATTCTTAGCAGTTGTATTTGCTTGTGATAAGTTTAGACCCTATATTGTTGATTCTAAAGTAACTAATCACATTGATCATGCTGCTATTAAATATCTTATGGAAAAGAAAGATGCTAAACCTAGACTTATTAGATGGGTTCTCTTGCTACAAGAATTTGATTTACATATTGTTGATAGAAAAGGAGCTGAGAACCCCGTTGCAGACAACTTGTCTAGGTTAGAAAATGTGCTTGATGACCCACTACCTATTGATGATAGCTTTCCTGATGAGCAATTAAATGTCATAAATGCTTCTCATACTGCTCCATGGTATGCTGATTATGCTAATTACATTGTTGCTAAGTTCATACCACCTAGTTTCACATACCAGCAAAAGAAAAAGTTCTTCTATGATTTGAGGCATTACTTTTGGGATGACCCACATCTTTATAAAGAAGGAGTAGATGGTGTTATTAGACGTTGTGTACCTGAGCATGAACAAGAACAGATCCTACGCAAGTGTCACTCTGAAGCTTATAGAGGGCACCATGCTGGAGATAGAACTGCACATAAAGTACTGCAATCTGGTTTTTATTAGCCTACTCTTTTCAAGGATGCTCGTAAGTTTGTCTTATCTTGTGATGAATGTCAAAGAATTGGTAATATTAGTAGACGTCAAGAAATGCCTATAAATTATTCACTTGTTATTGAACCATTTGATGTTTGGGGCTTTGACTATATGGGACCTTTTCCTTCCTCTAATGGTTATACACATATTTTAGTTGTTGTTGATTATGTTACTAAGTGGGTAGAAGCTATTCCAACTAGTAGCGCTGATCATAACACTTCTATTAAAATGCTTAAAGAAGTTATCTTTCCAAGGTTTGGAGTCCCTAGATATTTAATGACTGATGGTGGTTCACATTTTATTCATGGTCCTTTCCGTAAAATGCTTGCTAAATATGATGTTAATCATAGAATTGCATCCCCTTATCACCCTCAGTCTAGTGGTCAAGTAGAATTGAGTAATAGATAACTCAAATTAATTTTTCAAAAGACTGTTAATATGTCCAGAAAGAATTGGTCCAAGGAACTAGATGATGCATTATGGGCCTATAGAACTGCATATAAAAATCCTATGGGGTGTCTCCGTATAAATGGTCTATAGAAAAGCATGTCACTTACCTCTCGAACTAGAACACAAGGCTTATTGGGCTATTAAAGAACTAAATTATGATTTTAAACTTGCCGGTGAGAAGAGGTTATTTGATATTAATTCACTTGATGAATGGAGAACCCAAGCCTATGAAAATGCCAAGTTGTTTAAAGAAAAGGTTAAAAGGTGGCATGATAAAAGAATACAAAAGTGTGAGTTTAATGTAGGTGATTATGTATTGCTATACAACTCTCGTTTAAGATTTTTTGCAGGAAAACTTCTCTCTAAATGGGAAGGTCCCTACGTTATCAAGGAGGTCTATCGTTCCGGTGCCATAAAGATCAACAACTTTGAAGGTGGTAAATGGTCAAAGAATCAAACATTATATCTCAGGTAATCCCATAAATGTTGAAACCAATGTTATTGAAACCATAACCCCGGAGGAGTACATAAAGGACACTTTCCGGAATGTTTCAGACTCCGAAAAGGAATAGGTATGTGGTACGGTAAGTAAACCGACTCCAAAATAGTTTTAAGGCAATATTTCTGCGTTTTGGGATATTTAGAAAAATAGAAAAATAAGCAGCAGTCCGGAAAGGACACGAGCGCCCCTACCTCGTGGGCACCTCGTGTGCTCTCCGGACTCCGTTTTCTTACAGGACACATATTTTGGTCGGTAAAAATTCATTATATAATCTCCCGGGGTTTTGACTCCCGTATCACGCAATTATCTCCTGTTTGTGTTTTGAGTTGTTGTTGCTGCTGCAGATTAGAGCAGGATGTCTTCGCAAGAGTCAGTCGGGGAGAGCCGGGCTCATTCGGCACCGAGATCAACGACAGACGATATGTTGGACCCCTTTGGGCCAGCAACGAGTAAGATTGGAGCTGATTTGAAGAGGATAGCCATGAAGAGGATGAAAGAAGGTCACTTTCCCGCCTCCAAGCTGGATCACAATGGAGAGAACTGCAAGCTCAGCTATCCAAACCGGTTTCCCTTCCATGTTAGATTATTTCTTTGAGAATATGAAAAAGAGGTGTCACTTGTTCTCCCGCAGCTATGCAGGCACCTTGGGTGCAGGGAGCTTTGGCTGTTACAGGAAAAAGTGCCGAAAGAAAATAATGGACCTCAAGCATGGCAGTCAAACAACTGAGGAGCGAAATCGGATTCTTGAGGGGCATCATTGCCAAGAACATACATCACCATCCCCGAACAGAGAGACATTGATCATATTGGTATGGGCACTCCACTTGGCAACTACCAAGCTTGGGGGAGTGCCCCGGTATCTATCACCGTCACTTTTATCTTTACCGTTTATCCTAGTTTGATCCTTTTGGTAATATCTTGATCTAGTAGAATAAAAGTTCTTAGTATGATCTAGTTGTGAGTTTTGCTTTATTATCCTTCTATGTAATCGAGTCTGTGAGCTATATAATAAAGATTAGTGTTGAGTCAAGGGCTTGATTGTTTTGCCATGATCCTAAGTGAATAAAAGAAAAGAGAAAGAAATAAAAAGAAACAAAGAGATCATGTGACTCTTATGGAGAGTAATGAGCTCACATAGAAAGAGTATGATGAATAAAAGTTATTGAGGGTTGACAAACATAGTTTTGGTCATTGTTGCAATTAATAGGAAGTAATAAAGAAAGAGAGGTCTTCACATATAAATATACTATCTTGGACATCTTTTATGATTATGAGCACTCATTAAAATATGACATGCTAAAGAGTTGACATTGGACAAGGAAGACAATGTAATGGGTTATGTTTTCTTGCATCTGAGATAAATTATATTGTATTGGATCCTCCAACATGTTGAGCTTGCCTTTCTCCCTCATGCTAGCCAAATTCATTGCACCAAGTAGAGATACTACTTGTGCTTCCAAATACCCTCAAACCAGTTTTGCCATGAGAGTCCACCATACCTACCTATGGATTGAGTAAGACCCATCAAGTAAGTTGTCATCAGTGCAAGCAATAAAAATTGCTCTCTAAATATGTGTGATTGATTGGTGTGGTAGAAATAAGCTTTATACAATCGTGTGTTATGGAAGTAATAAAAGCGACATACTGCATAATAAAGGTCCATATCACAAGTGGCAATATAAAGTGATGTTCTTTCACATTAGGATTTTGTGCATCCAACCATAAAAGCGCATGACAACCTCTGCTTCCCTTTGCGAAGGGCCTATCTTTTACTTTTATCTCCTACACTGCAAAAGAGTCATGGTGATCCTCACCCTTCCTTTTTACATTTTATCCTTTGGCAAGCACAATATGTTGGAAAGATCCCAGTATATATGGCTAATTGGATGTGATTTTTCATGAACTATTACTGTTGACATTACCCTTGAGGTAAAACGTTGGGAGGCAAAACTATAAGCCCCTATCTTTCTCTGTGTCCGATTAAAACTCCATACACATAAGTATTGCGTGAGTATCAGCAATTGTGAAAGATTATATGATAGTTGAGTATGTGGACTTGCTGAAAAGCTCTTATACATTGACTCTTTCCTATGTTATGATAAATTGCAATTGCTTCAATGACTGAGATTATAGTTTGTTAGTTTTCAATGAAGTTTATGATTCATACTTGATATTGTGATTGAATTATTACTCTAGCATAAGAAATCATATGACAAGAATTATATAAGTTGCTATTTTAAGAATGATCATGATGCCCTCATGTCTGTATTTTATTTTTATCGTCACCTTCTTCTCTAAACATGTGGACATATTTTTTGATTTCGGCTTTTCACTTGAGGACAACCGAGGTGTAAGCTTGGGGGAGTTGATACGTCCATTTTGCATCATGCTTTTATATCAATATTTATTGCATTATGGGCTGTTATTACACATTATGTCACAATACTTATGTCTATTCTCTCTTATTTTACATGGTTTACATAAAGAGGGAGAATGCCGGCAGCTGGGATTCTGGCTGGAAAAGGAGCAAATATTAGAGACCTATTATGCACAGCTCTAAAAGTCCTGAAACTTCACGGATGATGTTTTCCAAATATATAAAAAAACATTGAGCTCAAGAACTTCACCAGGGGGGCCACACCCTGCCCACGAGGGTGGGGGCGCGCCCCCTACCTCGTGGGCCCCCTGGTGGACCTCCGGTGACCATCTTCTGCTATATGGACTCTTTCGATGAAAATAATAATCATAAGCCATCTTCTCGGACGAAACTCTGCCGCCACGAGGCGGAACCTTGGTGGAGCCAATCTAGGGTTCTGGCGGGGCTGTTCTGCCAGGGAAACTTCCCTCCCGGAGGGGGAAATCATCGTCATCGTCATCACCAACGCTCCTCTCATCGGGAGAGGGCAATCTCCATCAACATCTTCATTAGCACCATCTCATCTCAAAACCCTAGTTCATCTCTTGTATCCAATTCTTGTCTCCAAGTCCGGGATTGGTGCTAGTAGGTTGCTAGTAGTGTTAATTACTCCTTGTAGTTGATGCTAGTTGGTTTAATTGGTGGAAGATCATATGTTCAGATCCTATATGCACATTAATACCCCTCTGATTATGAACATGTTTATGCTTTGTGAGTAGTTACTTCTGTTCCTGAGGACATGGGAGAAGTCTTGCTATTAGTAGTCATGTGAATTTGGCATTCGTACGATATTTTGATGAGATGTATGTTTCTCTCCTCTAGTGGTGTTATGTGAACATTGACTACATGACACTTCACCATTGTTTGGGCCTAGAGGAAGGCATTGGGAAGTAATAAGTAGATGATGGGTTGCTAGAGTGACAGAAGTTTAAACCCTAGTTTATGCGTTGCTTCGTAAGGGGCTAAATTGGATCCATATGTTTCATGATATGGTTAGGTTTACCTTAATACTTTTGTTGTATTTGCGGATGCTTGCAACAAAGGTTAATCATAAGTGGGATGTTTGTCCAAGTAAGGGCAGCACCCAAGCACCGGTCCACCCACATACCAAATTATCAAAGTACCGAACGCGAATCATATGAGCGTGATGAAAACTAGCTTGACGATATTCCCATGTGTCCTCGGGAGCGCTTTTCTCTATATAAGAGTTTGTCTAGGCTTGTCCTTTTCTACAAAAGGATTGGGCCACCTTGCTGCACTTTATTTACTTTCATTACTTGTTGCTCGTTACAAATTATCTTATCACAAAACTATCTGTTACCACTTATTTCAGTACTTGCAAAGAATACCTTGCTGGAAACCGCTTATCATTTCCTTCTGCTCCTCGTTGGGTTCGACACTCTTACTTATCGAAAGGACTACGATAGATCCGCTATACTTGTGGGTCATCAGGGGGTAGGGGCGCCCCCTGCCTCGTGGCCTCCTCGTTGGTTGCTTGACATCCACTCCAAGTCCTCTGGATCACGTTTGTTCATGACGCTCCCGAAGGTTTCATTCCGTTTGGACTCCGTTTGACATCCCTTTTCTGCGAAACACTGAAATAGGCAAAAAAACAACAATTTGCACTGGGCCTTGGGTTAGTATGTTAGTCCCAAAAATAATATAAAAGTGTAAAATAAAGCCCATTAACATCCAAAACAGATAATATAATAGCATGGAACAATCAAAAATTATAGATACGTTGGAGACGTATCAGTCCACCACGACCCAAGGGCTAGCATGGGCTGCCGGGAGGTGCCCTGGCCTTATTGAGCTAGGCACACCAAGTTCTTAAAAGCTCATGTGGCTAGGGAAGGCAAAAAAAGGAAGGAGTCCTAGTAGGAATAGGATTGGACTTGGAATCCAAGTCCTCTCCCCTTAGCTGCACCTAGGGCTTGGAGGGGCTCGTTCCCATGCCCCTCCACCTATGTATAGAGGGGAGGGGCTCCCCAAGAGGACACACCAAGCCCTTGGCGCCCCTCTCTCTCCCGTTACTCCTTAGTTCCACCGCCTCGTCTAGGCGACGCTTCACGAAGCGCTGTCGGTACTCCACCACCACCATCACCACCACACCGTCGTGTTGGTTGTGATCCCATCTAGTTCTCCTCTCTTGCTTGCTGGATCAAGAAGGAGGATATGTCATGGAGCGCACGTGTGCTAAACTCGGAGGTGTCCTCCGTTCGGCACTAGATCGGTGGGATCATGATCGGACTGCGAAGAGTACGACTACATCAACCGCGTTGTTAAATGCTTCCGCTTATGGTCTACAAGGGTACATATACACACTCTCCCCTCTCGTTGCTATGCATCTCCATTGTTAGATCTTGCATTTGCGTAGAAAAAATTGTTTTCCATGCAACGTTTCTCAACAGTGGTATCAGGGCAGGTCTATGCGTAGATGATATGCACGAGTAGAACACAACGAGTTGTGGGCGGTGATAGTCATACTGCGTACCACCAACGTCTTATGATTTGGTGGCATTGTGGGATGAAGTGGCCTGGACCAACCTTACATGTCCGCGCACATGAGACCGGTTCCACTGACAAACATGCAACTAGTTTTGCATAAAGGTGGTCGGCGGGTGTCTATTTCTCCTACTTTAGTTGAATCGAATTTGACTGCGGCCAGTCCTTGAAGAAGGTTAAAACAACAAACTTGACAAAACACCGTTGTGGTTTTATGCATTGGTAAGAACGGTTCTTGTTAGAAGTCTATAGTAGCCACGTAAAACTTGCAACAACAAAGTAGAGGACGTCTAGCTTGTTTTTGCAGGGCATGTTCTGATGTGATATGATCAAGACATGATGTGATAAACGTTATTATATGAGATGATCATGTTTTGTAAGATATCTGACAACCGACAGGAGCCTTATGGTTGTTTCTTTATTGTATGAAATGCAAACGCCATGTAATTGCTTTACTTTATCACTATGTGTTAGCGATAGTTGTAGAAGCAACAGTTGGCGAGACGACCACGACGCTACGATGGATATCAAGGCATCGAGCGGGTGACGATGGAGATCATGACAATGATTTGGAGATGGAGATCAAAAGCACAAGATGATGATGGCCATATCAGGTTGCATATTTTGATTGCATGTGATGTTTATCTTTTATGCATCTTATTTTGCTTAGTACGGCGGTAGCATTATAAGATGATCCCTTGACTAAATTTCAAGGTAAAAGTGTTCTTCCTGAGTATGCACCATTGCTACAGTTCGTCGTGTTGAGACACCACATGATGATCGAGTGTGATAGACTCTATGTTCACATACAATGGGTGCAAGACAATTTTGCACATGCGGAATACTTGGGTCAAACTTGACGAGCCTATCATGTACAGGCATGGCCTCGGAACACTGGAGACCGAAAGGTCGAACGTGAATCATATAGTTGATATGATCAACATGGAGATGTTCACCATTGATGACTACCCCATCTCACGTGATGATCGGACATGGGTTAGTTGATTTGGATCATGTATCACTTAGATGACTTGAGGGATGTCTATTTAAGTGGGAGTTCTTTAGTAATTTGATTAACTGAACTTAATTTATCATGAACTTAGTCTTATAGTTTTGCATATCTATGTCGTAGATCAATAGCTCGCGATATAGCTCCCCTATTTTTGATATGTTCCTAGAGAAAAATAAGTTGAAAGATGATAGTAGCAATGATGCGGACTGGGTCCGTGATCTAAGGATTATCCCCATTGTTGCACAGAAGAATTATGTCCTTGATGCACCGCTAGGTGACGGACCTATTGCAGGAGCACACTACAACAAGAACCCCCCTTCAGCAACGCATCAATGCATTGTCCTATGCCCATATAAGTGTTGCTAAGGTCTACACCAACGGATTAATATGTGTTGCCTTTGGTGGCGTTGCAATGGGCTACAACAACGTATACCCATCTGTTGGTAAACTACGTGACTATGCGTTGTAAGATGGCAATGTATGTAGTTACAGAGCAACAACACATCACATGCGTTGGTGGCTACCGGCACAAAATGATTATTTCAATGCATAATACATTGCATAAATAATTCATGGTATTATATATATATATATATATATCACCATCCAGAATTATTTGGTCAATGCCATAGTGCATATGGCATTTTATATATCACCATCCAAAATTATTTGGTCACAGCCGATAGGCATAGGAGATGGATGCAGTATAATAAACAGAAATGCCTCATATATTGAATCAACATGGTTGCATTACAATGAACTGTTGCAACCCGAACTCAGATGGTCAAGTCTCTATGCTTTAGTGTCATCCCTGGATCGGTAATGCTGACACACACAGTACTCGAAGGATTTATAATAGAGTAGCAATCCCACACTTATTACATCGAATGTCTCAAGAGAGAACTTATTACAATAATATGGCTTAAGGCCATCTAATACGATAACAGCGGAAGGCTTGGAAGATAAAGTGAGTCCATCAACTCCAACGGCATAGCTGAGCTGCACGTCAACGACCTAATGAACCTTACTCCTCGTCTGAAAAGTCTGCAACATAATACGTTGCAGCCCGAAAACGGGTCAGCACATGGAATATGCTAGCAATGTAACACAGTAGAGCAAGAACAGAATAATGCTATCACTACATGCATATTTGGCTGGTGGAAAGCTCTATGGTTACAGTTTTGCAAAAAGCCCATTTTTTCCTACAACAAAGGAATAGATTTTATTTAACTATCATGGTAGTTGAAACATCATTGAGAAGGTTCCTCCAACTCAATCCCAATTAAAGTGATTAACAACCCAACAATATTAATTAAGAGTGATGAGATACATGTGATAACCCAAGTACTAAATACTCAAGAATTGTCCATAACCGGGGACACGGCTAACCATGATTAGATTGTACACTCTGCAGAGGTTTGCGCACTTTTCCCCACAAGACTCGATCGCCTCCGTTGGATTTCTCGCACTACAAGGAGTTTGAGAAACGGATCACCGAGACACAGTCTTTCAGAAACATTAACTCTCTACTCCGGACAGACCATACCAAACCTACATCCCACTACCTGCTGATCTGCCTCTTCAAGAGCTTCACGTAACTTACTCAACTATGCTAGAGCCCATAATAGCTTGTGGCTGCACACGGAAGTTTCTAGCATGAATCATCTCAGTTCCCTTTGAGCCTGGGTGGCGGTCCATAGGAAGATCACACGGGTACTCCGGGATTTCCAAAAAATACAGGCAACACTGGGTACTCCAGGTGCCTCAATCCACCCAGATGTTTGATTAAGTTGCCACCTTAAGTTGAACCATTAATTAACAAGCTCACATCTGTCATGTATTTCACTCAAACCCAAACCACGTCTACGAGCATAGCATAGCATAGTATATATAAGCAACGCGTAGAGTAACTCCCAAGGGTTTGAATGTAACAGGGCAATAGGTTCTACCTCATCGACTACTTCCCAACCCACAAGTTAATGACATCCTAATCATGCAATGTTTGAGGATTGAGACTAATGCATAAAAACTGGGTGATAAAAGGGATATGATCAAAGTGTTACTTGCCTTGCTGACGATCTGCGAAACCTAGGGACTCGTAGTAGCACGCTTCGCACTCCGGGTGTTCTATCGCAAGCAAACAATAGCATACATAAGTAACAAGCAACGATGCACAAGCAAAACTCAAACAAAAGAGGTTGACCAGAAGTTTCAACTTAAGAACTCCGGTTCGCAAAAAGAATCAAATCAAATGGAGCAACGAAACTCAAACGGCGAAAGAAAGAAGCTTCGTTTACTAATCTGAAACTAGGTCAAATTTTACAGTAGAGAAAACTTGTTTGAGTTTGTTAAGAGGAAAGATGGTTTCGAGACGAAACTCCAGGCGCTTGAATCGCCTGATTCCGACTAACGAGCGAAAAGAAAAATAGAAACTAAGATCGGATCAGAAATCGCGATCAGAGAAAAATCGCGGAATAAATCCGATAAAAGAAAACTGACGAACAGACTAACGAACGAGCGTTCGTTGGCTGTTTCTAACGGGCGAAGAACCGTTTGTTAAAACGATCGTTCGGACGAACGTCCGCCAAATAAAAGAACCGAGAAAAACCGGCGAATCCGAAAAAAAACGGATCTGGGGTTCTAAAAAAACCGGTCTGTCTTTATAAAAAACCGGCAGCGGGGCGCGGCAGCTACCTCCTGCGAGAGGTCCGGCGGGGCGGCGGCGCTCGGCGGCGGCGCGGACTGCGGCGGCAGCAGGCGGCGGCGGCAGCTTGGCGCGGCGCGGGCGGCGGTGGTGTGGTGGGGTGTTGGGGGCGCGGGTGGCGGCGTATATAAGGGCGGGGCGGGGCGGCTTGGAGGAGGGGGCAAGACGCGGCGGCCGAGAAGAGTCCGGCTCGGACTTCTAGTCCGAGTCGGCGGCGGCGGCGCTCGCGGGGAAGGCGGCGGCGGCGGCCTGGCGCGGCTGGGCCTTAGGCCCAGTCGGCGCGGGAACCTCTTTTTTTTAAATAATTTCACCGATCGAAATAAATCCTAAAAAAAAATCTAAAAATGCCAAAATAAATTTTCACCATCTAAATAAAATATTTAGAACGAGATGAACATTTTCTTGGCCCTGCAATTTTTCTAATGCAAACAAAATTGCAATAAAATCCAAATAAAACAATTATTTGGTTTTAATACTTTTCCTCCAATATTTCAATTATCTTGGAGAAGTCATATTATCTCCTCTCATATATTTTGGTGTGAAATATTTTTGGAGAGAAAATAATTGAAACCAAAAATCCTCGTTTTCAAGATTTGACAAAGATTAAATTTGAAAACCGGGAAATCCCGAACTCTCTCCGAGGGTCCTTGAGTTGCTTAGGATTTCGAGGATCGCGAGACGAAATGCGAATAAAATATGATATGCATGGATGACTATGTATAACATTCCAAATTGAAAATTTGGGATGTTACAAACCTACCCCCCTTAAGATGAGTCTCGCCCTCGAGATTCGGGTTGGCTAGAAAATAGGTGTGGGTGGTCTTTGCAAAGATCATCCTCCCGTTCTCAGGTGGCTTCTTCCTCGGTATGGTAGCTCCACTAAACTTTACAAAACTTGATAACCTTACTGCGGGTGACTCTGCTGGCAAACTCAAGAATATTAACTGGTTTCTCCTCATAAGTCAAATCACTGTCCAACTGAATCGCCTCCAGGGGTATTGTATCTCTTAGCGGTACATCTGCCATCTCAGCATGACACTTCTTCAGCTGTGAAACGTGAAACACGTCATGAACTCCTGACAATCCCTCGGGTAACTCCAACTTGTAGGCAACTTCTCCCATCCGTCCCAAAATACGATACGGTCCTACAAATCTCGGGGCTAACTTTCCCTTAACTCCAAAACGTTTCACTCCTCGCAAGGGTGATACTCGCAGATATGCTCGGTCTCCAATTTCATAGGTTACCTCCTTGCGTTTTGAGTCTGCATAACTCTTCTGCCTGGACTGAGCAATCTTCAGTCTGTCACGAATCAATTTAACCTTCTCCTCAGACTCCTTGATCAAGTCTGGTCCAAACAACTGTCGGTCTCCTACCTCGTCCCACATCAAAGGTGTTCTGCACCTTCGTCCATACAGGGCTTCAAATGGGGCCATCTTCAAACTAGCTTGATAGCTATTGTTGTATGAAAACTCTGCGTATGGCAAATTGTCATCCCAACTAGATCCATAATCTAGCGCACAGGCTCTCAACATGTCCTCAAAAAATTTGGTTGACTCTCTCTGTTTGTCCATCCGTCTGCGGGTGAAATGATGTACTAAACTCCAATCTCGTTCCCAAAGTCTGGTGCAACTGGTGCCAAAACTTTGAGGTAAATTGTGTTCCTCGATCTGATACGATGGTCCTCGGAACTCCATGCAGACATACTATCCTAGACATATATATCTTGGCCAACTTTGCACTCGTATAGATGGTTTTCACTGGGATGAAGTGAGCTACTTTGGTCAAGCGATCAACTACTACCCATATGGAATCATATCCTACTTTGGTCCTGGGCAATCCAGTGATAAAGTCCATGCCCAGTTTATCCCACTTCCATTCGGGTATCGGCATAGGCTGTAACAGTCCTGCTGGCTTCTGATGTTCTGCCTTCACATGCTGACATACATCACATATGGTGACATACTTGGCAATATCCTTCTTCATACCGGTCCACCAGAAACGTTCCTTCAAATCCAGATACATTTTGGTGTTTCCGGGGTGTATCGAGTAGGGTGAGTCATGGGCCTCGTGAAGTATTAACTTCCTGATCTCCTGGTTATTGGGATCATAAACTCGGTCCTCAAACCATAGGGTATCGTGCTCATCCTCACGAAAACCTTTGGCCTTTCCTTTGCCCATCTTCTCCTTTATCTCGGCAATCTCTTTGTCATCCTTCTGAGCTTCCCGAATTTTGTCCAGCAATGTCGACTGGACCTCCATTGTTGCAATAAATCCTCTAGGAACAATCTCCAATCGAAGTTCCATGATGTCCTCTGCTAATTCCTTCGGCAGTCCCTTGCTTTCAAGGATATTAGCATAACTCTTCCGGCTCAAAGCGTCTGCTACGACATTGGCCTTTCCTGGATGATAGTGTAGCTTCATGTCATAATCCTTTATAAGTTCCAACCATCTCCTCTGTCGAAGGTTCAGCTCCTTCTGGGTGAAAATGTACTTCAAACTCTTATGGTCCGTGTACACATCACAACGGTTTCCAATAAGGTAATGTCTCCAGGTCTTCAATGCATGTACTACGGCTGCTAGCTCCAAATCATGCGTGGCATAGTTTAACTCATGAGGTTTCAGTTGTCGTGAGGCATACGAAACAACTCTCCCGTCCTGCATAAGCACACATCCAAGTCCTAAGCGTGAGGCATCGCAGTACACTTGGAACTCCTTATGTATATCTGGCAGTGTTAGCACTGGCGCTGTAGTCAAGCGTTTCTTCAATTCCTGGAAACTTGCCTCGCAATCTTCTGTCCATTTAAACTTAGTATCCTTCTTCAACAGTTCAGTCATTGGCTTTGCAATCTTGGAAAAATTCTCGATGAATCTCCGGTAGTATCCTGCGAGTCCAAGAAAACTGCGGATCTCGCTAACTGAAGTGGGTGCCAACCATTCAGTGACTGACTGAATTTTGCTGGGGTCTACTGCTATACCTTCTCCCGATATAACATGTCCAAGGAACCCGACTTCCTTCAACCAAAATTCGCATTTGCTGAACTTAGCATACAACTGGTGTTCCCTGAGTTTCTCGAGAACTAAGCGCAAATGCTCCTTGTGCTCCTCCTCGTTCTTCGAGTATACCATAATATCATCAATAAACACCACAACAAACTTGTCCAAATACTCCATGAACACCTTGTTCATCATGCTCATGAAATAGGCAGGGGCGTTAGTCAGTCCAAATGACATGACCGTGTACTCGTATAATCCATATAGTGTTGTGAATGTTGTCTTCGGTATGTCCTTCTCTCGTATCTTCAACTGATGATACCCCGATCACAAATCGATCTTCAAAAACACTGTAGCTCCCTGCAACTGATCAAACAGATCGCTGATCATCGGCAGTGGGTACTTGTTCTTAATCGTCACTTCATTTAATGCTCGATAATCAACAACCATCCTCAGGGATTTATCCTTCTTCTCAACCAAAAGTACTGGGGCTCCCCAAGGTGATGAACTTCCTCGGATGTATCCTTTCTCCAATAACTCCTTGATCTGTTTCTTAATTTCTTCCAGATCATTTGCGGGCATCCGATAGGGTCTCTTGGATATTGGTCCGGTACCTGGCAACAGTTCTATCAAAAACTCAATGTCTCTATCCGGCGGCATGCCTGGTAACTCCTCTGAAAAAACATCCGAGTAATCCTTCACTACAGGCACTTCCTGCTAAACAACTCCCATAAGGGCATTCACCTGACTCCTCCTAGGCACATGCCTAGATACATACTTAATGCTTTTTCCTTCCGGAGTGGTGTGATAAATCGACTTACTAGCACAGTCAATGCTTCCTCCAAACTTTGACATCCAGTCCATACCCAATATCACATCCAATCCTTGTGACTCCAAGATAATTAGGTCGGACGGAAAAACATGTGTACCAATGGTTAAGGGTATCTAGTCACACCATCGGCTAGCCATAAACTCTGCTTTGGGTGAACTCACTAAAAGAGGGGTCCTAAGGGTCTGGGTTGGTAGCTTAAACTTATCCACGAATCCCCTTGATATGTATGAATGCGATGCACCAGTATCGAAAAGAACAAGAGCGGTAAATGACTTAACCATAAACTTACCTATTACCGCGTCCGGCTGCTCTTCAACCTCCTCCACGTTAACGTGGTTCACTTGTCCTTTGTTGAATGGATTTGGCTTCTTCCCAGCGCTCCCATTTCCATTTCCATTCTTTCCTTCAGGGCACTCCGTGGCGTAGTGTCCAGTCTTCCCGCACTTGAAACAAGTAACATGACTTAAGTCCCTTTTGGCGGGTGTGGCTGGGTTGGGGCGGTTATGATTATTGTTGGTTCCGTTCCCATTCCCATTCTTAGATCCATTGTGGTTATGCGATCCTCCTCCAGTGTGGTTGTGACCTCCATGGTTATGAACAAGTCCTCCCGAGTTCGGGGTTAGGCGAGGCTTCTGCTGAGCTCCAGAGTTATACTTCCCTTGTCCATACTTTCTCTTGCGGCTCTCAATCTGCTGCCGCTTCCCTTCAATCATAAGAGCCTTATCTACCAACTCCTGGTAGTTGTTGAAGGTTGCTACCATCAACTGCATACTCATCTCATCATTCAGTCCTTCCATAAACTTCTCCTGTTTCGCTGCATCTGTGGCCACATCATCAGGGGCGTAGCGAGATAACTTGCTAAACTCATCCACGTACTGAGCCACAGTACGGTTCCCCTGATGTAAGTTGCGTAACTCCCGCTTCTTCATTTGCATAGCTCCAGTGGAGACATGGGCTATGCAGAAAGCTTGCTGAAACTGGTCCCAAGTGACATTGGCTATAGGAAAAGTGGCTGTGTAATTCTCCCACCATGAGGCTGCTGGTCCATCCAATTGATGTGCGGCAAGCGCACGCTCTCAGCATCTGTGCAACCTGCGGTGGCCAACTCCCTTCCAATACGGCGCAGCCAATCGTCCGCAACTATGGGCTCGGTGCTACTGGAAAACACTGGCGGCTGTAACCTTAGAAAATGGGCTAGGTTGTCCACGGGCAGCGGGTTGTTGTTGTTGTTGTCGCCCTGATTCTGAAATAGCAATTGCATCAAGGCATTCTGCTGTTGGATCAACTGGGTGAGCTCCGGTGGGAAGGCAAAAGCGGGGTCACGTCTCGGAGGCATCTGAGGGTTTAGATGGAAGAGATTGGAATAGAGATGGGGTTCTAATGAGAAAACACTACCCATATGCACATGAGACAAACACAATCATTTCACTCAATCAATCAACCAAGGGCATACAAATGATCTAGAACTATCGCACAAGTGCTCAACTACTACTAAAAACATGGGGGAATACTAGTGATATATGGTAGTCGTCTAGAAATTTTGATCGGTGGAAGATCCATGATGTCTGCTCCAGCTTCGTCTTCATAGTCATCATCACTAGGATCGGAATCGGTGTCGTTGGTGATGATGTAGTCCTCGGGGCGTATCTCCTTGGGTTCTTCTTCTTCTATTGGTGTTGGTCCTCCCATGAATACTCCGATCTTCTTGACTAGGTCGTCATTCTTCTCCAGTAGTTTCTTGATTTCCTCCTCATATCCATCGCGTGTAAACTTGAGTTCTTCCTCCAGTTCGATGATTCTAGTCTTTGCCTTCTTTAAGTCCATCATGTCCGCGCACATCTGGTTTTCCTAATGTTGGATGTGCTGGTTTAACTCCTGGATGAAAGCTGTAATGGATCTATCCTTCCTGGTGCTGATTACTTCCCATTGCTCGTCTCGGCGCCCACATATTTGGTAAATAGTGTCCTTAAGTTCCCTGTTGTAAACTTCTCCAATGCGTCCAATGATAATGCGGGCTGCCATGCTCTTGCCTAGACTCCAGGTGGGTGCTTCGAAAGAAAACTCTATGGGTTTAGAAGTTGGCAAGAACGTCCTTCCTGGAACTTGTACTTGTATCCTCCAGCGCTCCTCTTCAGGTAAAGTGGCATTGTACGTCCCGGTGAAACTTGGTATTCCAATGTTCAGGTACCTAGTGACTTCCTTCAAGTGACGTCCAAAAGGTGTGTCTTCATCCGGTTGGGCAAACTTGTTTTTCATCTCCGCCATCCTAAAGAGTAGAAAATGGAGAGGAGTTAGAAATGAGAAGAGAAGGGTGACCTAGGGTTTATCTTAGTGGTCGTGTCCTATACTCAGCATGTGCTCTGATACCATCTTGTAGCAACCCGACCTCAGATGGTCAAGTCTCTGTGCTTCGGTGTCATCCCTGGATCGGTAATGCTGACACACACAGTACTCGAAGGATTTATAACAGAGTAGCAATCACACACTTATTACATCGAATGTCTCAAGAGAGAACTTATTACAATAATATGGCTTAAGGCCATCTAATACGATAACAGCGGAAGGCTTGGAAGATAAAGTGAGTCCATCAACTCCAACGGCATAGCTGAGCTGCACGGCAACGACCTAACGAACCTTACTCCTCGTCTGAAAAGTCTGCAACATAATACATTGCAGCCCGAAAACGGGTCAGCACATGAATATGCTGGCAATGTAACACAGTAGAGCAAGAACAGAATAATGCTATCACTACATGCATATTTGGCTGGTGGAAATCTCTATGGTTACAGTTTTGCGAAAAGCCAATTTTTTCCTACAACAAAGGAATAGATTTTATTTAACTATCATGGTAGTTGAAACATCATTGAGAAGGTTCCTCCAACTCAATCCCAATTAAAGTGATTAACAACCCAACAATATTAATTAAGAGTGATGAGATACATGTGATAACCCAAGTACTAGATACTCAAGAATTGTCCATAACCGGGGACACGGCTAACCATGATTAGATTGTACACTCTGCAGAGGTTTGCGCACTTTTCCCCACAAGACTCGATCGCCTCCGTTGGATTTCTCGCACTACAAGGTGTTTGAGAAACGGATGACCGAGACACAGTCTTTCAGAAACATTAACTCTCTACTCCGGACAGACCATACCAAACCTACATCCCACTACCTGCTGATCTGCCTCTTCAAGAGCTTCACGTAACTTACTCAACTATGCTAGAGCCCATAATAGCTTGTGGCTGCACACGGAAGTTTCTAGCATGAATCATCTCAGTTCCCTTTGAGCCTGGGTGGCGGTCCATAGGAAGATCACACGGGTACTCCGGGATTTCCAAAAAATACAGGCAACACTGGGTACTCCAGGTGCCTCAATCCACCCAGATGTTTGATTAAGTTGCCACCTTAAGTTGAACCATTAATTAACAAGCTCACATCTGTCATGTATTTCACTCAAACCCAAACCACGTCTACGAGCATAGCATAGCATAGTATATATAAGCAACGCGTAGAGTAACTCCCAAGGGTTTGAATGTAACAGGGCAATAGGTTCTACCTCATCGACTACTTCCCAACCCACAAGTTAATAACATCCTAATCATGCAATGTTTGAGGATTGAGACTAATGCATAAAACTGGGTGATAAAAGGGATATGATCAAAGTGTTACTTGCCTTGCTGACGATCTGCGAAACCTAGGGACTCGTAGTAGCACGCTTCGCACTCCGGGTGTTCTATCGCAAGCAAACAATAGCATACATAAGTAACAAGCAACGCTGCACAAGCAAAACTCAAACAAAAGAGGTTGACCAGAAGTTTCAACTTAAGAACTCCGGTTCGCAAAAAGAATCAAATCAAATGGAGCAACGAAACTCAAACAACGAAAGAAAGAAGCTTCGTTTACTAATCTGAAACTATGTGAAATTTTACAGTAGAGAAAACTTGTTTGAGTTGGTTAAGCGGAAAGAGGGTTTCGAGACGAAACTCCACGCGCTTGAATCGCCTGATTCCGACTAACGAGCGAAAAGAAAAACAGAAACTAAGATCGGATCAGAAATCGCGATCAGAGAAAAATCGCGGAATAAATCCGATAAAAGAAAGCTGACGAACAGACTAACGAATGAGCATTCGTTGGCTGTTTCTAACGGGCGAAGAACCGTTCATTAAAACAATCGTTCGGACAAACGTCCGCCAAATAGAAGAACCGAGAAAAACCGGTGAATCCGAAAAAAACCCGGATCTAGGGTTCTAAAAAAACCGGTCGGTCTTTATAAAAAACCGGTGGCGGGGCGCGGCGGCTACCTCCGGCGAGGGGTCCGGCGGGGCGGCGGCTTAGGGGGCGGCGGCACTCGACGGCGGCGCGGACTGCGGCGGCGGCGGCAGCAGGCGGCGGCAGCTTGGCGCGGGCGGCGGTGGTGTGGTGGGGTGTTGGGGGCGGGGGTGGCGGCGTATATAAGGGCGGGGCGGGGTGGCTTGGAGGAGGGGGCAAGACGCGGCGGCGGAGAGGAGTCCGGCTCGGACTCCTAGTCCGAGTCGCCGGCGGCGGCGCTTGCGGGGAAGGCGGCGGCGGCGACCTGGTGCGGCTTGGCCTTAGGCCCAGTCGGCGCGGGAATCTCTTTTTTTTTAAAATAATTTCACCGACCGAAATAAATCCTAAAAATATAAATAAAAATCTAAAAATGCCAAAATAAATTTTCACCATCTAAATAAAATATTTAGAACGAGATGAACATTTTCTTGGCCCTAAAATGCAATTTTCGAAAACGTGCAATTTTTCTAATGCACACAAAATTGCAATAAAATCCAAATGAAACAATTATTTGGTTTTAATACTTCTCCAATATTTCAATTATCTTGGAGAAGTCATATTATCTCCTCTCATATATTTTAGTGTGAAATATTTTGAAGAGAAAATAATTAAAACCAAAAATCCTCGTTTTCAAGATTTGATAAAGATCAAATTTGAAAACCGGGAAATGCGAATAAAATATGATATGCATGGATGACTATGTATAACATTCCAAATTGAAAATTTGGGATGTTACATGAACACAATACAAAGAGTACAAAGATGTGAAACTAGTAGTAGTCTGATTCTTGACCTTGCAAGCAACGTCTCAGCCATTCTGAAACATAATGATTGAAACTTTTACACAGAAAATGACATTCTAAAACACAATGTGAAACTATCTATTAGCGCCCCCATTCTTGACCTTGCAATCAGCATCTGAGCCATGCATCATCATTATTTTGGCAATCTACAACAAACAAATGAGATAGGTAAAAAAGGGTAGTAAAATTGAAAGGGGAGCAACACAGAAAGGATCAAGGACATGTGATGATTAATCTTGCTTCATGGCCAATAATTTTGACCTTTGTTAGTAGTTGTATTAACTTACCAGATTTTGCTAACGTAGCATCAACTCGCAATACCAAGTATTCATTACCAAGTTTAAAACCATCCATTTAAGTTTTATATTCTGGTTTGATACTTCGGATTTTAGCAAGAGTATTACTCGTGTATGGATTTGTCAAGTATCACATTTGTAGCTAAAACTAGTAATTTTATCTTACAATAAACTAACTCAGCTAACTACTCTATTAAGTTTCACCGTGTTAATAGAAACAATGTGTTCTATAGGAAGTGAGGAAAGTAATGAAGGCGTACAATTGTTGAAGAATTGTTTTACCTAATCTCGCCGCAAAGAGTCTTATCTCACAAAAGCAGTATAACCATTTTCACATGCAAGAAAACTGTTCTCTTGTACAAATTCAGTGCAAAAATATAAGCATGTGCTATATAATAAAAAAATATTCCAGTAATGCTATTAATAATGCAAAAAATCAATTTAACTGGTGAAGAATCACTCGCACAATATAGATTTACTATAAGAAAATATCTCCAAGGCAATCCAACAACACCGACTTGAACAATCGAGTTTCTGTAACCTGCTGATTCGGCATATGGATTGGTAATCTATATTCAGTTCTACCCACAGAATCAATCACATCGAAATAGCCGAACACATGTTCTTGAAAAAACATTAGGGTACCCTTTAGGGTGCGTTCGATGCATAGGAATTTTAAAGGAAATCAGCAGGAATCAGAAAATCATGGGAAAGTTTCCCAAATCTACGTTCGGTCTGCAACATTCGGCTCTTCACATTCCAAAGGAAGGTTATGGCTTCCTCTGTTCGTACGGGAAGAAAAACATCCAGTAGGAATTCATTTTCTAGGAGGAAGCACGAGGCAAAGTGCAGGAAAGTTGATCTGACTATTGGCATGTTATATATTAGACCCCACAGCTGCCACATGGAGGCAGCACGCATGGGAAACCACATTGACCAGGAAAAAAACTGGCAAAAAGGTATACTATTGGGTCCTATGTTTCCTGTGGGTTCTATGTTTCATGTGCCTTCACATGCTTTCACCGAACGTGTTTCTTTCAGTTTGCCAATGGATTCTCATTCCAGAGTTTCCATCCCCATGACATCCATCCATTTTATGGTATCCAAGATTTTACAAACCTTTGCACCGAATGGGGCCTTACTCTTTTGTAACAAACATACATACCTTGTTTTTAGGGAAAAACCCTTATATCACCAGGTTCCATGACCATGACCTGCTATACATGGCCGAAACAACTTAAATCTACTCTGACTTGGCATCTAAAACAACTCAGTCTCGAGCGTCTCTTTTTAGACATACCTAACAGTGGCCGTATCTGATTGCTTAGCCGTCTGCTTAATGATTGTTGATATCGTACCAACACCATAGTGTGCCCTGCATGTCTGGGAAGCAGAGTGCATAAGAGGACTAATTTTGATGTTCACATTCTCGGATGGACCAAGTATATGCTCATTGCGTTAACAGTTTGAGGAGAACATATTACAAACAGGATAAGATGCGAGAGGCACATGGCCGAGAAATTGTGTGTTGACCAGTCATGCATCATTCTAGTGTTTGGAAACGTATGTGCCTCCCCACTAATTAGAAAATTAGCACAAAGATTGCAGGAATTCAGAATTATTTGTATTTTAAAATGAAAAAGGAATTGCGCTAAACTCAATTTAGAGGTGAGATTTCAAGAATATGAGTCATATACATATGACGAGAATATCAAGGTTATGTGTTCTTGTATATCACATCAATTTTTATCAATTATTTATAACATTTTATATTGCATAACATGTGTAAGAATTAGTTCCATGTCAGCTTAGTGTGCACATTTCACTGGATAAGAAGTTGAAACAAATATTACTTTTTCCCTAGGGAAAACAAATCTTACATCAACCAAAAAGTAATAAGCTACAAATTTAAGTTTTCCTTACTGTAAAATGAAATAGTTGAAGAGTCCTCATTGTGTTATACACACAATGACATACATAATTCTCAGCGCTTCTTCTGCACATTCATGGGTTTCTCCTAGTTGCAATGAATAAGTGTTGTAGATCAACCTGTTAAGAGATAACATAAGCACACACATGTTGACTCAAGTAAAAGACAATTTAAGATCCATTGGGTGTAGATGGTAAAAAGGATTAAGTAGAGTAAACACAAATATTGGTACGGATCTACATAGGAACAAGAAAATCTCACCCTAAAGAATGACAGGGTATGCACAAAATGCTCATCCAGAATTAGTACAGGGTGTGCACATGCTGCTCATGCAGAAGTAGTACAGATCGACACATAGTGAATCACATCTAATCAATAAACACCAGAATCAGACACGAACATGAGAGATGTAGGCACCAATTGGCGAAGAAGATGGCTGGGCATCCAAAGAAATCACTATCATCACGGTGTTGTCCAATCATAATGGACGGAGTAATACGATGCAGAAACCCTAGCTGAAGTACAGTCAACGTCAGAGTCGAGGTAGCAGAGGCGGAATACCATCGTCAAGCCCGGGCCGGTAGGGGCGCTCATGAGGAGATGCAGGGGTAGTGGGCCAGCGGACCGGAGCCGCGAAGCCGCACCAGCGACCAGGGTTGTTGCGGGGCGCGGAGGACATCGCGGTGGCCGAGGATTAGAGGAGAACGTTAAGGGAGTGGGGCACGACGAGGAGCAATGGGGTTGGAGTGCGCCGGAGCTTTCCGGATCGGAGTTGGCGGCGGCAGAGTTGAGATGGGAGAGGGAAAGAGGAATCAGGGGAGAGAGGTGACAGAGAGAAAATATTTCTTTTCTTAAAATGAGCGGCTGAGAAAAGGTGGAGGTGGCAGGTGGGTTGTGGGTACGAGGTGGTTGTGCTTCGTGGGGAGGTGCGGAGGCTGAACCCAACAACATATCCCATCACATCATTTCTACACATGCATTGGGGTAGGGGGAGTTTGTTGTAGTGGCAGATGCAGATGTTATGAACGTTTGGAAAGCTCGATATGATGACTACTTGATAGTTTAATGCGCCATGCTTTACGGCTTAGAACTGGGACTTCAAAAACGTTTTGAACGCCACGGAGCATATGAGATGTTCCAAGAGCTGAAATTGGTATTTCAGACTCATGCCCGTGTCGAGAGGTATGAGACCTCTGACAAGTACTTTGCCTACAAGACGGAGGAGAATAGCTCAACCAGTGAGCATGTGCTCAGAATGTGTGGGTACTACAATCGCTTGAATCAAGTGGGAGTTAATCTTCCATATAAGATAGTGATTGACAAAGTTGTCTAGTCACTATCACCAAGCTACTATAAATTCGTGATGAAATATAATATGCGAGGGATGAAGAAATGATTCCCGAGCTCTTCGCGATGCTGAAATCGGCAAAGGTAGAAATCAAGAAAGAGCATCAAGTGTTGATGGTTAACAAGACCACTAGTTTCAAGAAAAAGGGCAAGATAAAGAAAGGGAACTTCGAGAAGAATGGCAAGCAAGTTGTCGCACCCATGAAGAAGCCCAAAGTTGGACCCAAGGCTGAAACTAAGTGCTTCTACTGCAAAGAAAATGATCACTGGAAGCGGAACTGCCCCAAATACTTGGCGGATAAGAACACTAGTACAACGAGGTGCTATACAAACGGTTTTTAACCCTTTTCCGTGATGGCATTTGGAACCATCACCTAGTGAGTGTGGGCGATAGAGGGGTCCTTCCCACACGTCTCAGCCCTCCGGGGGATATGCCCTCCTAGCACACACACGTTTGGCAAAATGAGGTCGTGTGTGACTGGCGAGTGACCAAATACGGTTATACGTACAGTAGTGCTAAAAAATACAATTATACAGGCGAAATCATTTCCGGTCGTAAGTACATCACACATAGTCAGTCCCCGCTAAACGTTTCCGTTCGTATATACATCCCACACAGTCGCTCCAAGGAAAAGTTTCTGTTCACAGGTACATCACATACAATTTTCCCCGTTAAATCGTTTGTGATAGCGTTCCCATTGCACACGGTATTAAAAAAATTTATCATTTGCGTTATTGAATGCATCACACACGGTGCGTAGAAGAAACTGTGTGGCAAAGGTTGTCCATCACACACGGTTTTTATGTGGTAAACATTTGCACCAGGTGGCCTAATGCAAACAGTTTTCAAGAGGATGTCGTGTGTGATTGCTCATTGATCTAACATTGTTTATTCCTAGAAACTGTGTGCGTTGCCTAAGGTCATCGCCCATGGTGTTTTCTCAATAACTGTTTGCAATAGGAAAACCCAATTAGCAAGCTAATTATCCTATTATTAATAATCCATTTATTAATCTAATTGACATCTCATATTAAGCATACAATGTATTTCATTTTCATAATTGAAATACATCAGAGTACAACATCATATAGCTTCAGCACTCAGCTACCCCATTACACAACTGCACCAGCACCAAGTTTCACATGCAACATCTATAACCTTTCAAAATTAGCATCATAGACGGTACATAGACAAATGTATCTCATCTGGAAAACTGCTGAAGCAGATGGCGAATATTGAGTGAGGGAGTCCTGGATTAGGGGGTGTCCGGATGGCCGGACTATACCTTCAGCCGGACTCTTGGACTATGAAGATACAAGATTGAAGACTTCGTCCCGTGTCCGGAAGGGACTTTCCTTGGCGTGGAAGGCAAGCTTGGCGATACGGATATGTAGATCTCCTACCATTGTAACCGACTTTGTGTAACCCTAACCCTCTCCGGTGTCTATATAAACCGGAGGGTTTTAGTCCGTAGGACAACATCCACAACAACAATCATACCATAGGCTAGCTTCTAGGGTTTAGCCTCTCTGATCTTGTGGTAGATCTACTCTTATACTACCCATACCATCAATATTAATCAAGAAGGACGTAGGGTTTTACCTCCATCGAGAGGGCCCGAACCTGGGTAAAACTTCGTGTCCCCTGCCTCCTGTTACCATCCGGCCTAGACGCATAGTTCGGGACCCCCTACCCGAGATCCGTCGGTTTTGACACCGACATTGGTGCTTTCATTGAGAGTTCCTCTGTGTGGTCTCCATTAGGAAGGATGCCTCACCCTGTCTTTAAAGACGGCACCGTTGCTAAGGGAGCTTTGGCTGTCAGCCAAACCCTCCGGCTAGGTGGTTTTCTTATGATCGCCTGTTCGGCTTCTGCGCCGACGATGACCTCTCGAGCCATCGAAAACAATCTTCATGTCATCTCAGAACTCGCCGAGCAGTTAGATCCAATGGAGCTCTCCTCCATAAACGAGCTCTTGGATCACATCGCCACCTTGGGAGTCGCTACGGATTACGACCAGATTGGGCCTAAACCCGGTCTGAGAGAGATTAACTCTCCCCAAGTCACCCATCACGTTGCCGTGGTAGAGGGACAGTGCAGCGACCCTTCATCTATCTTAAGGACTAGCTACGTCCGGATTCCCGATCCCTCCAAGCCGGATACCCGCGGAGGGGTGGATATCACTCAAGACCTGAACTTAGAGTCAGGTGACGGGCTGGATTCATTGGACAACATCCAGGAATCCAAATTTTCGAGTTCGGAAATTCCTCGGCCTCTGAGCCTCAGATGGGTTGAGGCTTCGGATTTAATTTCGCCCACTCACCCGAACATAAGCGATCTATCCCAAATCAGGCAAGAGCCCGATGAAACAGTACATCATTACTGGGCCAGATTCCTCCTGGTTAAGAACAGGGTAAAGGACTGCCGCGAGGAAGACGCAATCTCAATCTTTTGCAATAATTGCACGGACAAGGGAATCCTCAACGCCATAAGTCGCCGTGATATTACATGCTTCGCTGACTTGGCGTCCATCGTGCGAAAGTACTGTGCGATGGAAAGCGCCTGGAAAACCGAAATAAAATTTTGGGCGATCCTGCCCTGAATACAAACCCATTCCGAAATAAAAGGGTGCATCATCGCCAGACACCCGGGTCAAGCACCAAAAAGCAAAAACCCTCTACAGGGCATGGAACCGTACTGGAAGGATGGCTTAATGGACCCTGTAAAATTCACAGTACAGAGGATGCCATACCAACTCACAGCCTTAGAGCATGTTGGATACTCCGACAGGTGGCCAAAATTGGCGAAGATCTCCTAATTCCGGAGGCCACAGAAAGCCACCCCAGGGACACCAATACGGTATTAACAGTCTTCGAGACTTTCGCATCAAATAATATGCGAAAAAGAACACTCCGCAGCCTTGCCGAAGTCTACCAAGTAGCAACAATAAACCCAGGGAGTGACACGACTATAACCTTTAACGCCAGTGATGAACCTAAATTCCGAACAGCCCGAGCACCAGCCGCATTGGTCCTCAATCCAATAGTGGACGGCTTTCGTCTTACCAAGGTACTCATGGACGGCGGCAGCGGATTGAACCTCATCTATGAGGAAACCCTTCAAAAAATGGAAATAGACTGGAACCGCATTGAGCGAAGCAGCACAACCTTTAGAGGAATAATCCCCAGTCGGGAAGCGCGCTGTACAGGAAAAATCACACTAGATGTGGTGTTCGGTACGCCAGATAATTATAGGTCCGAAGAGGTCACGTTCCATGTGGCTCTGTTCAGCAGCGGTTATCACGCTCTGCTAGGGCGGGAAGCGTTTACAATCTTCCAAGCAATACCCCATTACGGGTACATGAAGCTCAAGATGCCTGGGCCTAACGGGATCATCACTCTCGCTAGTGATCCGGACATAGCACTCCGCGCCGAAAACAAGACAGCCGCACTGGCCCTCGAGGCACTATCCGAATCCCTAGCGGCTGAGGAACTGACTGCGCTGCGCTCTACGGTGAATAGGGACGATGTGGTACTCGACAAATGATCCAAGTCCACCTCCTTTAAACCGGCGGACGAAATAGTCAAATTCCAAGTCCATCCAACGGACCCCAATAAAACAGCTTCCATCGGGGCACAGTTAAACCCTGATGTAGACGCCGCACTGCGAGAGTTCCTACGTGAGAACTGGGACATTTTCGCCTGGCACCCGTCAGACATGCCAGGAATCCCACGCAGGCTGGCCGAGCATAGCTTAAATATCCAAACAGGATTCAAACCTGTCAAACAGGCTCTTCGGCGTTTTTCCGAACCTAAGAGACAGGCCATGGGAGAGGAGCTAGCAAAGCTATTGGAGGCCGGATTCATCAGAGATATAAAACATCCGGACTGGCTAGCAAACCTGGTGATGGTACCAAAGAAGGACAAATCATGGCGCCTGTGCGTTGATTTTAAAGACCTTAACAAGGCTTGCCCAAAGGATCCCTTCCCCCTCCCCCGCATCGATCAAATTGTCGACGCCACCGCAGGACACGATTCGTTGTGTTTCCTCGACGCATATTCCGGCTACCATCAAATCAAGATGGCAGAATTAGACCAAGCCGCAATGGCATTTATCACACCATACGACCCATTCTGCTTCAACACAATGCCCTTTGGGCTGAAAAACGCCGGCGCAACATATCAGCGCATGATTCAAACATGTCTAGCAACCCAGATCGGCAAAACAGTGGAGGCATATGTAGATGATGTGGTCGTCAAAACAAGACATGTCGAATCTCTAGTAGACGACTTGAGGCTCACATTTGATAACCTCCGAACATACGACATCAAGCTCAACCCAGAAAAATGCATTTTCGGCATTCCAGCCGGAAAGCTCTTGGGCTTCATTGTATCCGGTAGAGGAATTGAAGCAAATCCAGCCAAGATCCGAGCTCTGTCGCAACTGGATATCCCAAAGGACCTCAAACAAATACAAAAGTTAACCGGATGCGTGGCGGCTCTAAGCCGCTTTATCTCCCGCTTGGGAGAAAAGGCCCTACCCCTTTACCGCCTCCTTCGGCACATCGAACACTTCGAATGGACGGACGCAGCCACGGCCAGACTCGACGAAATAAAAGCCATATTGGTAACAAACTCAGTCCTGGCCGCGCCAAACATTGGCGAACCAATGCTATTGTACATTGTAGCAACACATCAGGTTGTAAGTGCAGTACTCGTCATCAAACGAGAAACGGACGGACACAAATCCCCCCTTCAAAAGCCGGTCTACTATGTGTCCACTGTCCTCACTCCCTGCAAATCACGGTGCCCGCATTATCAAAAGATTGCATACGCGGTATTCATGGCATCCCGGAAGCTACGACACTACTTTCAAGAGTTTTCAATAACAGTAGCCTCTGAAGTACACCGTTGGTGAACTTATCCACCATGACCAGTAAGTATTTTTGCTTGTGGGTTCCGCCTTTAAGGGGTCCAACCATGTCAAGCCCCCAGACCGCGAAGGGCCAAGTGATGGGGATAGTTTGGAGGGCGGTGGGTGGCATATGGCTTTGGTTTGCAAAGAGCTGGCAACCGGTGCATTTTTGGACTAAGTCCTGGGCGTCTGCCCGGGCCGTCGGCCAATAAAAGCCTGTACGGAAGGCCTTGCTTACAAGGGACCGAGCTGCAGCGTGATGACCACCGAGTCCGGCATGAATTTCAGCCAGGAGGTTCCGCCATGACTGTTGGTGAACTTATATCCGGGGTTGTACACCGTTACGGCATCCCCCACAACATCATCACTGATAACGGCACGAACTTTACTGCCGACGAGGTAAAACTCTGGTGCAAAAACATGGGCATCAAGCTCGATTATGCTTTCGTCTATCACCCACAAACTAACTGCCAGGTCGAACATGCAAATGGTCTTATCATGAGCGGCATCAAACCCAGATTAGTGCGGTCCCTCAAGGAATCTAACACGCACTGGGTAGAGGACCTCGACTCCGTACTCTGGGGGCTGTGGACCACGCCGAATCGCACCACCGGATACACACCATTCTTTATGGTGTACGACACAGAGGCAGTTTTGCCTTGCGACATAATTCATGACTCACCTCGAGTACGCATGTACGAAGAAAGAGAAGCCGAGCTCGATTGGCAGGACAGTTTGGACGCATTGGAGGAGGAGCGTGACGTGGCAAAAGCCCGTTCCACATTCTATCAACAGCAGGCTCGAAGATACCAAAGCAGAGAAGTACGGGCCAAAAATTACAACATTGGCGAATTAGTTCTACATCTGCCGGACAAGAAAAAGGACAAACTCAAGCCCAAGTGGGAAGGTCCCTTCATAATCGACCAAGTCCTGACTGGTGGAGCGTACCGCGTGCGAGATGCATCGGATAACCGACTCGAGCCGAACCCATGGAACACAGCCCGTCTCCGAAGATTCTATGCCTAGCACTGGACTCTGTGTTCGTCTCCTTCCTCTGTCTGCCTTACATTTCTCTTCTTCTCCCTTTCCTTTCTCTTATAGCCCTTAAAGGCTCATCAAATGACGTGCTATTCGCACTCATTAAACCTGGGGGCTTCTTTTAACAGAAGCTTATTTATACGGGCTTCATGCCCAACACATGTGTTACACTTCCGCATGTACCTTTTATTTCACCATTATATGCATCGATATGACTTAAGTTTTGGCCAAGCTGGGTTGCCTGGCTCCTGTGCTTACCCCTACGTTCCCGATTGTTCGGCTAAGCGGTAAAAGGAGCACCTCTGCGATTGTTACTGCCGGATCAGCCGGATGTGTACCTCAGACTGGGTGAAGCCGAAAGCTAGCGTTCTTAAGGGAATATTCGGTCGGTGACCTAAAAGATGATCTTTTCATTTATCTATTTATTTATGCGCCCCCAGATGCTTTTTTTTCTCCGCGCCTTTTTTGCGGAATGGGCATGCACTTTAGGGCATGCCTCCCAGGGAAAGGAACCCCTAACGGAACTATTCTCCCTGGAAGATGTTTCTTACTAACCATGTAATATAACATAACTAGTCGGGCACTTGTCTGTTCACGCACTAATGACCCCTACGCCTGGTCTCCATGCATTCCCCGGTTCTTATATAACCGCATGGGAATTCGGACACACTCCGGACCGTCAGGTCCCGAGGCTGAAGCGAAAAGGTCGGCCATGACAAACGATCTACAATCCGGCTAGAAGGCATTCTAAATGTCAATTACATTACATAGTCATTTTGACTGATTATATTCCTCTTCAATACCATCTAACAGGCTGTCTAATTTACAGTCCTGCTGAGAATACTTTGCGGCCAATTCTACTTGGCCGTACACTAAGCTTACAGGGATCTCCTTCCCATCGGGCCCCACAGGACCGACCTCGGCCATGTGATTGGGGTCAACCTTTGTATACCACGTCTTCACCATGGCCCAGGCCTCCCTAGCGCCTTGACGGCATGCCGATATCTTCCACAATCGGAAGCACCGTCGTGCTCCCCTTAGCTTCTCCGCAAGCTCTCCAAGACCTTCGGGCATGGAGATGGATGGCCATAGGGCCTGGGCGACGCCTTGCATCGCCTGCCGAACTCGATCGAGCAGTTGCGAGAGCTCGGGAAGAAGGTCACCCGTAGAACCGGGCATCTCCTCTGCAGGACGACCTGTTAGCACACCTACAGACATTGCTCTGTTAGTCGACTTCCCTGCCGAACTTTCTTTCAAAGGTTCGTTCAAGCACTTACTAAAAATGCCGCGCCGAAGCCGCTGATTCTCCTTAACGAAGTCTGACAGCTGGGCACGAACATCTTTCAGCTCGATGCCCAGCTTGGTGTTGGCATCTTGGAGATCGTTCTTCTCCCGCCTCACCTTTGTCAGCACCTTCTCACCAGCCTTTAGCTGGCGTAGGAGGTGTTGCCTTTCCGGATTCAATCTGGCGCCATCTGCAATTTCATTTGTCAGATTCGCACCCATGCCGTGCTTCGCAAAATACTTATCTTTCGAAGTGTATATTACCAGAGGGGGTCTCCTTGGGCTCCCCTGCCGCGGCTAGTGCGGCCTCAAGTTGGGCTTTGCACTCTTCCAGCTCCTTGGACAGTAGGGAATTCTTTTCTGTAAGAACCTGCATAACAAATGATCCTTAAATCAGTTATTCTAACTGTTTCAAGTCTCGGGGGCTACTGGTGTATAGCTTCAGCACTCAGCTACCCCATTACACAACTGCACCAGCACCAAGTTTCACATGCAACATCTATAACCTTTCAAAATTAGCATCATAGATGGTACATAGACAAATGTATCTCATCTGGAAAACTGCTGAAGCAGAAGGCGAATATTGAGCCTTCATTGATGTTGAAGGTCTTTGCAACTTTAGGCCAGTGCATGTGGATGATTGACCGTCCATCCTTTGTCCTCTTCAGGAACACTTCGATATTAAACCGTGGGTGTTGTATGAATACCTTCCCCGCCTCCTGTCCATACAGGTGGTTTGAGAGGTAATCATCAGTGAACTGCTTTGGAAAGGCCTGAAAACAAGGATGTGCGTAAATATCTTCTCTATATTGGAAATGGGGCAAAGAAATAAAAAAAGGCAAGGTATAATAGTTAGTACCATCCTATAGTGAACTGATGTCTTCTTCATTGTGCAGACAAAGATCTTGTTCTTTTTGTCGCTAGTGTCTGTATCCTAAAAATCTTTTTGAGTTTCTTGACTTGAGTGATATTCATGGACAACTCATTTCCCCATATGCAAAAAGGGTCGAACAGTGGGTCAAAACCTCTGACAGCGGGACCTACATGTGCAAGACCAAATTGTTAAAAACCTAAATATTATAATGGTTCCTGCAATTACACAATAATGTGCTATTAGACAAAGGACCATGCATGTGCAAACCTCGATTATAAACCTTAGTGCTTCCCATTGTTTCCTTGCAACACGTATAAGGTAGTTAGTCATCAGGTTAAGTGAGGGTTTGCATGCTATCAGTAAAATATGTTGATGAAAAATAAGCACATTGTAGATTCATCAGATTATTCAAGCCACATGGAAAACCCATTTATCCAAACCAAGCATGATAAATAACTAGGAAATATATCACTTGTATATGTTTCTCGTGTATTAAGTGCAGCCAAATTCGATTTATTCCTCACATGCACAACAATACAAAATTCTACCCACGACAATTGGACATCGCATTGTAGAATTGAACCAAGCAGTTAACTAAACACCACAACAAATGAACCAAATATTAACTAAGCACCACATTGCACAATATAGCATACTCCTAATAGAAGATCAGACAGTTAACCAAACCAAGCATGCTTAACCACTTGGAAATATAGTAATTATGTTTCTCATGTATTTAGTGCAGCCAAATTCAATTTATTCCTCACATGGTATACAATAACAGAATGCACCACAACAATTGAACATCATTGCAGAATTGAACCAAACAGTTAACTAAATACCACAACAAATAAACCAAATGTTAACTGAGCACCACATTGCACAATATAACATACTCCTAATAGAAGATCAGACGATTAACCAAACCAAGCATGCTTAACAACTTAGAAATATAGCAATTGTAATTGTTTCTCATGTATTTAGTACAGCCAAATTCGATTTATTTCTCGCATGGTATACAATAACAGAATGCACCCACAACAATTGAACATCGCATTGCAGAATTGAACCAAACAATTAACTAAACACCACAACAAATGAACAAAACGTTAACTGAGCACCACATTGCACAATGTATAACATACTAGAAGATCAGACAGTTAACCAAACCAAGCATGCTTGAAAACTTGGAAATATAGCTATTGTATTTGTTTCTCATGTATTTTGTAAAGAAAAATTCAATTTATTTCTCACATGGAAGACAATACAAAATTGCACCCTGAAGAATTGAACATCACATTTGCAGAATTGAACTAAACAGTTAACTGAACATGACAACTAATTAACCAAACCGTTAAAAGGGTGGGCTTGAGAAAACGCAACGAACTGTTGTTTAAAGCAGCCGACCGCGTCGTGTCATCAGCGTGCGAGGCGTCGACGGTGGCCTCAACGGCAAGGTGCGCCTCCAAGATCTGGGGGTCGGCATGAATGGCAGCCATCGCGATCTCATCCGCGCGTGCGGCCACGATTTGCTTCTCCTTGAGATCTTAGCTATACTGCGTGCACCATGGCTTAGGGTTGCGCTTATTTGGTGGATGGGTCAGTGATTTGGGTGGAAGCTGTCACGCCGGCAGTCGAGGAATGTGGGATGTGGAAGGAGGAGGAGGATGGGTGCCGGGTGTGGATTACCTGCCTGGATAGACGAGGCCGAGCAGCATGAAGGAGGGTCGCCAGGCGAGGAGGCGGTGCTGCAAGAAAGGAGTGAAGGTTTCAACTTGGAAAGGAAGGCGAAAACAGGGGAAATGTGGCTTTTGGTAAGGGGGAGAGGCGGGAGGTAGATATTTCCGCGGAAGCCGAAAATTTGGAGTCGCTTCAGCGAAAAAACTGGTGTGCAAAGTGTCATCAGACACGGTCCCTTATTCAGAACTGTGTACGATATGTGAACATGATTCAGATAGCTTAACCCGTGTGTGATGAGTTTGAACGTAAAAAATTTTGGTTCGAATTTCCCTGGTTACAGTGGTCATCCACGTCATTGCATAATTTGGGTACACAAAGGAGACTACAACGCACCCACACTTATTAATCGAGCAAGTTTAGCAATTAAACAGAGCTAGCTGACCTAAACATTACTCTAACAAATTAAAGACCGACGCTCTTAATTAAACAAAACAAAGAGTACTACTACGGCTGGTGCTCGTCGATCTCCGCCGCCTCCTCCATGTCCAGCTCGCGCTCGACGGTCTCCCGGGGAAGGGGCTCCATGGCATCCATCACACCATACACGACAAGCATCTCACCATCCGCATTCGCCATCTCTTTGGAATAGGCCGCCATGAGTTGGGCATGGGTGGCCACAATTTGGGCTTTGGCGGGCTCCGTCGTGGCAAGGTATGCCGCGCAGGAACGGACGGTTGCTCAAACACTCTCGGTGATTGCCAACTCTTCGGCCGTGGGTTGCCGGCCGTTGTCGGAGAAGCTTCGTTCGATTTGTGCGGTGACCGCCACAAACTGGGCGTGGGCGGCCTCGACATGGTCGTGGGCGGCCTCCATCATAGCTAAGGCCGCCACTTCGGAATGGATAACTGCTATGCCTCTCTCGCCAGTTGCTATCCCCAAGACAGATGTTGTTGCTGCCGCCTGATAAGCAACAGCGGCCGTTTGGGCTGCCTTGGCCGCCCGGAATCAGACTGCGGTCGCCCTCACGAAGCTTGTTAGCACACGCCTGGCGGCTGCCGCCGTGCTCTTGCTGGAGTGGGCCGCCGAAGTTTCCCTCACGACGCGGGTCCTGCTACCTCTTGAGCATGCGGTGGTTTTCCCTTGAAGAGGAAAGGGTGATGCAGCAAAGTAGCGTAAGTATTTCCCTCAGTTTTTAAGAACCAAGGTATCAATCCAGTAGGAGACTACACACAAGTCCCTCGTACCTACACAAACAAATAAGAACCTTACAACCAACGCGACAAAGGGGTTGTCAATCCCTTCGCGACCACTTGCAAAAGTGAGATCTGATAAAGATAATAAGATAAATATTTTTGGTATTTTTGTTGTATAGATTGAGAAATAAAGATTGCAAAATAAAAGGTGGAAGAAATAGGCAAGTTGATAGGAAAATAATATGATGGAAGATAGAACCGGGGGCCATAGGTTTCACTAGTGGCTTCTCATAAGATAGCAAATTCTACGGTGGGTGAACAAATTACTCTCGAGCAATTGATAGAAAAGCGCATAGTTATGAGAATATCTAGGCATGATCATGTATATAGGCATCACGTCCACGACAAGTAGACTGAAACGATTGTGCATCTACTACTATTACTCCACATATCGACTGCTATCCAGCATGCATCTAGAGTATTAAGTTCATAAGAACAGAGTAACGCATTAGGCAAGATGACATGATGTAGAGGGATAAACTCAAGCAATATGATATAAACCCCATCTTTTTATCCTGAATGGCAACAATATAATACGTGCCTTGCTGCCCCTGCTGTCACTAGGAAAGGACACCGCAAGATTGAACCCAAAGCTAAGCAGTTCTCCCATTGCAAGAAAGATCAATCTAGTAGGACAAACCAAACTGTTAATTCGAAGAGACTTGCAAAGATATTAAATCATGCATAAAAGAATTCAGAGAAGAATCAAATATTGTTCATAGATAATCTTGATCATAAACCCACAATTCATCGGATCTCGACAAACACAACGCAAAAAGAATTACATCAAATAGATCTCCAAGAGAATCGAGGAGAACTTTGTATTGAGATACAAAGAGAGAGAAGAAGCCATCTAGCTAGTAACTATGTACCTGAAGTTCTGTGGTAAACTACTCACACATCATCGGAGAGGCTATGGTGTTGATGGAGAAGCCCTACATGATCGATTCCCCCTCCGGCGGAGCACCGGAAAAGGCCCCAAGATGGGATCTCACGGGTATAGAAGGTTGCAGCAGTGGAAATAAGGTTGAGTGGTGCTCTCGGATGTTTTCAGGGTATATGGGTATATATAGGAGGAAGAAGTAGGTCGGTGGAGCTGCGAGGGGCCCACGAGGGTGGGGGCGCGCCTACCCCCTGGGCGCGCCTCCTGCCTCGTGGCCTCCTCGCTTCTTTCTTGATGTCCACTCCAAGTCTCCTAGATCACGTTTGTTCCAAAAATAACTCTCCCGAAGGTTTCATTCCGTTTGGATTCCGTTTGATATTCCTTTTCTGCGAAACATCAAAATAGGCAAAAAAAAACATCAATTTGCACTGGGCCTTTGGTTAGTAGGTTAGTCCCAAAAATAATATAAAAGGGTATATTAAAGCCCATTAAACATCCAAAATAGACAATATAATAGCATGGAACAATCAAAAATTATAGATACGCTGGAGACGTATCAAGCATCCCCAAGCTTAATTCTTGCTCGTCCTCGAGTACGTAAATGATAAAAACAGAATTTTTGATGTGGAATGCTACCTAGTATAATTCTCAATGTAATTTTCTTTATTGTGGCATGAATGTTCAGATCCGAAAGATTCAAGACAAAAGTTTGATATTGACATAAAAATAATAATACTTCAAGCATGTTAAGAAAGCAATCATGTCTTCTCAAAATAATATGGCCAAAGAAAGTTATCCCTAAACAATTATATAGTCTGGCTATGCTCTATCTTCATCACACAAAGTATTTAATCATGCACAACCCCGATGACAAGCCAAGCAATTGTTTCGTACTTTTGAAGTTCTCAAACTTTTTCAATCTTCACGCAATATATGAGCGTGACCCATGGATATAGCACTATAGATGGAATAGAATGGTGGTTGTGGAGAAGACAAAAAGGAGAAGATAGTCTCACATCAACTAGGCGTATCAACGGGCAATGGAGATGCCCATCAATAGATATCAATGTGAGTGAGTAGGGATTGCCATGCAACGAATGCACTAGAGCTATACATGTATGAAAGCTCAACAAAAGAAACTAAGTGGGTGTGCATCCAACTTGCTTGCTCACGAAGACCTAGGGCATTTTGAGGAAGCCCATCATTGCAATATGCAAGCCAAGTTCTATAATGTAAAATTCCCACTAGTATATGAAAGTGACAACATAGGAGACTCTCTATCATGAAGATCATGGTGCTACTTTGAAGCACAAGTGTGGTAAAAGGATAGTAACATTGTCCCTTCTCTCTTTTTCTCTCATTTTTTTATTTGGGCCTTTTCCTCTTTTTTATGGCCTTTTTTTTCTTTTTTTTCGTCCGGAGTCTCATCCCGACTTGTGGGGGAATCATAGTCTCCATCGTCCTTTCCTCACTTGGGACAATGCTCTAATAATGATGATCATCTCACTTTTATTTACTAACAACTCAAAAATTACAACTCGATACTTAGAAAAAAATATGACTCTATATGAATTCCTCCGGTGGTGTACTAGGATGTGCAATGACTCAAGAGTGACATGTATGAAAGAATTATAAAGGTGGCTTTGCCACAAATACGATGTCAACTACATGATCATGCAAAACAATATGACAATGATGTAATGTGTCATAACAAACGGAATGGTTGAAAGTTGCATGGCAATATATCTCGGAATGGCTATGAAATGCAATAATAGGTAGGTATGGTGGCTGTTTTGAGGAAGGTATAAGGTGGGTGTATGATACGGGCAAAAGGTGCGCGGTATTAGAGAGGCTAGCAATGGTGGAAGGGTGAGAGTGTGTATAATCCATGGACTCAACATTAGTCATAAAGAACTCACATACTTATTGCAAAAATCTATTAGTTATCGAAACAAAGTACTACGCGCATGCTCCTAGGGGGATAGATTGGTAGGAAAAGACCATCGCTCGTCCCCGACCGCCACTCATAAGGAAGACAATCGATAAATAAATCATGCTCCAACTTCATCACATAACGGTTCACCATACGTGCATGCTACGGGAATCACAAACTTTAGAACAAGTATTTCTCAAATTCACAACTACTCAACTAGCATGACTCTAATATCACCATCTTCATATCTCAAAACAATCATCAAGTATCAAACTTCTCATAGTATTCAATGCACTTTTATGAAAGTTTTTATTATACCCATCTTGGATGCCTATCATATTAGGACTAATTTTATAGCCAAAGCAAATTACCATGCTATTCTAAAAGACTCTCAAAATAATATAAGTGAAGCATGAGAGATCAATAATTTCTATAAAATAAAACCACCACCGTGCTCTTAAAGATATAAGTGAAGCACTAGAGCAAAATTATTTAGCTCAAAAGATATAAGTGAGGCCCATGGAGTATTCTAATAAATTCCGATTCATGTGTGTCTCTCCAAAAGTTGTGTACAACAAGGATGATTGTGGTAAACTAAAAAGCAAAGACTCAAATCATACAAGACGCTCCAAGAAAAACACATATCTTGTGGTGGATAAAAATATAGCCTCAAGTAAAGTTACAGATGGACGAAGATGAAAGAGGGGATGCCTTCCGGGGCATCCCCAAGCTTAGGATTTTGGTTTTCCTTGAATTTTACCTTGGGGTGCCTTGGTAATCCCCAAGCTTAGGATCTTGCCACTCCTTATTATTCCAAAATCCATCAAATCTTTACCCAAAACTTGAAAACTTCACAACACAAAACTCAACAGAAAATCTCATGAGCTCCGTTAGTATAAGAAAACAAACCACCACTTCAAGGTACTGCAATGAACTCATTATTTATTTATATTGGTGTTAAACCTACTGTATTCCAACTTTTCTATGGTTCATACCGCCTGATACTAGCCATAGATTTATCAAAATAAGCAAACAACACACGAAAAACAGAATCTGTCAAAAACAGAACAGTTTGTAGTAATATGTAGGTTTCGAATACTTATGTAACCCCAAAAATTCTGAAATAAATTGGTGGACGTGAGGAATTTATCTATTAATAATTTGCAAAATGAATCAACCTAATCACACTCTCCAGTAAAAAAATGGCAGCAAATCTCGTGAGCGCTAAAGTTTCTGTTTTTAAAGCAAGATCGCAAATACTTTCCCCAAATCTTCCCAAAGTTTATACTTGGCACAAACACTAATCAAAAACATAAACCACATCTAAACAGAAGCTAAATGAATTATTTATTACTAAATAGGAACAAAAAACAAGAAACAAAAATAAAATTGGGTTGCCTCCCAACAAGCGCTATCGTTTAACGCCCCTAGGTAGGCATAAAAACAAGAATAGATCTAGGTATTGCCATGATAATGATAAGGCAAATCACGAAAACTCATCTCATACTCCCTACATTCAGCGGCAAGTTTTCTTTGTGGCAAGCAAAAGTAATCAAAAGGGCTAAATTTAATGGGACAAAAGTCCTCAAGATCAAGCTCGGGAGGTATTGATTCCTCCTTTGGCCCCTCATATTGCACAACCAATTCATCATTATAAGCATTCTTTTGGCAAAAAGTCATGAGCTTTTGTTCAAGAGAAAAACCTAACCCATTGTTCTGGATAGCAAAATTATTGTTAAGTACAGAAATCCTGTCAACTAGAACGTCAATAAGAACCTTTTTTCTAAGGTTTTCATTAAAAGCAACATGATCTAAAGATCGTAAGCGCATTATGTCTTCTTGATAAAAAAAGATTGCTTCTATGGGAGGACGGCCGACATCCACCCTATAATGCACAAAAATTTCATTGGCTTCTTTTATTATAGATCTGAAGTCATGAGCTAAAAAGATGGTAGCTGCTCGCTTAACAGAAGAATGCTCAATATTAGAAAATTCTAGAAAAATCCTTTGGATGCAAGGGTGCATATGAATAAATTGTCTTTCAAGTTCAACTATGAGCAAAGATATAGCATCCGCAAAACTACTAGTTCTATGAAGAATATACCCTCCCATAATGGGTAAAGCACCGGAACAAGTAAAGAAATCTTGAATAACTCCTTTTCCAATAATATTACCACTACTGATCCGAAACTTTTTAGTGTGCAAAATAGTAGGTTCTTCATGAGGATCATCAAAAGTATCAACGTTTTCCATGTTATTACCACTATCCTTATCAACGATAACCTCCCCAATTTCAGATATGATGGCAGAAAATTGCACAAAGAACGGGCACACAAAAAGCAAGAAGAAGAGCGAGCGAAAAAGAGGATGAATGGAAAAGAGGGCGAATAAAATGACAAGGGTGAAGTGGGGGAGAGGAAAACGAGAGGAAAATGGCAAATAATGTAATGCGAGGGATATGAGTTTGTGATGGATACTTGGTATGTCTTGACTTGTGCATAGATCTCCCGGGCAACCGCGCCAGAAATCCTTCTTGCTACCTCTTGAGCATGCGTTGGTCTTCCCTTGAAGAGGAAATGGTGATGCAGCAAAGTAGAGTAAGTATTTCCCTTAGTTTTTTAGAACCAAGGTATCAATCCAGTAGGAGACTACACGCAAGGCCCTCATACCTGCACAAACAAATAAGAACCTTGCAACCAACGCGACAAACGGGTTGTCAATCCCTTCACGTCCACTTGCAAAAGTGAGATCTGATAAAGATAATAAGATAAATATTTTTGGTATTTTTTTGTATAGATTGGGAAATAAAGATTGCAAAATAAAAGGCGGAAGAAATAGGCAAGTTGATAGGAAAATAATATGATGGAAGATAGACCCGGGGGCCATAGGTTTTACTAGTGGCTTCTCTCAAGATAGCAAATTCTACGATGGGTGAACAAATTACTGTCGAGCAGTTGATAGAAAAGCGCATAGTTATGAGAATATCTAGGCATGATCATGTATATAGGCATCACGTCCGCGACAAGTAGACCGGAACGATTCTGCATCTACTACTATTACTCCACACATCGACCGCTATCCAACATGCATCTAGAGTATTAAGTTCATGAGAACAGAGTAACGCATTAGGCAAGATGACATGATGTAGAGGGATAAAATCAAGCAATATGATATAAACCCCATCTTTTTATCCTCAATGGCAACAATACAATACGTGCCTTGCTGCCCCTGTTGTCACTAGGAAAGGACACCACAAGATTGAACCCAAAGCTAAGCACTTCTCCCATTGCAAGAAATATCAATCTAGTTGGCCAAACCAAACTGATAATTTGAAGAGACTTGCAAAGACATTAAATCATGCATAAAAGAATTCAAAGAAGAATCAAATATTGTTCATAGATAATCTTGATCATAAACCCACAATTCATCGGATCTCGACAAACACACCGCAAAAAGAATTACATCGAATAGATCTCCAATAGAATCGAGGAGAACTTTGTATTGAGATCCAAAGAGAGAGAAGAAGCCATCTAGCTAGTAACTATGGACCCGAAGGTCTGCGGTAAACTACTCACACATCATCGGAGAGGTTATGGTGTTGATGTAGAAGCCCTTCGTGATCAATTCCCCCTTCGGTGGAGCACTGGAAAAGGCCCCAAGATGGGATCTCATGGGTACAGAAGGTTGCGGTGGTGGAAATAGGGTTTCGTGGTGCTCTCAGATGTTTTCAGCGTATATGGGTATATATAGGAGGAAGAAGTAGCTCGGTGGAGCTGCGAGGGGCCCATGAGGGCGGGGGTGCGCCTACCCCCCTAGGCGCGCCCTCTTGCCTCGTGGCCTCCTTGCTTCTTTCTTAACGTCCACTCGAAGTCTCCTGGATCACTGATAACCCACAAGTATAGGGGATCGCAACAGTTTTCGAGGGTAGAGTATTCAACCCAAATTTATTGATTCGACACAAGGGGAGCCAAAGAATATTCTCAAGTATTAGCTGCTGAGTTGTCAATTCAACCACACCTGGAAACTTAATATATGCAGCAAAGTGTTTAGTAGCAAAGTAATATGATAGTGGTGATAACGGTAACAAAAGGTAATAGTAGTAAAAGCAATGTTTTTGGTATTTTGTAGTGATGATAGCAATAGCAACGGAAAAGTAAATAAGCGAAGAACAATATATGGAAAGCTCGTAGGCAATGGATTGGTGATGGAGAATTATGCCGGATGCAGTTCATCATGTAACAGTCATAACCTAGGGTGACACGGAACTAGCTCCAATTCATTGATATAATGTAGGCATGTATTCTGAACATAGGCATACGTGCTTATGGAAAAGAACTTGCATGACATGTTTTGTCCTACCCTCCCGTGGCAGCGGGGTCCTTACAGAAACTAAGTTATATTAAGGCCTCCTTTTAATAGAGAACCGGAACAAAGCATTAACATATAGTGAATACATGAACTCCTCAAACTACGGTCATCACCGGTAAGTATCCCAATTATTGTCACTTCGGGGTTAACGGATCATAACACATAATAGGTGACTATAGACTTGCAAGATAGGATCAAGAACGCTCATATATTGATGAAAACATAATAGGTTCAGATCTGAAATCATGGCACTCGGGCCCTAGTGACAAGCATTAAGCATAGCAAAGTCATAGCAACATCAATCTCAGAACATAGTGGACACTAGGGATCAAACCCTAATAAAACTAACTTGATTACATGATAGATCCCATCCAACCCATCACCGTCCAGCAAGCCTATGATGGAATTACTTACGCACGGCAGTGAGCATCATGAAATTGGTGATGGAGGATAGTTGATGATGACGATGGCGACGGATTCCCCTCTCCGGAGCCCCAAACAGACTCCAGATTAGCCCTCCTGAGAGGTTTTAGGGCTTGGCGGCGGCTCCGTATCGTAAAACACGATGATTTCTTCTCCCTGATTTTTTTTCTCCCCAAAAATCAATATATGGAGGTGGAGTTGGAGTCGAAGAGGCAACAGGGGGCCCACGAGGTAGGGGGCGCGCCCTAGGGGGGCAGGCGCGCCCCCCACCCTCGTGAAGAGACGGTGGGCCCCCTGGCCTTCATCTTTGGCAGGTATTTTTCTTATTTTCTGAAAAGTGGCTCCATGAAGTTTCAGGTCATTCCGAGAACGTTTGCTCCTGCACATAAATAACACCATGGTAATTCTGCTGAAAACAGCGTCAGTCCGGGTTAGTTTCATTCAAATCATGCAAGTTAGAGTCCAAAACAAGGGCAAAAGTGTTTGGAAAAGTAGATACGTTGGAGACGTATCAATCACGTTTGTTCCAAAAATAACTCTCCCGAAGGTTTCATTCCGTTTGGATTCTGTTTGATATTCCTTTTCCGCGAAACACTAAAATAGGCAAAAAAATAGCAATTTGTACTGGGCCTTTGGTTAGTAGGTTAGTCCCAAAAATAATAAAAAAGGTATATTTAAGACCATTAAACATACAAAACAGATAATATAATAGCATGGAACAATCAATAATTATATATACGTTGGAGACGTATCAGGTCCACGTCCCCATCTTTCACCGGCGACGATTGAACAGTGAAATGATATTTGGAGAGCGAGCTACTGTGCTTGACACGCCGTCTGTGGACAGTAGCCGCCGCACCTTCTCGCGTAAGCCGTATGTATACTATACTCCCACGGTGCTCTAAGATATTTTATGTTGGATGCCACACGGTTGGTGATAATAAACTGTGTGCGATCTACTTGATTTTTCGTCTTGATTTGAATTACGTAGTGGGGTCACAGCTGCAAAGGATGGTGTTTGAATTGCTAGAACTTTTATCTACATTGAACATGCAACTATAGGTGGGTCGTCAAAAAACTTGGAATTATTCAGGGTTCGTTTGGACATTTTTATACATTAACTTGGTTTTGTAGGCATTTCAGGTGCATAATTCAAATTTGAACTACACGCACATGCTCTAGTGCATATAAACAGGTTGAAAAATCAAATATGTGTCCTTGGTTGCATGCTTAGGTCCCATGCAAGAAATGGGATTGAAAGTCAAACACTCTGCCACCGTCACTCGGCCCCAAACATTGAGATACCTGGTTTGGGTATAAGCTTCTCACAACAAGCATGATGGTTTCGGTAGGGAAGGTGCAACCTTTGGGGACGAAACAATATCCATTGCCTCTTGTTGCTTTCAAAAATTTCTAGTGTCAACATAGAACAAGAGGAGTGTTGTGTTAAATTTTGGAATTTTTGGGGTTTGTTTGGACATTTTTATACATTAACAGAGTTTTCTAGGCATTTTATGTGCATAATTCGAATTTGAACTACATGCACATGCTCCATTGCATATAAATTGGTTGAAAAATAAAATATGTGTCCTTGGTTGCATGCTTAGGTCCCATGCAAGAAATGGGAATGAATGTCAAACACCCTGTCACCGTCACTGGGCCGCAAACATTGAGATACCTGGTTTTTAAATTCTAGTAAATCCAAAACTCGTCTGAAATTCATGAAACTTGGCATGCTATCATGGAGCGGCATTAACATGCCGTGGTAAAAACTTTGTCCCATTTGGGGCAGGTTTGGGTATAAGCTTCTCACAAACCAGAGCTTCTCAAAACAAGCGTGATGGTTTCGGTAGGGAACGTGCCACCTTTGGGAACGAAATGATATCGTTGCCTCTTATTGCTTTCAAAAAATTTCTCGTGTCAACATAGAACAACATGAGTGTTGTGTTAAATTTTGGAATTTTTCGGGGTTCATTTGGGCATTTTTATACATTAACAGGGTTTTCTAGGCATTTTATGTGCATAATTCAAATTTGAACTACAAGCACATGCTCCGGTGCAGATAAATTGGTTGAAAAATCAAATTTGTGTCCTTGGTTGCATGCTTAGGTCCCATGCAAGAAATGGGAATGAATGCCAAACACCTTGCCACCGTCACTCGGCCGCAAACATTGAGATACCTGGTTTTTAAATTCTAGTAAATCCAAAACTCGTCTAAAATTAATGAAACTTGGCATGCTATCATGGAGCGGCATCAACATGTCATGGTAAAAAATTTGTCCCAGTTGGGGCAGGTTTGGGTATAAGCTTCTCACAACAAGCGTGATGGTTTCAGTAGGGAACATGCCACCTTTGGGGACGAAACGATATCCGTTGTCTCTTATTGCTTTCAAAAAATTTCTAGTGTCAAAAGAGAACAACAAGAGTGTTGTGTTAAATTTTGGAATTTTGGGGGGTTCGTTTGGACATTTTTATACATTAACTGGGTTTTCTAGGCATTTTATGTGCATAATTCAAATTTGAACTACATGCACATGCTCCAGTGCATATAAATTGGTTGAAAAAACAAATTTGTGTCCTCGGGTGCATGCTTAGGTCCCATGCAAGAAATGGGAAAGAATTTTAAACACTAGGGCACTGTTGATTGCCCGCAAAACGTTGAGATACTTTGTTTTTAAATTCTAGTAAGTCCAAAACTCATCTGAAATTCATGAAACTTGGCATGCTATCATGGAATGGTACCCGACATATTGTGGTATTTTTCGTGTCCATTTTGAGAGAAGGCACACTCGAATAACAGCCAACAAAGGCATTTTGAAACAACTAGCTGCCACTGTAACATCTCAAACGTTTTGTATAATTTAAATTGTGTGTGTTCTGTTAACCATTCACGTGATGCCACGCCTCACTCTTTTAATGGCTAGGAGGTGTCGTGCAGACAAGTGCTTGACTAAATGGGAGGCGTGCGAGCTGTACTCAAATGCGGAGGCTCACTGGGAAGCGTGTGAGGTGTACGCCGTGCAGGCTCACCGGGAAACGAGCCATTTGACTTCGATGGCCACCCACCTTGCTCGCATCCTCTCCATTAATGGCGCCCAAGCCGTAGTTTAATACGGTTTTTAAATATAAAACACTCATGGCAAACGTTTTAGTTAGAACACCCGTATGCAAACTGACAACTTCCCCAAGAATCCAATGGAAAATGTGCCGAGTAGGATTTGTGCAGCTCTTGATCGCAAACGTTTTAGTTAGAACACCTGTATGCAAACCGACAGCTTCCCCAGGAAGCCAAGAGAAAATGTGCCGAGAAGGATTTCTACAGCTCTTGATCGCAAACGTTTTAGATAGAACACCCGTATGCAAAGTGAGAGCTATGTTCTTCCCCCTTAAGTCGAGGGAAAATTTGTAGCGCAGGATTTGTGCATCCCTTCAACACAAACGGTTGTTTTGGATGACCCGTGTGCAACCACGTACAAACAATTTAGTAAGATTTGCATCTATCATATTGGGTATGTTGCCATTTGTCAAACTGGAAAGATTGACATTTGTTGATCTAGTAACATTGTCATTTGTCAATCCTTCTAACACTGTGATTTGTCGAAATATGCAGCTAAAAATCACTAGCACTATCTAATTTTCCAACTAAAATTCAAAAATTAAGCATAGATTTCATTCATAGATTAAGCAGTCATTCTTAATTTATACAAACAGTTCAACTCGACAGCTGAACCGACCAAACTTTTCCCCAATTGTTGCCAACCACGTACTGAAATAGCTAGTTCAACTATATATACTTTCTAATTTTAAGTACGTTGTGCAGTTCCACCATATGCATGCGGTTGCGCCACGCTCGTTGTCACGCGACGTAGTTACATGCGGCACGATGGAGGTCGCTGCGAATTAGAACTGCCATCAGGGCGTGCCGATATTCCAAGTCATCCGGCTTCCCCTTTAATTCCTGCGGCCATTATAACCTTAGTCTCTTCAACCTTTCGATCGCGCCCCACAACACAACAAGCACACCCATGACAACACATAGAGAGGGGATGTCTAGTGGCACTCCAATGGAGTTCGGCAAGCATAAAGTGGAGACCCACACGAGGAAGACAGATCTCTTGGTGGTGTACACCATCAACCCGGCTGTGGTGGACGATGATGACCCACAAGTATAGGGGATCTATCATAGTCCTTTTGATGAGTAAGAGTGTCGAATCCAACGAGGAGCAGAAGGAAATGATAAGCAGTTTTCAGTAAGGTATTCTCTGCAAGCACTGAAATTATTGGTAACAGATAGTTTTGTGATAAGTTAGTTTGTAACGGGTAACAAGTAATAAAAGTAAATAAGGTGTAGCAAGATGGCCCAATCCTTTTGTAGCAAAGGACAAGCCTAGACAAACTCTTATATAAAGGAAAACTCTCCCGAGGACACATGGGAATTATCGTCAAGCTAGTTTTCATCACGCTCATATGACTCGCGTTCGTTACTTTGATAATTTGATATGTGGGTGGACCGGTGCTTGGGTACTGCCCTTCCTTGGACAGGCATCCCACTTATGATTAACCCCTCTTGCAATCATCCTCAACTACAAAATAACTATTGAGGTAAACCTAACCATAGCATGAACCATATGGATCCAAATCAGTCCCTTACGAAGCAACGCATAAACTAGGGTTTAAGATTCTGTCACTCTAGCAACCCATCATCTACTTATTACTTCTCAATGCCTTCCCCTAGGCCCAAATAATGGTGAAGTGGCATGTAGTCGACGTTCACATGACACCACTAGAGGAGAGACAACATACATCTCATCAAAATATCGAACGGATACCAAATTCACATGACTACTTATAGCAAGACTTCTCCCATGTCCTCAGGAACAAAAGTAACTACTCACAAATCATATTCATGTTCATAATCAGAGGGGTACTAATATGCATAAAGGATTGGAACATATGATCTTCCACCAAATAAACCAACTAGCATCAACTACAAGGAGTAATCAACACTACTAGCAACCCACATGTACCAATCTGAGGTTTTGGGACAAAGATTGGACACAAGAGATGAACTAGGGTTTGAGATGAGATGGTGCTGGTGAAGATGTTGATGGAGATTGACCCCCTCCCGATGAGAGGATCGATGGTGATGACTGTCGGTGTCAAAACCGGCGGATCTCGGGTAGGGGGTCCCAAACTATGCATCTAAGGTGGATGGTAACAGGAGGCGGGGGACACAATGTTTACCCAGGTTCGGGCCCTCTCGATGGAGGTAATACCCTACTTCCTGCTTGATTGATCTTGATGATATGAGTATTACAAGAGTTGATCTACCACGAGATCGGAGAGGCTAAACCCTAGAAGCTAGCCTATAGTAGGATTGTTCTTGTCCTACGGACTAAACCCTCCGGTTTATATAGACACTGAAAGGGGCTAGGGTTACACAGAGTCGGTTACAAGGGAGGAGATCTATATATCCAAATTGCCAAGCTTGCCTTCCACGCAAAGGAGAGTCCCACCCGGACACGGGACGAAGTCTTCAATCTTGTATCTTCATAGTCCAACAGTCCGGCCAAGGGATATAGTCCGGCTGTTCGAGGACCCCCTAATCCTGGACTCCCTCAGTAGCCCCTGAACCAGGCTTCAATGACGACTAGTCCGGCGCGCAGATTGTCTTCGGCATTGGAAGGCGGGTTCCTCCTCCGAATACTCCATAGAAGATTTTGAACACAAGGATAGTGTCCGGCTCTGCAAAACAAAATCCACATACCACCGTAGAGAGTATAATATTTCCACAAATCTAATATGCTGCCAACTTTTCATAACATGACATCACTCCATGGCCCGGTCATTATTCAAAACGTTTTTCTCAACCAGCTACTACACATATTGCGAGACGGTTTTCTTGGCACGTCTTGTCGAAGCAGAGATCGTGTCCCCTTATCACGGGATTCTCATCAATACGGGTGTGGGTAACCCAACCGCGCCATTAATCACGACCCTTGGGGAATAAGAGAATTTACCAGGCAGGTGGGGAGGCGCATAGTTTCTTCCGCTCTTATAAAGGGATAAGGGTTCCACCTTTTTTCCCACGCCTTCTTCTCTCCTGCCCATCCATTCTCGCGTACTCGAGCTCCAGCGCCCAAGTTCACATTCTCTCCGCAAAACCACTCCGAACATGTCCGGAGCGGGAGGCAAGTGGATGGCCTCCTCCGTTACGGAGGAGAACATCACGAAGCTCTGGGAAGCTGGATACCTGGCCGCAGATATCACGCACCGGCTCCCAGGCGCGGGGCAGATCGTTCCTACCCCCGAGCCCCACGAAAGGGTTGTATTCCTTGCCCATTTCGTCCATGGGCTGGGATTTCCCTTCCACCCATTTGTTCGCGGACTCATGTTGTCAGGACCCCGACTCGATGTCACATCGATCTAGCTGGTAACACCTCATATCACTTTGCGGCCTCACGCACGGTATCCCCACGGATGTCGTCTTACCTTTTCCCGGGACCGTTTGCGCCTTTTGGCTCACGTATATGATAGTGTCGCTAGCATCCATATGATAAGGAGCCCGGGCTGACATGACTAGTCGTAAACCCAAAGTGGCACAGACTTACAGGGACAGGCATCCATGACCCAGCTTCGAACGTGTCGGTCATCAGCAAGTGGGTCCGGGCTGTAGCACTGGGCTAGCAGGACTCCGGTGAACCGGGCTGTAGCGGGCTAACAGGACTCCGGTACTCAAAGCGTGACATTTCCCCGAAGGGACAGACACAGGAACGAAGAAGGACACATGCCGGCCAGCCTAAGTGTTCCAGAGCAGTAGCAAGCTACCATGGCTCAGCGGTAACACTAGGTGACATTTCCCGGTAAGAGAGGCTACTAAAGATAAACAACTAGATAGTCAGATCCCACACATACCAAGCATTTCAATCATACACACAATATGCTCGATATGTGCAAATACAACGAAGCATCACAACATGACTCTATGACACAAGTACTTTATTTAAGGCTCAGGAAGCCATACATAACATACACAAAGGTACGGGTCTCACGACCCAACATACAAGTCATACAGTCATACAAACCAGCAGCGGAAGTACATTGTCTGGGTACAGTCAACTAGTAAAAATAAAAGAGGCTTGGAAAGCCTAGCTATACTACGTGGTCCATCACAAGCTCAGGGTCACCACCTGGGTCTTTAGCCTACTCGTTGATGTCAACGTCTACATAGAACCCATCAGAAAGGGTTGCAGCGTCTTCTGTAAAAATGTAGATTATAGCAACATGAGTACAAAGGTACTCAGCAAGACTTACATCAGATCCTACATACATGCATAGTATCAAGAAGGGTTGGTGGAGTTATTGCAGCAAGCCAGCTTTGACTCTTGGCTAGGCTATCCTACGATACTCCAACTTGAAGTGTTTTGCGCACACGAGTCCACTACTCACCACTTCAATACACTACCGAGGATCCACCTCCGTCTTCCTACGGAAGAGCCATCCTCGGCACTCACACTTATCTTGAGGCTTTTAGTAGTTTCCATTTACTTGTCTATGAACTGTATAGGCAACCAAGTAGTCCTTTACCGCGGACGCGGCTATTCGAATAGATCATGTTAACCCTGCAGGGGTGTACTTCGTCATACATGTTTCCACCACTTAGCGTCTGCACACGACATGTGCTCGGCAGACTTCAAGCGAAAGCCGACGTGGGTGTAGACCACGACCTACCTAAACACTTAAGCCTCTAGTCCAGGTTTATCGCCTATCCAGGTTCCATCCGCAGGGAGTCCGGCCGAGGTTTCCCATACGGCCCCAAACGATGTGAACAGGGTTCCCGAGATACCTAACGGGTATTTGGTACACCGTGCCACGTACCTACCGCATCACAGCCCACCCCTACGGTCAGCGCTGTCCACGGCCTCCAGTAGGCTACAAACACCAGAAACTACTTGCAACTCCTGGACAGAGAGCTAGGGTGAATAAGAAGTCGAGCGGGGTCATATTTCAGGGCCCAATGCATGGTAGTAGCTGTATCTTAAATCACATATACAGATCTCAGTGCTTAAGGTCGGCTTCAATGAAACAACCCACCATGTACTCCTACATGGCCTCTCATCGATACCTTTACCAAATCGTGTTCACCACACCACTCTCATTATCGACATAATCATTCCACTCTAGCCATCACCCAGATGAACCAGACCTGACACAACTCTAAGCATAGCAGGCATAGCAAGGTAGGAACAACACATACATATGGCTCAAACAACTCCTACACATGCTAGAGGGTTTCATCTAGTTACTGTGGCAATGACAGGTCATGCAGAGGAAATGGGTTCAACTACCGTAGCACACAGCAGTTTGAAACGCGTTGTCTTAATGCAGTAAAAGAGAGCAGGAGCAAGAACATGGGATTGTATCGATATGATCAAATGGTTGGTTGCTTGCCTGATGGTTCGATGCTCGGATATGATTCTTCGTTAGGGTAATCACGGTACTCCTCGGGGGCAGAACCTGTCGCAAAGGACATCGATACGCAAACTCACCAAACAATGTGCAACAATATGATGCATGCATGAGACATGGCAAGATGAGTGTGTTGGGCTAATGCAACTAAAACCAGAAGGGTTTGAACAAATTTGAATCAAGGATTCAAATTTCAAATTCAAATATGGCCTTTTAAAGTGCGTTTCCTTGTTCTGCTTGAAACATCAATTTAACTTGTTTGATCATGCATGAAAATAGTACAGATGGATAGATTGGATTTTTCTGATCATTTTTCATATATAATTTGTCCAATTTGGAGTTACAGAATAAAAGTTATGAATTTTTGAAGTTTAAATAATATTCTGGAATTTCCTGATTTAATTTAAATCCAGAAAATCAATTACTGCGTCAGCCTGACGTCAGCATGACGTCAGTGGTCAACTGCGGCTGGCTGAAGTCAAACCTGACGTGTGGGGGCCACACGTCAGTGACAGGGGGGGTTAAACAGGTTTAAATTAATCCTAATTAGGGATTAGTGGCACTGGGGCCCACTGTCAGTGTCAGGGGGGTTGACTAACAGTAGTTAGCGCTAATCTAACCACCTGGCCGACAGGGCCCACGCGTCAGTGACCCTGGGGGGTCAAACCCCAGGTCGGACAAGTCAAACCCCACCGGCGACATGACGCCGGCGAGGTCCGAGACGGCGGCGAAAGTGCTTTTTGCCATTCCGGCAACCAAATGGACGGCGGAAGGCATCTACGTGTTGCTGAGGTTGAGCCGCGACTATTGGTGGTGGTGGTTGGGCTCGGGGTGGCCGGAGTTGACGGCGGCGAGCTCGGCTGCGGCGGCCGGAGTTCGGGTGCGGTCGGGATCGATGTTGCAGAGGGTTTGGGGAGGCGTTAGTGTGTGCTGCGTGATCCTAGTGAGGTGTAGAGCACGATAGTGTGCTCGGTTGGGTGCTACGGTGACCGTGGCCACGACGGCGACATCGCCGGCGGCGTGGAGCTCTCGGCCAAGGTGGGGCTAGGGCCTAGAGATCGGGAGAGACCAGGGGAGAAGGGGGAAACGATCCGGGGGCTCACCGCGGAGCTGCAGGGATGGTTAGCGGGCTCGGGGACGCGCTGGAGACGACGAATTCGACGGCGACGATGGTCGGAGCCCGAAGAGGGGAACGGCGACGTGGCGGCGATGCAGGGCTTCCGGGGAGCTGTGGAGCGGTGGGGAGGAAGAGGGGGTCGTGGCGGAGCTTCTGAGCTAGTCGGGGGAGCGAGGGGTGGCCGGAGATGGCTGCTATGGCGAACGGCGGCGACGGTGGTGTTCGG